>NW_027493215.1:0-382922 GCF_021521415.1 Bidens hawaiensis
ATCCCCACCGGGATGAAGGCTTTTCTTCGGTGTGAAGTCGAACACTTCATGAAGAAACTCATTTTCCTGTTTATGAAACACACGAACCACTGTTTAAATAAAGATAATTCTTCATTCAGATATATAACAAACAAAATAATTTTAAACTAAAAAAGGATCAAACCTGCATGTGCTTGATGAATCCTCCTCGAAGAAACCGCTTTAAAAAGTTTAGCTGTCAATAAAAAAATGAATTATTGTTGTAATAATATTGTTTACAACAAAAGAGCGTCTGCATGTCAACCTAGCCCATTTTGACCCGACCCAGCCCGTTTAACAATGGCAAGTGATCCTCCCACACCACCCTGGATCTTCATACACCATTTTTTTGTCCTATACGGCTCGTATAGGGCTATACGGTCGTATAGGACCTGAATCGTGTCAGAGGTTGTCTGCCATCTTTTATTGTGCCTCGTATAGGCCTATACGGGTCGTATAGGCCTATACGGGTCGTATAGGCCTATACAGGTCATATAGGCCTATACGGCCGTATAGACCCTTTTTTAAAAAAAGAAATGATGACCATATATACAATATATGTGATTTATACGGGTCGTATTTGGCTCGTTTATAGACACTTTTTAAAAAAAAAAATGATGACCATATATACAATATATGTTATTTATACGGGTCGTATTTGGTTCATTTATCTTAACGGGTTTAAACGTTGAGCTCAAGCTTAGCTCGTCAAAAGCTCAAGACTGTCTAGGCATATTTGTTGCTTACATATAAAAATTTGAGGTTTTTTTAACATCTAGTCAACATACATTAATTGATTAAAATAAAAATGCACCCAAAATTTGAGGTTTTTTTTAAATCGTTTTCCGGCAGCGATTAAGGCAGTCTGAATGTTTCTGCAAATGTTTTCTATACGGTCGTATAGCCCTATACGACCGTATAGCTTTTATTTTCTATACGGTCGTATAGCCCTATACGACTGTATAGCTTTTATGGTTTTGTCTGAATGCAATACGAGACATTTAATGCCTATACGGTTGTATAGGCCTATACAAAAAGCTGTTTTTTTTGTCCCCTTGTCAGGCATGTATACCCTATACGACCGTATAGGCCTATACGAGCCGTATAGGCATGTGGGGGTGGTGTGGGAGGATCACATCCCTTAACAATAAGCAACACCATACAAACCTGTACCAACTGGCACCATGTTGTGGTGGCCAGTGACTCGCTACCGATCTTCATAGATGTTTCCGGACTATAACCGTCCTATTTATAACAAAAAAAACCCTTTAAAGCACTATGTTAGACAAATACAACGTTTTCCAATGCTATTGCTACAAAAATACCTCAAGAAATTCTAGAACATCACGGAACGTGTTCCTCTGGTTGTTAAGATCCTTTTTAGCAGAACCCTTACCACCCGCTTCAACAGAAAGATTCCTAACTTGATTCAAGATTTTAGCTTTTAAACCTTGAATATGTGTGATATCTTGGTTGGAGAATCTTTCAAGATTCCCGATTTCAAATATAAGTGCAAGCGCTTCACCAGCAGCAATACGAACCGATCGGTCATCTTTCTCTAAAAGAGTTGAAAAATAAGAAATTGACCTGTGCAAATATATAAACGTTACCTCAAGGTTCTCAACTGAAAGTTTCAGAAACTTCAACGGGTCGATATGGGTGTGTTTATTTCAAACATGTCAAAATCAGCTTTTAGCTCATGGTTCCTAATTGAATGTTTCAGTAGCTTAAACGGGTCGATTTGGGTGTGTTTTATTTCAAACGGGTCAAAATCAGCTTCTAACTCATAGTTCTTCATTAAAAGTTTCAGAAGCTTAAACGATTGGGGCATGCTTTTCAATTTGGGTGTGTTTTATTTAAACAGGTTGATTCGGGTTGTGTTTAATTTCAAACGGGTCGAAATCAGCTTACCCTTGCCAGCTTTTAAGGTCAAGTGTCGAACCATCCATTGTTGTGAGAAGAAATGACCAAGCGGATACCATGGAGGTTATTACTGGCGGAGATGGTTTAGTTGCAACAACCTGAAATTTGAGTAATTTTAGAATACCATAATAAAGTCAAAGTCAACATACAAGGGTCAAGGATGTATACATTTGGGCCCAATTTAGGGTGGACCACTTGCCACATTATCTGCATGCACTTATTGGTTTCTTCGGTTTCATTTCCGCCAACAAAAGTGATCACAGCCAAACAATCTAGCAACTATATAACAAATCATCAAATTAATATTATTAAACAGACATAAAAATAATAATATATGGATATCTACCGATGCTACTTTTGATGAATCAGAACGAGATTTGAGGGCCTCGGAAATGGGAGAAATTGATTCTTCTAGTATTTCTTGAGCTTTCTTACCAGGACCGGTAGTTAGAGCCAGTAATCCTGTTGACACATAACACTCGATGAATATATAATAAATTAAAAAAAATTGAAATGAGGCGTTAAAATGTACCTATGGCATGTGATGCTAAAGCTACCTCTTTGCAGAACCTTTCTTTATAGAATTCAGACACTGATGCAGCATTGTTGCAAATCTAACAAGAAAATAAAATAAGAAACCAATTTGTTACTTTAAGAAATGTTACAATTAGTTAAAAAGTAAACATCAAAACCCTTATGAAAAAAGCATAGATGCAAAAATGTTCTTACTTCTTTTCGACAAATTCATGAAGCAAGTTACTGGTAAAGCCTTCTATGATTGCCACCAAAGCGTTCTCCCTTGTTGACCCCTTTAACAAAAAAATGTATATATATAAAGTTAAACTAGAGTGAATATGAATACAAACCAACCATGAAAGCATGCTGGTGTATAATATCGTAACTATAATTATTCGAATTGCTTTTTTTTTTTCTTGCAAATTGCAATACAGCCATTATTTTCATAGAAATTTGCATTTTACCAAATCCTAAGAAAAATCAGTTGTTACACAAATTCTAAGATCAATGTTTTGTTGAACCATTATTTTCTTAAAGATTTGTATTTTACCAAATCCTAAGAAAAATCAGTTAAATCACAAACTCTAACAATGGTCAATTATTTTGTTGAAATACAACCGTTATTTTCTTTAAAGTTTACGCTTTAACAAGTCCAAAGAAAAATCAATTATTTTCTTAGAGATCATAAGAAAATAAGTTATTTCACAAATCCTAAAAAAATCAGTTATTTTCTTGAAATACAACCATTATTTTCTTAAAACGTTGCATTATTTTCAGATTATTTCACAAATCTAAGAAAAATAGGCTATTTTCTAGAAATATAAACATTTAAGTTTATAAATTTTTGGACTTAACAAACATGGTTTCCAATGAAACTAATAAAAGAAACACCTTTTCTCAAACAATGCATCTAAGCTTTGATCAAGAACACTCTCTTTATCGGTCTGCACATCCTCCCCACCCGTCGCCATTATCTGATCCGACCTGCAAGTGGATGAAGAACTAACACTATCTGTATCATCACTGTCAAGCATTGCAGCATTCTTCCTCTGAACACGACCTGGAAAAACAGAGCAATAAACACAATCAATCAAACAAAATCTATATAAAAACCCAATCAGGAGAAACAAACATAACATGCAATTTCAATACTGGAAACCAATTAATTAACAAAAAAAATAATAAAAAAATAAAAAACCCTGATTTAATCAAATCCAAAATTCAGACAAAATTACACCCAAAAATCTATACATAATAAATAACCAACCTTTTTCACCCTTAGATATAGTAACTTATACGCAATTTCAATCATTTCGTATCTCAGATTATCGTTTTATAATTTATAAATAAATTTTCATCACTAACTATTTAATGCTCAACCAGTGTGGTAGACGAATTTCTAACCTAGTTATCATTATAAACTCATACACATTAAGGGTATGTTTGGCATGAAGCTTTTAGGAGCTTCAAGCTTTAAGTTTTTAAGAAAAAGCTCCTACTCAATTAAAAACCTTGTTTGGTTCAAGGATCTTGAAGCTTTTAGGCCAGGAGAAAAAGCTTAAAGCTTCTACTAGTAGCGTTTAGAAAGAGCTACAACTTTTAATATTTTAATTTACTTAAATAACCTTCAAAAATAAATAAATGTACTGTTGTTGTTTTTAGTTATGCCCATTTTAGTAATTTTATATATTTTATTAAAAGCTCCAGCTACTCTGCCAAACATCTAAATTATATCTAAAAAGCTATAGCTACCAGCTACAGCTTCCAGCCACCAGCTTCCGGCCAAGAGCTAGCAGCTTCCAGCTACAGCGATAGTTTTGCCAAACATACCCTAAACATCTCGCCCGATTTTCTAAACCGGAAACCAATTAATCAACCAAAAACAAAACCCAAATTTATTTAAATCCAAAATTCAGCCAAATCATGCACGATAAACATAACGCCCAATTTCAAAACTGGAAACCAATTAATCAACTAAAACAAAATCCTAAATTAATTTCAAACAAAACCCTATAAAACAGGGGCATAATTACACCCAAAAATAACAAAATCATACATAATAAACAATTGGGTATAGTACTTACGTTGTTTACCCATTGGTGAAAGCTCCTAATTAATTAATTAATAGCGTTAGAAGAAGATACAAGGCCGATGATGAACAGGGTACCGTAATTGAGAATCAAGAACGATGAATTGAATTGATTTCGATGAATTGGAAGACAATTGATCCATGAAAGGTTCGATCTTTGGGTTTAAATTATGGGTTACCGGTGAAACTGAAATTAAACCGGTGGATGGTGGTGGTGGTGATGCAGCCGTGTTTGACTAGGAAGGATGTTTTGATTGTGTGTGTCTGGGATGACGTCGTTAATGCAGGCTGGAATATTCGTTGGTTCCACACCATCAAATTTTTATTATTTATTTATTTTTTAATGAATGGTTGTTAATCATTTTATTATTTTATTATTGTGAATTCATGGACATGCTTCTTGTGATTTTCATGTTTAATAACTTTTATTTTTTTATTTTATTGGAAGACGGAAATCATTAAACAAAACGAACTAGCAAGGTGCTAGACCGGGAGTACAATGACAAATACCCATCAAAGACACATTACAACAAGTCAAAATTACAACATAATGGCTTATCAAGAAAAACACGCTTTATCCGATACTTAATCCAAAGGCATCCTATCACCTTGACTTCTTGAACGATGTCATTCAATATTTCCCTCTTGTTATTATGAACAACATTATGTCTAGCTTTTCAGATTGCCCATCAAGTCACCATCAGCACAATGAAAGCACCATCCTTTTGCTAGTTTCATAGCCCAATCACATTTTTGTGTAACTTCAACAGGTTTTTCATTAAGAAGGCAAAGTATCTGAAACATCTTACGCAACGATTTAACCAAAAATATGTTCGTCCGTTTCAAGGGCCTCATCTCATAACGGGCATACATTCTAATCCACTCGAACATTCCAAAGCAATCAACGTAGACAACCGTATCAAAAGAACTCTCCTCCCAAATATGGTTACCATAATTGGGAGTCATTTGTTTCATGAAAATACCATCCGCTCCATGTAGAGCCTATATACATAAACATCTTACGCAATGATTTAACCGCAAATTCCCCATCTTGCTCACCTTCCCATCTCCAAGTATCGTCCTGGTTAGAAAACATAGCACTACCCACCAACTCTGAACATAACCTCAGTTCATTGGAGCATCATTTTCTTTTGTTTTGGATTAGACGTATATAGATATGTGTTGTAACATTGTGGTGGTGTTGCGGTGTGTATAACTTCTTTTAGCTTTTTTTTAATATAGTTATGTTGCTCTCCGTTAAAAAAAGAGTGTTTTTATGTGTATCTGTACACAAAAATACTCTATCCCTCTCATCTCTCTCCTCCTCTCCTCTTACAAACATGTTATTAGAGCATTCTTTCACAAGAATTTCAACAACCCTCTATGATCCACATCACACCCTATCTCTCCTTAAAACACATACTAAAAACATCTTATTGGTTATTCTCTAAGAGAATACACAACAAGGAGGCATGCGAGAGAATGTCTATTTTGGTCCTTGTAGTATATTGCGCTTAACTATTTTGGTTCAATCGCAAACCATTTACAATTTTAGTCATTTTCAACTTTTAACGGGTTCAGTCCAATTGACAAACGACATCCAACTTCTTCCTTAAAACCCCTCACGTGCACCCCACTTGAGGGGTGTGACGAAACGGTGCTTCAATTAGGGTGTTTAGACTTCAAATCAGGGTCTTTTTTAACAACATTATATACTTAAGCAAATGGTTTATGATGCACATTTAAAATATCAGTCAGTTACAAAATATTGATTGATCAACTAGCAGTTAAAGTTATATAAAATATTGATTGGTCACCTCAATAAGCGATTTTAAGGTTCGATAATTGGCTACACATGACATAATGACATTAAATAATAAAAATACATATAAATACTCAATAAATGCGCGATTTCATTAATGCGAAAGTTCCAAATAACAAACCCGGGTCAGGTATATGATACAAATACAAATATGGAAAAACCGAAATGTTACATGATGATTCGTTTGATGATATGTGTTAAAGTGTAGGTAATGATTCGGGTATTTGGGTTTCGGCTTTAGAAGCTTCTAGATGGAGGCCAAGATAAAAGCCTCAGTTTTATGTGAAAAATGAGAACAATTATAGTTATAAAGTATCAGGTTCGGTGGCGGCTGCTAATTATAACGAGGCGTCGATAGTTGATTTAGCACATAAATAGTGGATTCACGGGCTGGGCATGGTGACAATTTCCTATTAGGTGTAGCACAAAAGGGGATGGAGGTTAATGATATAAAATACGATGGTGAACAGAATAATGAAAAAAAGACGTTAATGCCCCTATGAGGTCAAACAAAGCACAATATGGTGAGAAAGGTGGACGAGGGAGAGAATGAGGTAGGGGTAATAATGGAAAAGGACAAGGTGTGACAGAGCCAAATGATGGGGAGAATAGTAACGGTTTTGTTGGTAGGAGGAGAGGATGGGGTAAATGTAATAATGAAAAAGAACAAATTGTGTCTGAGTCAAATGATGGTGAGCGGGGTAGAGGAAGAGGCGAGTGGACAGTTGTCGTGAGGAATTACAATTACAAGAAAGATCAAGCTATGAAAAAATTTCCAGGCTCGGTGGGGTTTAAGTGAGTTATATTGAAGAATATGATTTATAGTTTGTGTATGTGTGTGTGTGTGTTTTTGAAGAGGGAGATCTTGGTTGTCCAAATATGATTTGAGGATCAAAATATGGTTTATTGAAATATTATTGACTTTCAGTTTGTAATGCCCCCCCTCCCCTCTTTTTACTTTCTTTTTTTTTTATCTTCAGTTTTATAATTTTCCGAAAGATAAGGTCTGTAAAATGAGTGGTTTACAATCTAAATATGTGATTCACACTTCATAAAATTGTACGCTTGTCAAGGAAGTTTAAGGTGTTAGGTAAAGATTTTGATTTTAGCTATGAGTTGATGCATTTTGTTGTTAGTGGAATCGTCCCTGGGTGGTGGCATGTAGTCCACGGAAGCGGAAACACTGCCGCAAGTGATTTGTGTTGGCAATATGGTTAGATTATGGGTCCTCGGGTGGTGGCATGCAGTCCACGAAAGTGGAAACACCACCGCAAGTGGTATGGATTGGCAATAAGGTTAGATTTTGGGTTCGTGAATCCGTTAATGAAACCGATCATATGCTTTTGGAAGTTTTTGGGTGAAAATGAAGTAACCGTTGTTTGATGTTTTGGGTAGTTTAGGTACATTTTAGGGGCACCTATTCCACCTTAAACAACTAATAAAATAGTAAAATAATATGCAAAGAATAACTAAAAGTTTTTTTTAACAACGAATCTCTTTTAATCCTTATCGCATATGGGATTAGAACCCAACATCCCTTTGAAACTCAGGTATTTAAAGGCCCAATAGATCACACTTGATTGATTCAAAATTTTCCCCATATATTAGAAGTTCATAGCATGTTTTATATATTATTAATCCAATACTGTTAGAAGTAAAAGAAAGGTAAATACAAAAATATTTAAATTACAAAATCCTAGTAATGATAAGGATACTTACAATTGGGAAAGTATAAGGTGAAAACATATTCCAGTTGAGAAAACCCCGGAAACTCATTTGTGCAGTTGTAGTTGTAGTTGTCGTTGTAGTTGTGCCACATATGTCTTTTCTAAATTTATTGATTCATCCAACTAGCAGCTAAAGTCATACAAACATCTCAATCAATTGGTAGAATGATGGACTGTAACCCATGCATATCCCGCATTACGCCATGTCTCGCCCCATGAGTTTCTAATTTCAACAGCTAGCCCTTCCCTCGGGATACCCCATGTCTCGCCCAAGGAGTTTTTAATCTCAACAACTAACCCTTCTTCCCCGGGACCGTACACGGTTGAGAAAATTCCCGTAATGGTAACATGGATAATACCATTGTGGAGTGTGATATCCCGATTATAGAAGTCATCTAGTTTGTAGTGGTCTTTCCACGCAATGGAGAATTACGACTCATTCTCACTGCTATTTCACAAGTATCTAATTCTCCGAACGGATGGCAGACCGCCACCATTGGGTGCTGCTTTCCTCACGGTCCAACATTTGACTTTAAAGCTTGTATCATCCTAGGTAAGAAGTGAAATATGTACTTGTAACAAGTTCAATTATATGTCTTTGTCTTCCTGTGTAATTAAACGATGACACATACTCATTCATCCTTATTAATGCATTTACTTAAGGATATATGTTTCCTGAAAAAGAAAATAGATAAAATATTAGCCCAAACAAAATAAAAAGTGCAATCAATGAGTAAATATAAGTGAAGTAATAAAAGCAAAAGATAGTTGGAAGTGTTTGTACCTACCCACGTCATTTAGACAAGGAGTTTTTAATCTCAACAACTAACCCTTCTTCCCCGGGACCGTACACGGTTGAGAAAATTCCCGTAATGGTAACATGGATAATACCATTGTGGAGTGTGATATCCCGATTATAGAAGTCATCTAGTTTGTAGTGGTCTTTCCACGCAATGGAGAATTACGACTCATTCTCACTGCTATTTCACAAGTATCTAATTCTCCGAACGGATGGCAGACCGCCACCATTGGGTGCTGCTTTCCTCACGGTCCAACATTTGACTTTAAAGCTTGTATCATCCTAGGTAAGAAGTGAAATATGTACTTGTAACAAGTTCAATTATATGTCTTTGTCTTCCTGTGTAATTAAACGATGACACATACTCATTCATCCTTATTAATGCATTTACTTAAGGATATATGTTTCCTGAAAAAGAAAATAGATAAAATATTAGCCCAAACAAAATAAAAAGTGCAATCAATGAGTAAATATAAGTGAAGTAATAAAAGCAAAAGATAGTTGGAAGTGTTTGTACCTACCCACGTCATTTAGACAAGGTGTAGTGGGCAACAATTTGGGGCGACAAGTGGGCTACATGGGAGAACACCCCTCCGGGCGATAAGAGGGGCGACATGTATTTTTCGCATGGTTGTGTTTGTTGGTTTAATATTATTATAATAGTATGTGTGTATAATACACACACATATATATACATACATACATATGATGTGATAGGGGCTACAACACCACTACATCCCCTAAAATAAAAATCGCTCTCTAATGACGTGACGTCATGTGTCAAAAATCACCCCCTTTGATAGCCCTCCACTATACATAACCTTAATGAGTTCCCTAGTAGACATTGTCCTTACCGGAAAAAGGAGAAAAAGAAAACATGAGTAATATAAAATTAAATTAAACTACAAACTAATAAAACAATAATAACGTTGCAAACTAATTTTCAAGCATATTCTTGATAATCTTGATCTTTTATATATATATATATATATATATATATATATATATATATATATATATATATATTAGTGAAACATTTAAAAGCTTTCTAGTTGCTTATTACACTCTTTCAAGTCACTAGATTGATTTATTTGTAAATGGAGGTTTCTCATACATTTAACCCTAATTCACGGGAATGAATCTCACAAAACCCAAATAGCTCTTAAACGAGTTATAGTATCTCATTTAAATTAAAAAGTAATCCCACCAAACATTTGATATGAAAATCCTATAAAATCGGGATGTACTAAAAAATAATATATGATTTTTTAAAAGATATTATTTATATTTAAGATGCAATTTTATAGTAAAAAAAATAAGCGGGTATCTTACCAAACCCAGATAGCTTTTACACCGGGTTATAACATCTCATTTATTTGTAAAACCCTTTCATCATCAAACCCTAAGTATAGTATTAACTTTCTACAATAAATAAAATCAAAATCTAAAAAAATATATAAATATTAGAATTGCATAATGTAAAACAATCTTGTAATACTGGGGATAAAAGTTAGTAATAATAATAAAAGAAACAAAACCCCTAAAGCAGCCCCCCCCCCCCCCCCCCCCAATTGATCTGATTAGGGGTGCAAACAAGCTGTGTCGCTCGCTATTCAAAATCGGCTAGTTAAAAACTCGATCTAGCGGAGCTTAAATGGGTTTGAGCCCGAGCTCATTTGATATCTATCTAACGCATTTGATACAATCCATTGACGGTACCGACGCCGATTCATATTCCGCTCCTCCTATTAATCCATTGACGGTACCCGGGCGTAATTCTAATACGTGTAATTCTAATAGGTAATCGATCATTAAATGCTAGCTAGCTAGCTAGCTAATTCGTCTCAAGACATTTTTAGGTTTTAATTTTGTCTTTAGTTTAGAAATGTTTTATCTTTGTTTATAGCTTCTTATGTTTATTCAACATCATGATAACTAGGGCCGTAGAAAAATCTCCTACGATATATAGCAGAAGTTATTAGGCTTCTTTACTGATGTGCATACTAACCAAATCAAGATTTTAGTTTTAAGGATTGCTAATTTGGATGATTAGGAAATCAAATTCAAGAGCTAACTGAAACTATATTTGTTAACAGAAATTTAACTAAAGAGGACCCAGTTAAAGTCCACAAGTTGTATATGAAATTATACAGTTTTCAACCAGCAGACATTTATAGTTGCAGTTTGAGATATATTTGAGTTAAATATTGGTTGTGTTTACTCTTTGCATCACAAAAAAGACCAACTGTTTGGTTAAGTCCAAAAGGTCAAAGTTTGATTGGAACATATTGAGATTTAATCAACTAGTGATTGTATGATTTTGCAGCTTCAGATCTTAACATTCCACTTAAGAGTGAAAGTTTTCGATGTTCCCTAAAATACCATTTGAATCTTACCTCTTATTTCTTCATTTATCAACGGTTAAATATGTCAAAGTAGCATGTTAAATGGGCCATGTTTGGGGGTTGGCGTGTCAAATCCCCAAACCAACCAGAATTTTTGGCACGACCCCGTATAGGATTTATGTACAAGGATATGTTTTTGGCAGTTTGACATTTTAAAGTCTGTTTCAATTGTTCGTTTTAGCGACCCCGTCGCAATGCTCGGTGTCCAAAACACTAGTTTGTGTTAATAAACCACATGTCTATGTATAATGGTATTAAAATATGTTTTAGTGATGATTAAAGTGTGTGTGCATACACATACATACATAGAAAAACTATACTAGTTGAATAGGTTTAGAGATACATATTCTTTACAATATATTTTATAAGTCGTTTAAGTTATCATAAGTATTTATAACTCCAACATTATAAATTCTTGTAAAAAAATGTTTTTACAACAAGCATTTAAATAAATATAACATGTTATATATTTATTTTTAAGTATAGTTTAATAAAGTTTCTTGGAAACTAAAATACTTTATCAAAACTTTTGTTTTGTAAGGTAACACTTTAATGACTTATTTTAAATAAAATTTTCATAACTAGTTCTTATATTATTAAAAAAATAACATGCTTAAGACACCAACATAATCTTTTTATTATAGCTTGTTCCACAATATCAAGTAACTTGTTAATTTAAGATTTACAATAAGAATATATAGTTAGTCCCATATTATATCTTTGCCCAACATAACATATACTGATGTGTTTTTAGTTCACTAAGTTTATGTCACTCAAATTGTAACCTACATAAGTTGTTGTTTATAAAGATTATTTAGTTATTTCTTTCTTTGGATGAACTAACATAACTTAAACTACACTTTTAAGTATAAAGAGAGGGTTAGAGTGGCGTACATACCACTAGACAAGTTAGGTGAAGAGAAGAAATGAAAATGATTCCGAGCACTAGCACTTGACTCCAATCCTCCAACTCCTTGGTTTCTCTTACTTGAACTTAACACCCTTTCTTGAGGTTATTTAATCCATGGTAGAGCTTGTTAAGACTACAACTAAAATGAGAGTAGGTGGTTGGTGAGGGTTCGGTCCAGAAATAAAACAAGGGGGAGTGTAAGAGTTGTGAGCTAGTGATGTTAAAAGGCTAGAATTAGACTGATGGTGGTGGATCTATACTTACCGTTACCTATTATATATACTGGTAGAGAGAGAATGTTGAATTAAGATGTAAACTTTACAACTCTTTATGCATTATGTATAACCGTATGATGCTTGAATAAATGTGTACGACTATTGCATGATACTAATCACTAAATGGTCTATTATATTTTAAAAAAGAGATTCAGTATTTCCAGTTTGCTATAATATGTTTCAGTTAGCATATTATTTGCTAAAAGACAGCCACTGCGATCTTCAACAGCAAGAATCATAAATGTGCTTGCTGACACATATATGAAAAATACAACTTTTGTTGGTGCCATGAAAAAGACTTCACATCAAATTCATTTTGAGCTTTGTGTTACTTTCTCTTTAAAATAATAACTTGAAATCTTGAGTAGATTTATCTCAAACATGGCAAATCACACTTATTGTAGTTTGTTTATTTCACACTTATTCATGAGTAGTTTTACTTAAACATGTCAAATGTGTCGAACAAGTTGAAAGCTGCTCAATCTATGTATAATGCATATATAACCTCTTAATCGTCTTTATTATGGTATTAATTTGTACAAGTTTTCTTATAATTTCAACTGTCGCAATTTTTTTCAAGATGATTATCTTAATTTGATCAATCATTATAGGCTGGTCTTCTTTTTGTTCAAAATTCATATTTTTTTAATTAATTATTAATGTGTCAATTTCGATAACATAAATCATGTAATTTCTGTTGTACAATGTACGATGTTTTAAGTAGTCCTTTTTCTATATACCCATTTTCAGCTTTTAGTACGTATTTTTTTAACTTTAACCTGTATTTTTTGTTTTTATTTGACTCTTGGTTTTTATAGGAATCAAAATGCCTGCAACTTCCAGAGTTCCTAAAATTGTTGATGAAGGGACAAACAAGAGAAAAAGGGGTTTGCTCAGTTTCTGAGTATTTGATATTTTTTAACTTATGTGTTAATTTCTTTTTTTTTCTTAAATAATAAAATGACCATCGGTACAATTTGTCATGTTTATGGTTTGATGATTTATTTATTTACAGGTTTTGCATCTTTTGGACGGATGACACCAGGCTGGTAATAAGACATTTTTACAAATAAATCAAAATATTAATTATTTGTACTTCATAATATTTGTATAATTAATGGATTTAAGTTTTACCAAACACGTGGTTTAGGCGTGTCCTAATGGTGTGACTATTAATAGGATGGTAATGGTATGACTATTTCTTAACAAGATTTCGCCCAATTTCAAATATTTCATTCTGGTATAGCATTTACTTTTTCATTAGAATAAACCTTTTATGCTTTCAATTTCACATATAACTTTACCATATGATACCCAATAACATTTCTTGCATGGACCAGGGGCTAATGTCGATACACTATGTGTTGGACCTAGACACATGGATCAACATGTAATATTTGCTATATCAGTTTCATAATCTTGTACACTTTGTCGAGTTAACTCGCTTCTTTTTAAATTGAATGGCATCTCAATAGATCTTTATTCATTGTGAGTTATACCTGAAGTAGCTCCTTGTTATGTTGAAAAAGAATGAGGTTAACTTAACATTTATGTTCACCAAAATTTATATGTTCATTTTTCATGTTCTCGCTGAGTTTCGCGAGGTGGGCCTGGCCCCCTAAACAAACTATGTAAGACCACCCGTAGTGGTGGCTTTGCCACCTGCGTTATGGCTCAAAACGCGGGGGGTACACCCCCCCCTCGCGTTATGTTGATTTCAATTTTGCAAGCGTTGTATATAAAACGCTGAGAATGGCACCAAATCCAAAGTTGACCGTTGCAAAATTGACCGTTGGAAAATTAAAAAAAAAAAATTATTTCCTATATATTAAACCATTTCATCCCCAATCAAACCTCATTAAATTTATAAAAATTCTCTTTCAACTCTATAAAAACCTCATTATATATGCGTATATCATAATGCATAACATGATCATCGAGGACGAGGGAAGAGCAATATGTCCAACTTTCATACCGGACCCAGATCCACCACGGACTCGGGCAAGTATGGAGCAACGACTCGAAAACTCGGATTCCGTGCGGTCAAGAGAGATATATAATGCACTAAAGGAGGATTTGGTCAAACATCTTTGGATGTATCGGCCTCTGCCTGGTGAAAACGATGATCAAAACGAGGGCAACAATGAAGACGATGATGAAGACAACGACGACGATGAAAACGACGATGAGGACGATGAGGAGGACGAGGACGACGACGAAGAGGGCGAAGACGACGACGACGACAACGGCGAATAGTTTTTTTTTTATTTTCTTGTAATATTTATTTAATAAAATATTATTGTTATTTGATTATTCTTATTAAAAATTAAAAAAAAAAACAAAAAGTGTAAAAGTGACTGGGCGCCACGTGGCGCATAACCCCTGGATGTGGAGAGTTATGATTACAGCCTGTTTTTGTACAAAACCATAACTCTGACTGGGCGTCACATGACGCATAACCCATGGTAGTGGAGCTTTATGACTACACATGGTCTAATAACACAACTCAACTTCAAGTGTTTTTTAATTGGTTGTTTATTTTGGTTTTTAATTGAGTTTTTTTTATTGCATTGTGTTTAGATTTTGATCATTATATTTTTCAATTAATACTCATATCATAGGTAAAAATTAAAACAAAGATTACGTCATTATGTCTTTTTGTTCATAATTCTGTCTCTGTGCTCATCATTCGTCTTTCTATTTATTCTTGTGTAATACGTTCATCCATGGGCGAAGCTTTAGGGCCCGGGGAAACCCCCGCCCCCCCCCTGTTTTTTTGCGCGATAGTGAAAATGACCATTTTTCGCCCGAGAATGTGTATACGTAGTGTAAATTTACCTGTTACTGGCCCAAAGTTTGAGCCCGCCCCCCTTGTTTATGATTTATTTAAATACATTTTGAGTTCGATCCCCCTCGTTTATGATTTTAAAAATATATTTTAAGCCCCCCCCTCCCCGACGAACTCGTCCAAGCTTCGCCACTGTGTTCACCATCTTTTATTCGGGATTGACATATGACATTCACTTAATTTGAGAAAAAGAGTATTACGTTCATGGTGTATTACATTCATTGTGTATTACGTTCATGTCATTGTGTAATATGTAGTTTTCATTGTGTTTTATGTTTTCGGGTCATTGTGTTATATGTGGAATCCACCATTGTGTTTTACGTTTCAGGTTATTGTATAATATGTATTCATCATTGTGTTTTACGTATTAGATAATTTTTTGTTATTATATTATTATATTTACGTATTATTATTACACAATGGTGTTATTAATATTAAAAAAAACAAAATGATGATGAAAGGCCCCGATCCCGGAGCCCTACTTTGACGTTGGATTTACTCATAAACACAGTTCTAAATGTCAGAGTTAATTAAAACTTTTCGCGGAATAATAAACTTCAAACATATATTACAAAATCATTCAAATCTTTCCAAATTAAACATCTTTTGTCTTTCAAAATAAAATATAAATCATAATAACATCATAACATTTTTCTCAAGATGCCAGTGTCTTCAGTCCAATGTCATGTGTATTCGCTCAAGCCAACTGTCTTAACCTATTCACTTACGTGCATACTAAAAGTCAGCTACGCTGAGTGATGTCTAGTTAATCAGGCAACATACAATATATTCACATGCTTACACACACACACACACACACACACACACACACACATATATATATATATATATATATATGCGTATCCGAATATACAAATTCATACTTAGCCTATTACCTTTCTTTCATACATACATACATACATACATACATACACGTTTTAAAGAGCATTTCACCCTATAACCTTCGTAGATATTGTTAGGGTCTGTTCCCTACATTCACATATATTATTAGGGTTTGTTCTCTACATTCGCAAATATTACTAGAGTCTGTTCCCTACATTCACAGATATTATTAGGGTCTGTTTCCTACATCCGCAGATATTATTAGGGTTTGTTCTCTTTTTAAACATACATTCCATCCATCCGATAACGCTACATACTTTTCCTTATATAAACATACTTTCGTACATACTCATTTCATTACGTACTTTCATACATACTTATCTCATATTAGATATACTACACATTACTTTCTCTGACGATGCGTGCAATATCCGAAGACCGTTCACGCACCGACAAGCATTCATTCATCACATTCATATCATATTATCACATCAATCATCATAGCATACACTTACCATTTAATGTAAGCGTATTAACATTAATATTAAGTATGCACACTGCCCCGAAAACATAACAAGGAATGGGGCTATAAACTCACCTGAACTCGGTTCCTTTCAAAGTTAATAGTAACTCCTTTATTTAATTGGCCATGACTAACTGTATAACAATTACACATATCAATCAACTATCACTATCCATATAGTATCTCTAGTTTAATATAACCCTCAACGAACGGGGGTCCGGGGGCAGCGCCCCTGGCAGCGGGGTTCTACGGGCGGTAGCCCCTAGCAGGTCCAAGGGGCAGAGACCCTGGCTGGGGTTAATCTGCCATGTCAGCTTTGAAAAATTTTATTTTCATTAACTGCCTTATCACAAATTTCATTAGAATTCTTAAATTATTATTTTATTCTCTAACTTATTCGTTATAACAAATGGCCTCTGGTTGAGCCTCATTCGCTATCCCATTCGTTATGACGAATGGTTCACTGGTTAAGCCTCATTCGCTATCTCATTCGTTTTGACGAATGGTTTCATTCGTTATCTCATCAGGACGAATGAATGTATAACGATGAGTAGGCTATTCACTACGTCTTGAGACAAATGAGGGCTCATTCATTACAAGAGCATGTAAGTGTATCATATAGCGAATGGACTGATTTGTTGTCTTATCCTAACGAATGAATGGGTAATGAATGAACATTTCATTCGTGACTTCTGTAGGGCGAATGAGAGGTTCATTCGTTATAAAAGCGTTAAAGAATGACCATCGATTCATTTGGCATAACGAATGAGCATAAGACTTATCCAAATCTTTGACTCTAGGGTTAAAGTCAAAATTGATAAGAACAATAAACAGTCAACATTACCAGATCTGCAATTACCCTACAAATCATGATGAAACAACATGATTTTGGTATCATTGAACTCGGATTAGTAGCGCCTACAAACCCTAACCATCAATTCATCCAAATATTACGTTTTAAAAGGGGGCGATTTGTTCATTTATAAACCCGGTTATTCGTTTGACAAATTGACCTATCAATCATTAACGATTTTCAGCAAGAATCATCACGTTTGATTCGTTTTTACCATAGTCATACAGATCTAAGATTACTAAACGAATCCGAACCTAAATGAATGTTGGTGCATTTTGTGACCGTCGCTATGCAATTCAGACCAGCGGAACGCCACAGGCGAAGTTAGCATAACTTCCCCTTAGGCGAAGTTAGAACAACTTCGCCAACGGCGAAGTTGTAACAACTTCTGCCTTAGGCGAAGTTATCACAACTTCGCCATATGCGAAGTTATGAACAACTTCGCCTACTGGCCCAAGCCCGAGAAGATGTTTTGTCTATATATATGTGTGTCTTGTTTAGGTTTTGTATCCAGAAATTAGAGTATTGTGTGTTACAGTTTATTTGTCTAAAGAGAGACCGAGAGTGAGAGTCGTGTGGGACGACCCGAGGTAGAGCTCACCTCGGGTCGGCCGTCATTTGTTTACGAGTTTGGTATGTAATTCGTTTTGATTATTATTATAAAGAATCTGCAGATTTGTTTATCCCGTTCTTGTATTTGTTCGTGTATTTGTTCGTGTACGTGTTTGTGTTCTTCATCTTGTACACCATTAACGAGTCTAGGAGGATTCCGCACTCCTAGACCTCGTGCGGATCTCGTATCGATCGGCGACGCCCCCGGGGGACCTACAAGTGGTATCAGAGCTTTGCTATGTTCGGTTACCTCAGTTTGATGGACATATCCTCGGATATGTTTTGGTCCTCGTTTCTACTTGTAGAGAATGAGGGTCACCATTAACCAGATGACTGAAAGTGACCGGGGCGGTTATGATATGTTTTCTTTCTGTCGCTGAAAATTAGTCGTTCATACTTAGTTAGAAGGACACATACTTGTATGTGGTCGGTCCAGTTGATCCATTGGATCTTCAGGATTGCCGTTTACCTGAAGACTTTGACGTGATCGGGGCGATTGAAGTCAAAATTTTTTTTTTTGGGGAAATGAAATTACTTTTCAAGTCTACTACTTCGTATGAAGTACCTTTGCTATGTTCACAGAAAATTGATCCAACCTTGGAAAATGATATATATATATACTGATTGTGTGTGCTTAACTAGTGAAGTTATTAGGCTTAAAAGGCCTTAGAACAGTCATTGTATGTCATGGTAACTTTTTATGGTGCGTAAAAGTAGATGTGATACTAACCTAATCTACTCAATTTTACGTGGAAACTCCTTAAGAGTTTTGTATGTATTCATACATATCTTTCCGAATGATAGGCAGAAAAACGTTTACCCAGTCATACACGAGCCCGTAAGTGTTCTGATTCCCGTGAAGAAAGCGTTTCAAGACACTGCAGTGATCCAGATTCGGGACTTGCAGTTGTTTATTACTCTGAAGTCTATAAGTATGTTTGTAAAAAAAAAAAAAAATTAGTACTTATGAGTTATTGTAACCTTCGAGAGTTCGAGACTTCTCAATCATGGAGTAAGAAAGAGTACGGGAAGCAGACAAAGAATACTTACAAGTTAATCAGACACTATGGGTCGAAGTCAATTCGGGGTGACTTGGGGAAAGCCAAATACGCTTTGAGAATAGATAGGAGGCATCTTAATCTCTGAGTTGTTGCCCACTTATTTTTTGAGATTAACTGAACTTAACTCGTATCACATAAACGATGAAAACCATTTTAAGTTATTTACATGTGTACAACCTGTTTCTCTATGTCATAATACAGCTAAACACGGATCTATGTGACAGTCACGGAGTTAGTATGATTCCTTTTAGGATCTTTTCTAAAACATGGTGGTCCCTGACTAGACTGAAATTTGATCCCTTACTCGTTAAATTTTTATAAGCTTTTCTTAGTTTTGTAGTTGTATTAATTTTTAACTGGTTACTTAGAATTGATCATGTCGTTTATTTCTTAAAGGGAAGTTTTAAAGAGCTAATTCAAATTGTTCAAAATTATAAGGTTTGGTTATGAAAATATAGGCGAAGTTGTTGACAGGCGAAGTTTTAGCCAGGCGAAGTTATAGCCAGGCGAAGTTATGGACAGACGAAGTTAACTTTAGGCGAAGTTAACGAGAAAAAAAAAAAAACATGATTGTTGATGATATGATTGATGCGCTGAAAGAGATAGACGATATGTTAGAGGATGATGAGTTGATAAATGAAGATGATGTTCTGCCAATCGATGAGATCGAAAAGATTGGTGCAGAAATTATGGTTGAGAATGTGATAGAAGAAGGAGAGATTGTTGAAGAAAATGTAGAGCATGAGATCCCTGTGGTTGAACAGTCGACTATATGTGAAGATGCTGCGGTTGACAACACTGAGTGGGAAGATCAGCCAAACTGGAAGGAAGGCTGCGCTCAGTGGTTTGTAAAGACGAAGAAGCCAGCAGTACCGACGATGTTCAAAAAGTCGTATAATATAAAGGGATATGCAGAATCAAAGAAGGGAATCATATGCTGGTTGTACGATGAAGAGTTGAAACTATTTGTGATCAAACGTTACGACGGCATTCAGTACTTCAAGAAGATGTTAAGATCCCTGAATACCTTACCGGAGTGTGAGGTGAAAGACTTAGCAAGACTGGGGCTGATAAACAGAAGTGATGATAACATGGCGAGAGTAATTGGGAAAATTGTTTGGAAGGAGGCCATTAAAGATAAAAAGTTTGAACTTCTGAAGCCTCAGAAAGGGAAGTTAGTAGAAGACAAAGATAGAGGGATGAGGGCAGATGGCAAACCATGGATGGTTATGAAGTATAAACCAGTCCGTCATTTAAAAGAAGTGCCGATGAAGGTGATGCCCAAGAACGTCTTGAAAGACTTGAAGTGGTGGTACGTGGATTGTGAAACTGCTGAAGCGGTCATGGAGGATGAAGATGAGCAAGAGATCATGAGAGTGTATGATCCTATGCACTTAGTCAATCTGTCTCAAGCTGACTTGCAGGTACTACATGTTAAGAAGATTTTCTACATTCCTGCTTGGAAAGAGGAAGCTAAGAAGTACCAGAAGTTGGTTTCTGTATGTGTTAGACAGGGAGTGCATGCTTGAAGAGATGAAGAGAGAAGACGAGAGATTACAAGACACAAGCTTTGAAGATCAAGATATGAAGCTACTGCCAAGGGGGAGTCTGTTGGTACATAAATGTCAGTAGTTCATAGTCTAGCGTTTGTAATCGAGTCTGTAATGTAATTATGTTTAAGTTTATGTTTATGTATGTAAGCGAAGTTGTCAACAAGTTCGCTTAGGCGAACTTGTTGAACAAGCGAAGTTGTCGACAAGTTCGCCTAGGCGAACTTTTTGAACGAGCGAAGTTATGGACAACTTCGCCTGAACATATCGGGCGAAGTTGTCGTGTCTATATATACTGTAGCCGACGGATTGTTTAAAAGAACGAGAGAGGAATCAGTAGTTGAGTTCAGTGTACGTGCCGAGAGTCTGTAATAGACGTGTTTCAAGTTATAATATATAACGTGTTCGTTTGTATCGCGTGTGATTGTTTTACGTATTCTACGCTCGTAACTACCTACGCAGGGATTCCGCACCTACGTAGATAGCGATATCCCTTGTAAGATCCGTACGGGAACCTACAATGAACAAGTTTCCGTTATAAACGTACCTTAAACGAGTCGGTTTGCGCACACGATCTAGTTTGATATCGGCTTTGGCTCGTTACGATGCTCTAATACTATTTAGTTTGGGTTCTCACATTCGGGTCTTGGTTCGGGATAAAGGAAAGTGTTTGTGTGTGTTTTTGAAGGTGTAGGATATGGTGTATAGATGGATAAAAAAGGAAAGGATTAGGGTTTAAGGGATATCTATACTCCCTTAAGCCCATGGACCTAAGGCCCATTCCATCTTTTATTCCATCTTTTAAAGTCCAAGCCCACCCTTTTATAGTTTATTTATCTAAACTGATACACGACACTTTATTGAATAAACGAAATTTCCTTTTGTTTATTATTATTAAAAGCAGGATGTTACAGATGATTTGAAAGACACAGTGACGAAAATATCACAATGACAAGCAGAAAGACACAATAACAAACAAAAAGACACAATGACATAATTTTTGTTTTAATCTTTATATAACAAGTCATACTCATTAAAGATAAAAAAAAGCGTTTGTTATTATGACGATTTAAAAAAAAACTATCATACGAAAACGTTATAGAAGTTTTAAAATGACGAGACATTGTCACGTGACTTGCATGTGGAGAGAGAATATATATATATATAATTTTATATCATTTTTCCCTTTGGTACTCACTTGACACATGTTAATTAAATATGGTTTTTTACACTTATCAATTTTGTTTGCTTTTATAGAATAACTCAACTCTTTATATATATGATTATTCTTTTACAAGTCGTGAAAATATATATTGAAAAAAAAAAATAACATCTATAATATATATAATACTAATGGAAAAATTCACTTGTCACAAGAGTGTACACATAATGCATATACATAATGCATATACATAATGCATATACCTTCATAAGTATACCAGCGTAAGAATTATGGGAATGAGTCATGGACAAAAAATGCAATACCTTCGTCACCCTCCTTCGCAATGCTCTTCAAATTTTGGAGTTGTTTCCGACGGATAAAAATAACACTCGGAATCAAGGTGCGCCAGGTGCTTCCTTTTAAAACTAAACAAGTTCAAACAATGTTGCATTTTTTTAGCTCTCTTATGATATATTAAGGGTACCGCTGGTAAAAAAGGTACACGTGGTTGCATTCTAGCTTTAATGAATAATCAAATACATAAGCAATATTAATCATATAACGACAATACCTCTGTCAGACACGAACTCCACATTGATCTTTTAATCATAAATAAGTTCGCCACAATCAATAATTTTTACGGTCCCATTAGTAATTCTGAACTTGTTCCCAACTGATTGATCTTTTCAAGAGTTTCATCTCGCTTTTCTATTATTCCAAAAGCAACGTGCAACCCGCATGGTTAATAAACTGACTCTTAATTTGTGTTAATTGCAAATTGCTTTCTCTCAGCAAATTACTATCATCATTTAAAGGCTGGTGTGGTAGATTTGTAATCAGGTAACTATTTAACCATAATATATACCCTTAAATGTTAATTTTGGAGTAAATTTTTTTTTAACTTGAAATGCTTCCCAAATTGCCCACATAATTCTAATCAGTTAGACTTTTGATTACCCCATTAAATTCGAGCATATGTTTCAAGATTATAGAGAACTAAGATCCATTTTCATTTTGGGCGCTAGGTGCCATAGTTAAAACACCACGTGTAGTATGACCCATCCGGTAATTCTCATCTCCAAAAACCGCAGAAAGTATTTGTCATACCCCGCCAAAGCAGAAACACGGGCGCACGACGTTCATGGATAATAACATCTATTGATTAACCTGGTGATCCAATATGCGATGCAATGCTTGTATATGCCCACGAATTTCTTCCTGGTTTTAATAACCTGAAAATATACTTAAAAGTCAACATAATGTTAGTGAGTTCACATGTTTTAAATGCATGATTAAACCCGTTATTATGAAATTATTGAATTTCAAATGTTTAAAATGTATAAAACAAGTAATGATTTCTCAACTATATGTTTTCATGATTAAAACATTTATCAAAAGCTTATGATTTCATGACAAAAACATACTTCAAAACTTGTTCATGTTTACGTAAATAAAACGTAGTTTAAAAATTATTTATGTCTTCGAGATTAAAACATACATTATAACTTATTTATAAAGTTAAAAACTTTGTTTGTTATGAGTGTGTTTTCCTGATTGAAATGTTGCCCAAAAAAGTTTACGTTTACGAACTTATAAGCCTTTTTCGATATATAAGTGAGTGTATGTGATTCAGTATGATATATACGATAGCCTAAACAAGATTGATAATCCTCCATAGACTAGCTAAGAATACGAATTAATATATGACAAAGAGCCTATAATCAAACCCAAATCCATTATCTATTCCCGATAACCATGCCATCACAGTGTGAATTATAGAATATATGTTCTCATTAACACGTCGGTTAGAGCGACTAATCATGAGCGGGGGATCAATCCCGAAAGTATTACCCACATATTCCTCAGCTAAACCCATAGCTAATGATTATAGAATGTATTGATATGAAAATCTTAAGAGCCTCATGTAACTTATGTTCATATTGTCACACCCACATCTAAGGCCTAGGAGTATGACCAACAGTTGGTACCACAATTGTAAATAAATCAGAGTTACGGTTTAATGCGGGAGACTTATAAAACTTGTGGATATAATATAATATTTACATTCACAAAAGACGGGATTAAAATCTCCCGCTTAATGTTTGAAAGATTACTTTTTAAGTTTTACAAAACCACCATTCATAATAATTAAGTTTTATCAAAAAGATCCGAGCCATCGGATATCTTGAGCACTTCAATACTCCAAGCCCTAACCTTGATCACCTGCAAAATGTTAAGAAAATACGTCAGCAACGAATACTGGTGAATATGCTGACGCTAAAAATATTTTCTTTTTACTTTATTACTCCTCGAGACTATGCCTGCCTCGGCCCATCGTGGCTTAGGAATAACAAAGTTAAAACAACACAATTATAAATTCGAGTCTCTACACTAAATACCTCAACAAACACCGCAACGTTCGACTTAGTTAAGTACCTGTATGTATACACATGGTCGTGCTTCCCGCAGGAAAGCGTCCTACGACCAGATGTGGTGCGATGTGCCCACCGCGTAATACCACATATGTAAGGATCCTGTAATATCCCCAAAATTTCGATCCAAATTTGACAAATTAGTAAAGTTGAAGGATCAAATTATTCTCTAAAATAAGTAATGAGAATTTAAATGAAGAAAATAAAACCATTTTATAAGGAAATAAAAATACTCCATAAAGTTATCTTATGTTAAGGATATGGAATAAGGAAATTCCATCCCACATTGAAAGATGTAAGAAAGTGGAAGCATTCCACATGGGTATAAATAAGGAAGTTAAAATCCATCCCACATGGAAAGTGGTAAAGATTTGGAAGCTCTTTATAAAGAGATAAAATTTCATAGTAAAATTCTTTTATGCCTAGCATGCAACCAGTGGTCCTAGCGGAGGGTGTGAAGCACCCGACGCGCACGCGCACGGGCAGGGCTCGGGCGAAGGGCGATGGGCGCAATGTGGCGCTTTGATGGCGCACTTTGCACTTCGCTCGCTTGAGAGCCGCCTTACTATTTTTGGACATCGGGAATTAGACCCAGACATGACAAGCTACTAAAGTTAAGGGACTAAAAATGAAAAATGGTGTTCAGGGACCCATCGCGATACGCGATGAGTCCAAGAACATGGCCATCGCGTATCGCGATGGTTCGTGATGACTCAGGGACACGTGTCACACTCAGGTGACACGTGGCAGAATGGTAGGCCACGTGGCGACACGTGGCGTGATCTCATGAAAGGGGGCTTCGCGATACGCGACGTAGGTAAAGAAAGGACACGCGATGGGATCCAAAATCAGCTATAAAAAGGGGGTTTATGGCTTATTCATTCCACACACCAAACCTTTCTCTCTCTATAATATTTTCTCTCACTACCTCGGTTTCCTTGCCCCGACCCGACAATCGTTACCTCGTAATCTGTGCCATACACCAAAGATACCTCGAAGTGCGTGTCACCCAAAAATAACCCGACATTATATCTCGAAGTACGTGCACTACACAACGACCATCATATGTCTCCTCGTTTTGCGTGCCAAGTATTGTAGTGCGTGCCAAGCTCTGAGGTTCCTGTAGTCTAAGCTCTAGAACACGATAGAAGAGTGGAAGTGTTGCTCGATCAATCTTAGTAATAGAACTTCGAATACCCGTGTAAGGTAGGGCTTCTACCTAAGTCATTATTTTATTATATTATATGGCTTAGACCATAGTCAGGGATATAGCCCAAACCTTAACCATAAATATGTTTACATAAGCTTTAAACATACAAGGATTATAGTAATGTTTCTTTACAATTAAGAAACACATAATTTTCATTCATAAGGATATAGTCAGAATATAGTTTCTTCACAATTAAGAAACATAACATTTTATATTCGTGGAATATAATTAAAATATTGTTTCTTTATGATTAAGAAACATAAGATTTTACATTCAATACTAGCAGTCAATGAATGTTTCTTCTTGAAGAAGAAACAGATTATAGATGTTTCTTCATGAAGAAGAAACTCATCATATGATTTAGTAAATAAATAAAAAGACTATATGTCTCAATATTTTATTCAAACAAATGATCAATCAAGGTTTAAAGCTATCAAAAACAGACTAAGGGTCTGTAGCCGGATCAAGTAACGATCTGGATATTTATATAAACCTATTTTATAATAGGTTAATCATCAATCAATCAATCAATCATTCACAGTCAAGGTTTCAAAGGAGATCACCAATCATTCAGAACAGACAATCACAGGTGAATACGTTCAAACCTTTTATAAAGTGAATACGTTAACCTTTTCAATCAATCAAAACATATTTTATACTCGATAAGATAAACAGGTGTTTGTCTAACGAGTCAGTCAATGTTTGCATGAGATTATACGTTCTCTAAAACATTATAATACAATATAGACAATAAAAACAACTCAGACCGAGTACACATGTGTCTGGATCCAAACATAACTGTTCAGTCCATCAATCAATGGCCAGGTGGCCGCGGGCTAACAGTCATAACTAGTTCTCCTTGTAGGGGCTATACGTATATAGCTCGGGGGAACAACTGTGTGTGTGTAGAGAAGTGGTACAAAGCCCAGATGTGGCCGTGCATCTGTTGAGTGTATAGAAAACTATGATTGTATTGTAATTGTCAATCAAAATGTTTTATAGAGTCATACGTGCTCACCAGCATATAGCGGACGCATTTTTCCCACATTTCAGGGAAACAAATTAGCACATGTAGCAAGAGATATAGTCATTCATGAAGATAGACACTCGCAAGGTAGTGATGGCTCAGTTTTAAATTATCATAATATTATAAACAAGATTCAAACATGATTTATAAATCAAACACTCGGGTATTTATTATCCGAGAAGCTTTCAAATTAATTAATATTTTATTATAACCAAAGTCTTACGCTAAAATAAACCGTAACTTTGATATATTTACAAAACATGTATCAACTTGTGGTCACACGCCTAGGCCCTAAGTCGGGGTGTGACAGATCCAGACAAACGTATACTATAGCTTTAGGGCTAGGCTTATACTCTTATTTATAACGGTTTTAGGGACACATAGTCCATTGTAAATCATTTTTCATATAACACATTTGACTCGTTAAAAAACAAGTTTGTAAAAGTTGGGGCGTATTCACCTTTTCAATTTGGGATCGGCTTCAAACACCGTCCGAGGGTCTTTCCCTTGCTATCTCGCACCTATAGTACGAGTATAACCATTTGTTAGTCGGATATACAATCCGGCTTAAGACTTTTAGTCTTATTTTATAATCTTTACCTCGATGAACCTTTAGTTCAAAATCTCTTTTACTTTAAAACCTTTAGTTAAAAAGTAATATTATTAGCCTTTAGTTTATTTATAAAACCCTACGTTTCTTCTTCTCTAAGAAACGTATTCTTTTCTTTTCTTTATTATTTAAGAATAGTTATTTATTCCTTAAATAATATTTATAACAATATATATATATACTTACACACATATATACATATTTATAAACATTCATAATTTTATCTTTTATTCTTTCTTTGTTGTATTTTCTTTTGTTTTATCGAGGTATCGAGTATAACCTCGACTTAAGGTTTAAGCCTTTTATAATATTTTATTATTATTTTATTCGGGCATTACACCTACCTTTGTCGGCTTATGAATACCCTAAATATTTGAGGAGCACTTCTACGCCACTTAGCCTTCTTTATCTTCTTGTTCAACCCTTTTTCTTAACCCTCGTCCTTGGCACGCAACACGATGGACACCAACACATCACCAATCGTCGGCATGCTTTTCGAGACTAACACCATGGTGTCGGAATATAAAAAACGCATTCTTGGTTGATACGTCGGTGGAAGGTGGTACGAACAATGAGGAAACGAACACGGAAATCGAGGTAACGATGGAGGTTTTGGCACGAACTTCGAGGTATGATATTTATAAGGCTAGAAAGATTTTTTTAGAGAGAGAGAGAGAGAGAGATCAGGTTTTGGGATGGATTGGAATGAGGGCTCAAGCCCGATATTTATAGGCAAAATTCAGGGTCCCATCGCGATACGTGATGGCCCTCTGGCTGAGCCCATCGCGTATCGCGATGTAGACTCGGCCAGTCACCATGTAGCCTTGCCATGTGGCGACACGTGGCAGGCGTTGCGCCACGTGGTGACACGTGGCGGACGTGCTTCCACGTGGCGACCGTTGTGCCACGTGTCAACACGTGCCTCTGTGTCAGACAACCCATCGCGATACGCGATGGGTTTCCCTTCTGATCCATCGCGTATCGTGATAGGTTAGGAAAACTAGAATGTTCAATTTAAACCCTAAGGTTTGGATTTTGACAGATTTGGTCCTTTAACTTTGAAAACTTGACAATTTGAACTCGAAATTTTCACAATGTTTCACATATAAAGATTCTATGTCTTGCTTACTAATTATCGTATTAAATAAGTTTATGTAAAGTTGTCAAATAAGATTATTTAATGTATGAAATAAGTCTATGCAAAGTTATCAAATAAGCTTAGTATGTTTCTCCCCCTAATTTGTAAAAGAGAAAAGGGGCCCTGAAACTCACATTGTCGCTAGTGAGTAGTGATAATAATGGCAAACGATCATGACGGTTCTGACCTATGTGTGTCATATGACAAATACAAGACGTTTTAGGATCGGTTCAACATATTAAATAAGTATATCTTATGCTATGTGTTCATCCAAAACCTAGACTTACGTGATGATACGACTCGTTAGTGATATGTATATGTTTAAGCTACTTGTTTTATAAATATATAGTTCAATTATATATTTATCCTTATGATTCAAATAATAAATAAATATATATGACCTTATATGTTTATTTTAGAAAAGAGATTACTCCATAGAATAATAACCAACTTTAAAAGTTGTTCCAATCAGCTTACTGATAAAAACTTTTGTTCCAATCAGATCATTGAACTTTTATTTTTGTTTCAATCATAGATATTTTACCTGGATAGCAGGTAATCTAGTTTTTTTTTAACTTTTCAATGTTTTTACCTTGCATTAATAACTTTTAAAGATTGCGGAAATTAGTAAAATTGAGAAAAATAATTTTAAAATTTAGAAAATTTGCAAAAAAAAAAAGTTCGGAAAATTACAATAAAACCAACGAATCAACGCGTTTTCAACATGTTACAGCTCGTTTAACAGCAAAAGCTCGTTTAAGCGATTTTTTCAGTTCATTTCAGCACATAACAGCTTGTTTAAGCGATTTTTCAGTTCGTTTCAGTACCTAACAGCTCGTTTAAGCGATTTTTCATTTTGTTTCAGCACCTAATAGCTCGTTTAAGCGATTTTTCAGTTCGTTTCAGCATGTAACAGCTCGTTTAAGCGATTTTTCAGTTCGTTTCAGCACCTAACAGCTCGTTTAAGCGATTTTTCAGTTCATTTCAGCACGTAACAGCTCGTTTAAGCGATTTTTCAGTTCGTTTCAGCACGTAACAGCTTGTTTAAACGATTTTTCAGTTCTTTTCAGCACGTAACAGCTCGTTTAAGCGATTTTTCAGCTCGTTTAAGCTATTTTATGAAGTAATCCCGTTAGAAAATGCAACATACTAAGTATATATTAACAATATATATTATTATTTGTCATGTTAGTAGTTTACTTGTAGATTAAAATTCACTATGTAAATTATTTATGTCATAAAACCCATATCAAGAAAAAATAGGATTTTAGAAAATCTTTTTAATTAAAGATTTTACAAACCATCTTATAATCCCTTTATGTATGAAAACACTATTTAATAATAATAGTAATTTTTTCTATAAACTTAAGTGTATATTTATCATTAATAATAACTATTATGTCCCTTGGAGTTAATTTGTTCAAATACAACACACATTAACCGTATCTCAAGTGGCATAATGCTAGATCGATAGTTTTATAATATGTCTACATATTTATTAGTTAGTTCTTGTCACTCTTACACTTGGGTGAACACTTATTACATAAAATCTTAATTGTGAGTATGTAAATAAAAAAATTAGGTTAGATCTATGCTCACTATAAGGGGATTTCGTCAAGGAAGAAGCTAAAGGAACGATGATCTTGATCTTGGGCACCCCAATCCATCTTCTAGCAATTGACTAAACCTCCTAACGCTTTGTTACCCATCATGAGCTTAGTTACACCTTCTCCGTCTTAGGATGGAGGCAAATGAAGGAGTTATGGAGCTATAACACCAATTGGGAGTCCAATTGAGCAGAAGGTGGATTAGATGAAACTGAAATAGAATGGGATCAGGTTTGAGGCTAATTTGAGGGTGTAAATGGAATCCAATGCTTCTAAAATTTTAATATGTTTTATTTAAATGAAGTCCAAGAGAATAGAAAAAAGAATCAATGGATTTTGAGTTCGTTTGATACCCCAAATTGAGATGTTAGAATAGCAGCTCCGAAATCAGCAAAGCCCGAAACGAAGTCAGTTTGGAGGTCGAATTCTTGGCCAAATGTAGTGAAACCAGTTGGAGATTTTAAGGATGAAGTAGGAGCTTCATACCCAAGTGGAAAGTCGTGATTTGGATCTGTATGGACGGTGATGTTTGGACAGAACCAGAAACTGGTTTATGGTGAAGTTTGGTGCAAGAATGATGTGAACCATGGCTGGGTATTTATAATAGGAGGCGGTAAGATGGAGTGAGATGATCAAGGGCTAGGAAGGGGCTCTTAAGTTCTCTGTTTTCTTGGAGTTCTCTTTCCTACAAAATATAAAGTGCTATATAAATATTCAAAATATAGTATCATCAATCATCGTGTATGGTGTTCGTGCATGTGACACGGTAATATTTATAATTACCTATGGTATATGATTTGCATGAATGAAATTTTACTAGACTCGAATGAAACCGATAAAACCGACTAAAACGAAAAAAAATCGAAAGCGAACCTAAATGAAACCCATCTCGTGCTAAAAGTCGTCCCAACCCGAAACTCGAATCTAACCCGTTCTAATCCGAAACCCTACCCGTGTCGGCTTGAAATCTGAACTAATCATGTTCCGGAGGAAACCCGTGCCGTGTCGAAACCCACCCTGACCCGAAATTTGTCCCAGCCATAAATCTAATCCGAATCGAGCTTGTGCGGATACTTGTGTTGGCCCAAAACCCTTTCCGATCCCAACATGTCCCGTTTTTTTAAGACTAACCCATATTAATCCATTTTTTAAAGTCGCCAATCCACTTTTACTCGAAAATAACAAGATGGATTTTCAACGGATTTGTTAAGACTTTTTTAGTTAAAATATTTTATTCAAACCAACCCGTATAATTTAAAAGCAACTGAAACTGACTCATTTAGAAGGCTATGGGACAAGATTACCCCTTCTAGTTGCTATAATCACACAATCACAAGTAGCAATGCCTAAATCGGTTAAACTTGTTACACCATGAAACTAATAGATCAGTTGATGAAATATAATCATATAAATGTTTAGTCATCAACGCATCACAATTTTAACAACGGATGAAGAATAACCGAGATTAAACAACACACGAAATTATTATGGAATCATATTGCATCCATACATGCAACATATAACAATTGACTTTCTAACTAAGCAAGTTAAGCAAAATTGGTGATCAAGCAAATTCACATTGGAATTTGCAAATACCTAAACACATTACTTAGAGCAAAATCGTAAGAATTTATCGATTATTAGTCACCCATTTAGTTTTGCATTTGATCTTGTTGGCTGAAGAAACGTGGATCTACTCACTGGTAGCAGATCTACTTTCCTCGGGTGTGATTATACTATTTCACCGATGGTTCTTCTGGATCAGTGTTCTTCCACCTACAAAATGAACAGCGCCGTTACTTACCCCTCAGAAAGGGACAGAGGGGTCCTCTTTGGGGTAACCCTCCGGCGTGAGAATAAGTATGTGTAGGAGAAGATAATAATGTGAGAGTAAGGGAATTGGGAGAGTATTGCTTAATAGCTGAATACTGTATGTTACTCTGTATGATTATGTGATTCTCTCTGTGTATGAGAAAGTAACTGACTAGGGCTGCCTGTCAGTGAATGTAATTGAATATGCTTCAATGTGTATCAATGTGTCTGTAACTGTCAATGATTGAGTATGAATGTGTCCATCAAAGTGGAGTTGATGCTGTATTTATAGTGCTAGGGTTTCCACTGATTAGGCTCAACCTCGTTGGCCTCCTCCAATCGCACTGCGCCACGTGTCCTCTGGGACACCTGGCGCTTTCTCGTTGGTTGTAATCACGTGGTAGCACATGTGTCATGCTGAGTTGTCGACCTTTCATTTGGCAGCTGTCAACATCAGCATATTCTTATTCCTTAAAAAGATGCCTTCTGGAAGGTTGTCTGACGTGCACAATCAAGGTTGCCCTAATCCTGATTTGGATAAGGACGAGGTCGATTATGTGCATGTGTGATATGCGCCCATCCTGAGGATGCGCGAGGTCTTCTCTTTATTCTCACGCGCAGATATTTCATGCGCAGATGTGATATGCACGAGCATGTGATATGCGCCGCGCGCTGGTGCGCCGCGCGCATATGTGATGCGCGAGCATATGTGTGCCTGGGCAGATGTGATATGCACGAGCATGTGATATGCGCCGCGCGCATATGTGATGCGCGAGCATATGTGTGCCTGGGCATATGATGCCTGAGCATGTTTTGTATGCGCCATGCGCATAGGTTTTGGCTTTGTGCCTTCATAATGTGTTTATCTTGTGGGTTGACCCGCCTTGCTCGGTGTTGAGGCGGGTACATACCTCTTCAAGCCCCCCCAGTCTAATGTGTGTCTTATCTCGCGCGAGCGCGGTAAGATAGATATTAGACTTACTGATTTGGTCTTTTAAAGGGGTTTTGTCGTTTTCTTGGTTGTTTTCATCGTTGCGCGAAGTTCTATCCATTTGGTTGAAACGAAGGATCCAAACACGTGGTTGGTTGGTGGTGACGTGCGCCGTAAACGTGTCAGACGTTTCGTGTGCTCGAGGTGCTACAGTTGCCTTTCATGTCCCCTCGCACAGCTGTCTGGAACACGTGTCGCGCTCGCATTGGTTTGCACCTGCGAGTGGGGGCGCGTCTCTGTTCCGTGGCAGGTCGGTTACATTTTTATGTCCCCTCAACAGTGTTAGGGACACGTGCCGCGCTCTCGTTGGCTTGCACCTGCGAGTGGGGGCGCGTGAAATCCGATCAGTTACCACTTTTCTCTCTCCTGGGCCTATAAAAGCAGGCCCTTAGGAAAAATTTTTTATCTTCATCTTCATTGTTGCTAATTTTCGAATTTCTGCCTTTCATATTCTGATTTGAGTGTTTTGATTGTTTTGAATCCTCGATTATCTGCTGCTGCAGTTGTATGTCTGATAGTTCAGACTCCTCTAACCCCTCCATCACCTCTATTGCCTCCCGAAGACGCCGTGTGAAATCTGTGGTGATGTCGACATTGAAGCAGAAAGGCAAGGGGAAGAGGGTTGTTGTGACCACATCGGAGGAAGTAGGGAAGACCAAGGCCACGAAAAGGTGGAATGAAATCCCCTGCAAATTGAGGCAGGTCGATCTCGACAGCCTCATCTCGTCACAGGGTTTCCCCCCTGTGTTTGGCTGCATGTTGCCTGTGGCCGGGCAAACGGCGGCGGACCCGCCTCCCGGCTATATTTCACTGTACACCCATTTTTTCACCCACTGCAACCTTCGTCTTCCGATGACAAGGTTTGTAGGCGCGGTGTTACGTTTTTTCGGGATTCATATATCCCAAGTCCATCCGTTTGGACTCGTGCGCATGACTCATTTCGAGTTCATGTGCAAATCACAGCGCGAGGAGCCCACCCCTCGGCGCTTTCAATTTTTTTATAAGCCCAAGATCCAAGATTCTTGGATCTCCTTTATTCCTCGCAGTCAGAAGGTTAAGTGCAGCACCGTGTCATTCAAGAGCCTTCATGACTGGTCTGAGAGGTTCTTCTACATCAGGGCTGGTGTAATCCCCATCCGCATGACGATGCGCGCGATCGATTCTGCGCCCGCGGATGCGAATGTTATTAAGAACCCAACCGGCGCCTGGGTTAAGAAACTGACCGCCGAACCATCCCCCGCCAAGAAAATTCGCGAGGAGGCGCTGGTGGGGGTCGGCATGAGTAAGCTGTGGACCAACAGCGCGCTTGAGCCCGTTATCCAAGTCGACGGGTTGTGTAAGTTTATTTCATTGCTTTATTTCTTTTTCTGCGCGAACATAATTGTTTTGCTGATATCATTTGACTTGTTTTTGCGCAGTCACCAAGGATTATATCCACGCCGCTTATGATGATCAAGTGGAGGGTGGCTCCGTCGCGCTTGGCACTGGGGAGGTTGGTTTCCCAGATCGCTTTGATGACATGTTCATCCCAGTGGATCTGGAATTTGACTTTGAAAGTGACGCGCCTGGTAAGCCTTCGCACTTATGCTTATTCCTTTAGAATACCAAAGTTTATTAACAGTTCTGTTGCATGTATTGTAGATGCGCTGGAGAACTACGAGCTGGAGCTCGCGGAGGAGGAGGAGGAGGAAGAGGAGGCGCCCCTACTAAAGCGCAAAGCTAAGGGGAAATCTGGCGCAGGGGGCAGTAAGAGACAAAAGAAAGATGACACCCCTGTCGCTCATCCCCATGCTCAAACGAAGGGACCTGCGGAAACCGAGGTGTTTACCACCAAGGTTTCTTTAGCTTCCCTGCCTGTGAAAGTGGGCAGACCTCCTGTCCACTTGAGGTATGGTGGCGTCACCTCCTCCGTTCGCGCGGCTGAAGAGAGAAGCAGTGCCGCGCCTGCGACAGGTATACTTTGCTTATCTTCATCTGATTGAATTATTATTAAACCTTTGCTCCTTTGAATGTTCGCAGGACCGGCGACGGTCGCAGATCAGCCGCAGGCGCCACAAGGTGCTGAGGCTGCGCCGGGGGCTGCTTCGAAGTCCCCTGTTCTACCCTCTGAAAAGGGTAGAATGAACTTTATGGCGATGTTCGCCGCGCGAACAGAATTGCGCCAAGGTATGTTTTGCACATTTGTCTCCTGAATTTTTTCTTTTGGATCCAGTCGTAAACCAATTTTCCTTGTTGATTTGTTCATAGGAGTTGTAGCTGGCGTACAAGTTGCTGGCGACACTCCTGGCGCCGTTGCCGGCGCCGCTGGTTCTGGTCCTGCTCCTGCTAGTGCTGAGTCTCCCCTTATTGGGATTACAAAGGAGCAGGAAGCCGTATTGCGCGCCGAACTGGCGGCGTCGAGACCTCCCTCGCCTCCTCCTACGCGCAGCCCTCTCCGCGAGGCTGGTTTGGAGCCCTCCAGGTCGCAGGAGAAGAGGCCTTTTGAAGAAGATGAGGAGGATGAGGGGGCTCAAGCTGAAGACTCCTTGGGAGACCGCGCCAGCCCTGCGATGCCACAAGACTTCGCAGCGCAGACTTCTGGTGGGGCTGGCGCTGACTTTTCTGCTTCATCCCCGCAGGTATGTTTTAATTTGTTGCTCCGCTGCGCGTACCTCCATATAAGTATGTTTTATGACTTAGAACATTTCTTGTGTTTTGTAGGAAGGTGACCACGTTTATCGCCCGAGATGGAATATTAATGAAGACAGTTCCTTCCAATCCATGGGCGTATGCGAGGACTTCTGGGCTCATGCCGTGCCTCCTACTGAAAGGAGGTATCAGGAGGAGCGCACCCGCGCTGACTTGCTCAACGATCACATTTTCGCTGGGTCAGCTTTCTTTGCTGCCTCCCAAGAGCTTCATCGCGATTATATTAAAGTACGCGATGCTCTTGTGGCAGCCCAGCAAGAGGCTAAGGTGGCTGCCTGGAACCTTTCTGATGCTCGCGCACGAGCTGAGAAACTCCAGGCGGAGCTCAGCGAAAATAGAGCAAGTGCCAACACCGCCTTTATTAAGCGCGGGCATGAGCTCCAGGCTGCGCGGGAGAAGCAGCAGGTGGCGGAGGCCGAAGTTGCCAAGTACGCGCGGAGAGTGCGTGTCTTGGAACAGCAGGCTGAGGCGCGTGACCAAGCTATCGTCCAGAGTATCACTGAGAAATCATCACTGGAGAGTGAGGTCGCGCGCCTGAAGAAGGAGTTGGCGGCCGCGCAGGCCGATAGAGATGAGGCCTTGGCGACGGCAGCGTCCAGCCAGGAAGCACTTGATGCTGCGCAGGCGGAGAAAGAAAAAATATTGGCGGCAGCAGCGTCTGATAAAGAGGAGCTAAAAAAGACCAAGGAAACTGTTGAGTTATTAAACTCACAGGTTCCTGCCCTCGAGACGTCTGTTGCTGGCCTCGCGCAGGATCGCCAATGGCTGGTGTCACAGGGCGTGACTCTTTGCGCTTTGGCGATGAAATATTCCGCCGAATTTCAGGCCCTTGTGATGGACTGCAATGCTGCCGCTCGCTTGGTGGGTCGAGCTGAAGGGTTTACGGATGGGTACGAATATGGTATGTTGAAGAAGAATCCATCCGAGTACCCTTACAAGAGCGACGCGGCCTGCGCGGACATGGCCGCGGTGGGGGAGAAGTATATGAGTACTCCTATCCCCATCCTTGTTCAGGTACCTTGACCTTAATGAGTTTTTCTTGATTAATTTTCCAAGTGTTTTGTACTCAATACTTTTCTATTGATTTGCAGATTGCTGCGCTTGCTGACCAGCCCGACCTCGGCGCGCTAAAGAATTTGCTCGATGAATGCGAGAGGGCTGGTGGCGATGATGGTGGCGCGGGGGATGTTGCCCCTGCCAGCGGCTCTGGCGCGGCGAAAGAATCTGCTCCTGACACCGTCGTGATAGAAGACTCCATTGAGGAGGAAGAACTTGACTATGGTCAGTTCGGAGATGAGGAGCGGGCCGCGCCGGATGCTGAGGGAGATGATGAGGGTGATGAAGTGGCTGACGTCGACGTGGAGACCTGAGAAGCCCTTCATCTTTCTAATTTTTTTTTATTTTTTATACTTGTAATTTGTAACTCATCATACTTGTAAATTTCAATGCTATGGAATGAAACTTGTTTTCCCTTTTTCACATCTTGCGCATTTCCATTCATCTCTTCATGTTTGCTTGTATAGATATAAGATATGCTTGCACGTTAAAATAAGAACAAGGTTGTAAGGAAATTATTCACTTAACCATAGTCCTATTTTGTAAGTGGTTTCGCAGTATCTTGTTTATGCTGACATGCGCGATATCTTTTCTCAATTCCTTTTTTGCGCGTCGAGGTCGCGCGGTTTTAATATGGAAGTATGAGTTTTAGCCATTACATGTCAGCATGTGTTACTCAGATATCCACTATGATTCCGCACGCGACCTCGACCTGAGACCTTAACAACTATGATATGGCATGTACTTTGCCTTAGTTGTGTTTAAGGATTTTTATGATCAGGCTGCGCGGGATGTAAGATGGATGTTTGTGAGTGTTTTGAGCTAAGGCTCTTTGTTTTGGGCTAAGGCCCTGACGTTTTTAGAGTTAAGACTCATTAACGTGTTTGAGCTAAGGCTCGTAGGTTTGGGCTAAGGCCCTGACGTTTTAGAGTTAAGACTCGTTAACGCGTTTGAGCTAAGGCTCGCGCATGTATGTTTTACTTCGTTTTATTTCGTTTTGAAGTCAATATAGTGTTGTCATATTGCTCCAAATTAATAAAGGAAGTGTGAAACATGTATGCAAAGGTAATAGAACAAATATTGAAAGATAGCGCGAATCATCATTCATGATGGCTTAAAAGCCTTGATTACATATTTGAACTTTTACATGAAGCATTTTCTAAGTTGTGCCGCGTTCCACGCGCGCGGTATCTTTTTTCCATTCAAATCTTTTAAAGTGTACGCGCCTTTCCCCAAATCTTCTGAAATTTGATAAGGTCCCTCCCAATTGGGGGACATTTTTCCTGGGGGTATTGCGCGGCTAGCTTCATTGTTTCGAAGGACAAAATCATTTTTCTTGAAGTGGCACTCTTTAACGCGCTGATTATAATATTTTTCCAGCTTTTTCTTGTATCTGGCTTCATTGATGATAGCCGCTTCTCTGCGCCCTTCAAGCAAGTTAAGGTCCAATCTTCTTCCGCGCTCGTTATCAGTCTTGCTCATCATGAGTACCCTATGGGATGGGCATCCAATTTCTGCTGGGATCATAGCCTCTGTCCCATAGGTTAGGCTGAACGGGGATTCGCCATTGCTAGTTTTGCTTAATGTCCTGTGCGCCCACAGGACATTCGGTAACTCTTCGACCCAAGAATGGGATTCTCCCTCCAACCTTTTCTTCAGCCCATTTAACAAACTTTGATTCGCGCGCTCCACTTGGCCATTCCCCTGAGGGTGGTAGACCGAAGTGAAGATTTGGTTGATGTGCAATTCTTTGAGCCAGCTGGATATCTTCCTGTCAGTGAATTGTTTGCCATTGTCGCTCACAATTTCCATAGGAAGGCCAAAACGGCAAATGATGTGGCTCCAGATAAATTGCTTCATCGCCTCAGCTGTGATTTTTGCTAGTGGCTTGGCCTCAACCCATTTTGTGAAATAGTCTATCGCCACTACCAAAAATTTCACTCGCCCTTGCGCTTGCGGCAGGGGCCCCACAATATCAATGGCCCATTTGTGGAAAGGCCATGCAGAGGTCACCGGAATCAAGTTGTTCTTTGGCCGCATGGTGTTTGGCGCGTAGCTCTGACATGCCTTGCATTTTTGTATTTCTTTTAGTGCATCCAAGTACATGCCTGGCCAATAGTAGCCCGAGCTCATTGCCTTGGCAACCACCATGCGCGGGCCAGCGTGTATGCCGCAGATTCCTTCGTGAATCTCCCTAATCACATAGCTTGCTTCTTCAGCATCCAGGCATTTCATGAGCGGTCCAAGATAAGAGCGTCGATATAATGTACCATCAAGTAGTTCATAGTTCTGCGCCTTGTGTCTTATCTTTCTCGCCTGTGCGCGATCGTCCGGTAACGTCCCCTCATTCAGGAATTCCATTATTGGAGTTATCCAGGATGAAGGGGTTGTATGAATTACAAGGACCGATTGCGTTTGCACTGACGGGTTGCTCATCACTTCCACCCTGACATCTTTGCCAAAGTGATCAAAATTAGTTGATGCCATCTTACTCAACGCGTCAGCGGACTTGTTTTCGCTGCGCGAGATGTGTATAATTTTGAAGAAGTCAAACTGCTCAACGAGCTTTTTTGCCTGCTCTAGATATAGAGGCATGGTGTTCTCCTTGGCATCATAAAGGCCATTGACCTGTGCAGCTACCAAGTAAGAATCAACATGTGCCTCTAGCCTTTTAACTCCAAACTTGCGCGCAATGCGCAGACCAGCCAGCAGGGCTTCATACTCAGCCTCATTGTTGGTACTCTTGAAGTCCAACCTAATAGCATAAGTATATTCATGATTATCAGGGTCCACCAGTTTGAGGCCTGCGCCGGACCCTTCGCTGTTGGAGGCTCCATCAGTGAATAGCCTCCAAACATCTTCTTCATCATTTGCTCGCGGAGGGTCTACCTCGCGCTGAGCTTCTTCAATCTTTCCCTCTGGGATTTCCGTGATGAAATCCGCCAAAACTTGACCCTTTATTGCTAGACGGGGCTTATAAGTGATCGTGTGTTCACCCGATTCCAGCGCCCACTTTGTCAGCCTTCCGGAGAGCGCGGGGCATCGCAAGACTTGCTGGATGTTGTAACCTGTCAGAACTTCAATCGGATGACCATTGAAGTATCTGTGAAGCTTGCGCGACGCGTGTGTTAGTGACAAAACTAACTTTTCCATGATGGAATAGCGCGTCTCAGGGTCTGTCAGCACCCGACTCACATAGTATATTGGCGTTTGGATCCCCTTGCGATCCACCAATAACTCTGCGCCGATGGCGCGGTCTCCAGCTGACAAGTACAATGTAAGGGTTTCGCCAGGAAGTGGAGCTGTGAGCGCGGGCAGCTTTATGAGACATTCTTTTATCTCACTGAAAGCTTGCTCAGCCTCAGGCGTCCACTTGAATTGGCTCTTCTTCAAGCAGTTCCTCAAAGTGTTAACGAATGGAGTAGATTTGCTGGCGTGGTTCGCTAGGAACCTGTTGATTGACACCAATCTACCATTCAGCTTCTGAACCTCTTTCATGGTGGATGGTGAAGGCATGTCAAGGATGGCTTCCACCTTTTCAGGGTTCACCTTGAAACCATCCTTAGTAACCATTACACCAAGAAATTTCCCCTCTTCCGCGCCGAAAGTACATTTGCTCGGGTTGAGCTTCATGTTAACTTCCGTTAGGCGCTGAAGAGTTTCCTCGATGTCTTTGAGCATTTGTCTCTCCTCCCTGCTCTTGATCACCAAATCATCAACGTAGACTTCTAGATTTCTTCCGATTTGTTCACTGAAAACCGAATCCATAAGTCTCTGATAGGTTGCGCCCGCATTCTTTAAACCAAAGGGCATTTTTGTGTAACAAAAAACACCCTTGTCGGTTCTGAAGGCAGTCTTGTCTTCGTCCTGTGGGGCCATTTGAATCTGGTGATAGCCTTTGTAGGCATCCAGGAAACATTTGAGCTTGAATGGCGCCACGGAGTCCACCTTTGCGTCGATGTTTGGGAGGGGGTAACAGTCTTTCGGACATGCTTTGTTGAGGTCCTTGAAGTCAATACACATCCTCCATGACCCGTTGCTTTTCTTTACCATCACAGGATTGGCTACCCACGTCTGGTATCGAATCGGGCGGATGATGTTTGCGCGCAACAGGTCCTCCACTTGCTCATTCATGGCCTTCGCCTTTTCATCCCCCATGATTCTCTTTTTCTGAGCAATTGGCTCCACCGACTTGAACGTGTTAAGAGAATGTTGCGCCAAGTCTCGCGGGACCCCCGTCATATCGGAGTGTTGCCACGCGAAAACCGACGTGTATTTTGTGAGCAACCTTTTCATTCTCAATCTCGTTTCGTCTGAAATGGTAGCGCCAATTGTGACCGTTTGCTCTGGGAATTTTGGGTTTAAAATCCACTTCTCTGGCGCATTGTCCGCCATTGGAAGTTTCATTCTCCCTTCCCGCGGCGTACTTGTCACTGCGCACAAATGATCGCGGTAAACAAATGTTACGCCTGTTGGTGTAGGGAACCCCAATGCGCCGTGCGCTGGCGACGGTACAGCATTAAATTGGGCAATCGTTCCCCTACCCAGGATCATATTGTGGCATGACGTGGTGGGCAAGACCAAGAAGTTGACAACTTCGGCTCGCTTTTGCTCATCATCCCCCATAGTTAGTTCAAACTGAATCTGGCCTAGGGGATGGATGATTTCATTTGAGACACCACAGATTGGTGCGTTCACAATTTCGAGCCGCGCTTGGTCTGCCGGGTCTAACTTTCTGAAACATTGCTCATACATAATGTCAGATTCGCTTCCAGTGTCCACCAGGACCTTTGACACTTCGTAATGAGCAATGTGTGTGGTGATGACGAGAGGACTGCTTATTGAAGGGCCTCCCCTGATTCTTGGGAAGATGACTTGCTGCTCGAGCCAATCTCCGTGGATTTGCGCGCTTCTCTTTTTTGACGTCTGCCCTTGTCGTCCCCCCTCAGCCACACAGATTCTTTTGTATTTCTTGCTGGCAGAGGCTCCTTCCGGTTGCTCATCTTCTATTCTTTGGTTTTTCACCAAGTGAGCCAGCCTGCCTGATTTTACATCCTTCTCGATCGCATCCTTTAAATGATGGCATGCGTCGGTGTTGTGGCCCGGGGACCTGTGAAATTCACAATATTTGCCACTGTTTTGCGGTCCCTTGTAGTGTAGTTGCTTGGGGGGCTTGAATTGAACATTCTCAGTACTTAACACCTGTGAAGGTGTTTTAGTGAGTGGAGTCCATATTCTTGGCAGAGGTCTGCTAGGATCTCTGCCGCCCTCCCTCTTGTCACCATCCCCGCGATTACGAACATCTTTTTGGGGCTGGGGTGAGCTTGGTTGCGCTTGCTTTTCTGCGGAAGAAAAACTTGTTGGCTGCAACCTGGACCATACAGAGTTCTGTTTGGCCCTCTTCTCTTTGCTGCGCGGTGATTCAGCCTGATGCGCTCTTTCTCTTGCCCTATCTTGGGCAATCTGTTTTTCATTTCTCGCGAAAACTCGCGATGCCTCCATTAACTTGGCCCACGTGGTGGGCATGCCATCTTTGCTTACGAGAGCTCGTCGTAATTGATCACTGCGCAAGCCTTGTATAAAGGCCACGCGCAGGAGCTGCTCAGTTATACCCCCGATTGCCAGGGACTCCTGATTGAAACGAGTGATGTAATCTTCAATCGTTTCATCATTCCTGCGTACGCAGTGCATGATGTCATCAGGATCGCGCGTGTGCCTGCGCTGCTGTACGAAGTGGGCTTGGAACTTTTCTAATAGTTCCTCGAACCCATCAATTTGCCCAGTCGGCAAGCTCTCGAACCATACCCGCGCTGCGCCTGTGAGGCAGCGAGCAAACATATGACACCATGTTGGCATCGTCCAGCTCTCTAGGTTTCCCGTGTTATAGAAACCTTGCAAAAAGTCATCTGGATCTGTTGTGCCATCATATTTGCCCAGACCACTTGGCATCTTGGTCTTGTGTTGGATGGGAGCCTGCGCGATGCGCGCAGTAAACTTTGAGTGTTTTACCAAGATGGCTGGTCTGTAGGGTGTGGTTACGTCCACTTGCCCTCTGACCGGTGGGCTGTACGGCATGTGCAGATCCAGATCTGCTCTGGCTCCAGGCGCCATGTTCACAGGCGCGCGGAGCTGTGAGCCTCCTGCATGAGTATCCCGTGTCTTCCTCATGCTATGCACTTCTTCATCACTGAACTCAGTGTGTGCAGTGTGAACAGAATGTCCTTCTTCCTGCGCGCGCGGCCTTTTTGTAGTCTGCTTATCAAACGCTTGCCTTTGTGTTTGGTCGGCTAGCTTCTTCTGTTTGACCATTTCATTGTACTTTTCCATCAGACGCCGCTGCTCGTTTATGAGCCATTCATTCGGATCATTTGTTTCTTCTTCTGGACCCATTGGTCCTTTCAGTTTCGCGCCGGCCATATTTTGTAACGTGAGATCGTCTGGAGGAGTTTCAGTCTGGCCGTGAGGGGTTGTGACGAAGGGACGGTTGCTGGTGGTACGCGTAGAATCACGCGAAACCCTCAGAACCTGCTGTCCGTCGTTAACACCCTCACGTTCAATATCCTCCAGAGCTTGATCAACGTTACGAACGCCAGAAACCATGGTGATTGATTTTTTTTTTTTATGTAGATCTGATGGGATCTGATTGCCGATGTAACAGTGGATGGCGCCAATGAAGAAACGTGGATCTACTCACTGGTAGCAGATCTACTTTCCTCGGGTGTGATTATACTATTTCACCGATGGGTCTTCTGGATCCGTGTTCTTCCACCAACAAAATGAACAGCGCCGTTACTTACCCCTCAGAAAGGGACAGAGGGGTCCTCTTTGGGGTAACCCTCCGGCGTGAGAATAAGTATGTGTAGGAGAAGATAATAATGTGAGAGTAAGGGAATTGGGAGAGTATTGCTTAATAGCTGAATACTGTATGTTACTCTGTATGATTATGTGATTCTCTCTGTGTATGAGAAAGTAACTGACTAGGGCTGCCTGTCAGTGAATGTAATTGAATATGCTTCAATGTGTATCAATGTGTCTGTAACTGTCAATGATTGAGTATGAATGTGTCCATCAAAGTGGAGTTGATGCTGTATTTATAGTGCTAGGGTTTCCACTGATTAGGCTCAACCTCGTTGGCCTCCTCCAATCGCACTGCGCCACGTGTCCTCTGGGACACCTGGCGCTTTCTCGTTGGTTGTAATCACGTGGTAGCACATGTGTCATGCTGAGTTGTCGACCTTTCATTTGGCAGCTGTCAACATCAGCATATTCTTATTCCTTAAAAAGATGCCTTCTGGAAGGTTGTCTGACGTGCACAATCAAGGTTGCCCTAATCCTGATTTGGATAAGGACGAGGTCGATTATGTGCATGTGTGATATGCGCCCATCCTGAGGATGCGCGAGGTCTTCTCTTTATTCTCACGCGCAGATATTTCATGCGCAGATGTGATATGCACGAGCATGTGATATGCGCCGCGCGCTGGTGCGCCGCGCGCATATGTGATGCGCGAGCATATGTGTGCCTGGGCAGATGTGATATGCACGAGCATGTGATATGCGCCGCGCGCATATGTGATGCGCGAGCATATGTGTGCCTGGGCATATGATGCCTGAGCATGTTTTGTATGCGCCATGCGCATAGGTTTTGGCTTTGTGCCTTCATAATGTGTTTATCTTGTGGGTTGACCCGCCTTGCTCGGTGTTGAGGCGGGTACATACCTCTTCATTGGCTTTACATCCCTTAAGAGTTTTAGTTTAATAATTTTGGTTTCTCAATATTTGGACATTTGCAGACTGACAAAGAAAATATAAAAGTCTATTAAAAACCAAATAAAAGTACCTACACATGTGCATGTTACATATGTTCTTGAAATGTCGCTACATGCTTCATATAAGAGTGTAATGTGTCAAATGTTCATGCTGAGTACCATTTTAATTTTGTACAAGAAAACAAATATATGTGGAATACTAAGACATATTTCTCGCCTATACAGAAATTTCTCTGTCTAATATCCTTTTTTGGGTTAGCAGTTTGCACGGTCAAAATGGCATCATCTTTTGTTGTGGGCCGTTGAGTGAGGCTGATCATTTACATCTCATGTGATGGGCCTAGGACGGTCTGGCGTAGGCCAGTTTGCGTGTCCAAAACAACACGTTTTTTAGGAACAATCATATTTGGTTGTGTCATTATGGCTACGGATATGAGTTGTGATGCATGTGCTCTCAAGCAAAAGATGAACAATCATATTTTGTTTTGAACAGTATGTATGCTTTCTTTCTACATTTACTTTAAGCAAAAGATTACAATAATAGTTAGCTTTTTAATATACTTATACGTGAATGATCTGACTGTATTCATATATATAAATTAAAGCTTTTAAGGATGAAGATCATGAAGAATATGAATGTATTGTAAATGCTCTAATAAGATGCATCGAAGTATACACACATTATCCTTTTTACTAGCAAAACAAAACATATACATTAAAATAAAAAAGACCAACAAATTAAAGAACGTGCATGAAAATATTATAAATATACAAAATGATAAATGAAAGTTTTATTTAAAAGTTTAAAATATTGTAAACATGATGTGTTCTGTTCAACACATTGTAAGACATTTCTACATTTTCAAATTGCTCTAACGCTTAAAACTCGCTTGGCACTTGAACAAAAATCTTAATTAAAAATACTTGTTTGATTTTGACTCGGTTTGATAAACAAGTTGGCCAACCGAGCCGATCGGTTTGGCTTGTAAACAGTCCTACATTCCTATAATACATGAAATAATTTCACATAATTAATAATTAATGTATAATTATAAAAACGTGGCCAAAGAATATTTAATTAATTATTTAATAAGTTGTAAAGCAATGTAAAAGCTTAATCCACGGGATTGATGCTAGCTTCCAATTTAACCAACAGCATAAACTAGCAACCACTCTTCCAGAGGTCAAAATATACTCATAAATATATAAATTCCTTTTGTTTAATTTTGTGCCTCCACAAATACATAATCTATCTTTAAGTTAATCTTAAGCTACAATCATCCCATTTTGTTTTTAACTTGTGGGGTACTAAACCAACTAACCCCATCTCCTCAGTTAACCTCTTAATTAGGTTTTTTTTGTCAACCTAAACTCATTAAACTCCCTAAACTTATAAAAATATCTTTAATTAAGTAATCAATAAAAAACAGATCAACGTTAACGCCTCCGTTATTAACTTACATTTTCATGATATAACGTTAAACTAGTTCAACGAGTCACGATTTAACAAAGTAACAGTGCTAACATATTAGTGAAAACTAAACTATGAATTTAAGAGTTGATAACTTAGAGATTACTTGATATTATATTAGTATTAAAGTAAGAGGTGTTTGTTAGCTAGTATCATGACCAACTTTTGATAGTGATGAATATGGTGATCCTTGCTTAATTTCATGGTCGACAATTTCCCAAACTACAAATATATCATAACCGCGGATGTGTTTTTTAGATTACGTTTAGTTACTTACAACAGTATTATTCCAATTTCAAATAATATTGTAGTGTTTATAATATTAAAATAAGCTGATAGTCTTAAAGAAATTTTGGAGGATAACGAGAGATGAAAAGAAGGGTAGTTGAGAAGTGGTAGATGAGCACAACTAGAAATAGAAAGGGGAATCAGGATTTAACTTGATATTGAAGAATGTTTTTATGTCATGTGTAGGGTCCACACCTACCTACCTACAAAGCTACTTGGCAATACCTGTTTAGAAGAAGATGTTTCATTTCTATTACCAACTTGAAACAATAGCACAACTACTTAAAAGTTACACTCTTGATTTTATGAATAGATTGAATTGTATAGTTACAATGTTATTCTCGTTTAATAGAAATTTTGTTATAATTAACTAGTGTATTTTATGAGGCTTTTATCATTTAAAGAGGTGTGGCGAATCCAAGATTTTATTTTAACCGGTCTTTTTTCTTTCGGTGTTGGATATTTCACAACCGAACGCTAGATTTTTTAGTCGGTCGTGAGTCGGGTCAAGGAACATAATAAAATGCAATGTCCTAATAATAAAATATATTATCATTACTAATTAGAAAACACATAAAAAACACACGATGTCAATAAAAATGAAAAAAAAAATTAAAATTGTATTAGCACATTTTCAACTTTTGAAAATGATCCATTTCATCTCTTTGGTTAAAGTGATGATAAAATCGGTTATCGTTCAAAAAGATACCATGGAAATATTTCAAATCATTTTTTTTAAGAGATTATTTGAAGAAGATAAAAACTCAAAACTTTTTTCTTTAATAGTACTTACATAATTCAAGTCATATATTCTAAATTTATATTCACAGCACACAAAATTCAAACATGATACTCAACTTCTATTCAAGATTTCAAGCATGAAAATATGAAATCCATATATTCAATAAAGTTAAACATATAAAACTCTAAAGAATAAATAAAGCTATGATAATGAGATTTAACTTATACTAGTATGTGTGCCCACGTGTTACAGAGGGAGACGCAATGGGGGTATGGTCGGTATGAGTTCGGTTTGCGCTGCAGGGGTGATGCAACTTGGATTGGTGTGGGTGCGTGGGTGTGGGTGTGTGTGGGGGGGGGGGGGGGGTTGGTCTTTGAAGTATAATCATTTGTATGTTACATAAATGGCCATTCGAGATTTTGGTCTTTTAACTTGTCTTTTGTTTTAGAATATATAAACTTTTATAAGACCATTATTTTTATAGTACCCAACACTTTATTGGCTCATTTTTCTTTTGTAAATTACTCAAAGACTTATAGTACCTTCATATGCCCACATTTTTTTTACATTATTTAGTTCATTAAAGCTTAAAGAACATATTTTTTCCAACTTGAATGTGGCACTTGAATCTTAGGGCCATCACTGCTAAAATTATTATAAAATTGAATATAATGTAAATATGTAATGCATAAAACCTAGGGATGGCAAAACAAACCCAAATGAGTTGTGTTGGGTTAATATGGATAACTTTTAAAATTGAAATGAGTCAAGATAGATCAAAATAACTTTATAAGAAGGTCAAGATGGGTTAGAAAAATGCTAGTGACTTTTGGTTATAGGTTAGACTGAGTTTGTTTATGGGTATAATACGTATTGTGGAATTGTAATTGTATTGAATAATGAATAATATGATTACAGTAGGAGGTCCTATATATAGGACAATACAGATAATAATAGAAACAAATCATTTACATATATATATATATATATATATATATATATTATAGTATTGGTTTAATATTCCCCCTCAAGCTAAGGCCGGGGAGCGATCTTTAGCTTGGATCTGAGAAGCAGATACCGTTTTGAGGATAGAGGCTTTGTAAATACATCTGCAATTTGATCATCTGTCTTGATACCTTTTTTTGAGCGACCCTTTCTCTCACAAAATGAAAGTCAATCTCCACGTGTTTTGTGCGCGCGTGAAATACTGGATTGGCTGACAAATAAGTAGCACCTAGATTATCACACCACAAGATAGGTGCCAATGTCATAGATACGTGAAGCTCCTTAAGTAGTGCTTCAATCCACTTTAATTCAGCAACAGTTTCAACTAGGGCTTTGTATTCGGATTATGTATATGATCGAGAGATAGTTTGTTGTTTACGAGCACGCCATGAAATGAGATTCGATCCAAGATAGATGGCATATCCCCCCCTTGGAACGACGGCCATCGAGGGAGCCTGCCCAATCAGCATCGGAGTAGGCTGTGAGGGACCGATTATGGGCATCAGTGTAAGCATGAATGACGGAGGCTGATTGTTGTTGAATCAGTAAGCCAAGATGAGATGTTCCTTGTAGATACCGAAGAATTCTCTTGACCGCAGACCAATGATATTCTGTAGGTGAGTGCATAAATTGACAAACCTTGTTGACCGCAAAGGTTATGTCAGGTCTGGTAAGGTTTAGGTACTGTAAAGCTCCAACAAATTGTCTAAATTTAACTGGATCGTCAAACTGAGGCCTATCTCTGAGTGCCAAGTTAGAATTAGGGACCATAGGTGAGTCAACCAGTTTTGAATGAGAGAGACCTGCTTTCTGAATGATGTCAGAAATGTATTTCTTTTGTGAGAGATGCACACCATTACCTTTAAAGAGTACCTCAATACCCAAAAAATATGACAACTGACCCATGTCTTCGATCGCAAAGGTAGTGCTCAGCCGTTGAATGATGTGGTTAATAAGCCGGGAATGTTGCCGGCGAGAATTATGCCATCCACATAAAAAAGCATATATAATAAGTGACCATTGTGGGCATAAATAAACAGTGAAAGATCTGTTTTGGACCCATAAAAACCAAGTTGTAATAAGACACCCAAAAGGCGAGTGAACCAGGCCCGTGGAGCTTGTTTGAGGCCATACAGGGACTTGTGAAGAAAACATACATGATTTGGCTTTTGTGGATCAGTAAAGCCTTGTGGTTTTCGCAAGTACACGGTTTCCTTGAGATCTCCGTGAAGAAAGGCGTTTTATACATCTAACTGGTGAAGAGGCCATCGCCTTGTAACCGCAAGCGACAAAACCACACGAACCGTGGTGGATTTAACAACCGGACTAAATGTCTCGTGATAGTCAATTCCCGGTTGTTGGTTGAACCCTTTTGCCACCAAACGAGCTTTGTGACGTTTTATATTCCCATTTTCATCATGTTTCAACCTGTAAACCCACTTACAATCAACAATATTAGCGGTAGGAACTGGTGGTACTAAACTTCATGTACCATTTTTCATTAAGGCGTTGAACTCCTCTGTCATGGCAGCACGCCATTGAGGGCTTTTGTTAGCAATGACAAAGGTGGGTGGTTCAGTTAAGGAGGGGTTAACGGAAGTGTGAAAGGCAGAAGGATTGTAGGGAGTTGTCTGCTTCGGTTTTTGTCGAAGATGTGGTGGTCTGGTACGTGTTTGGGTGGAGGTTGTGTTGGGAACTAAAGTAGGCTGGGTTTGAACAGTGGGTTGAGTTGGTTGAGGAACATGAGGGATAGCAGGTGGTGGGTTTGTATGAGCCAAATGTTGATAGGTTTGATAGGCTGGATTTGTTGTTTGAGAATGATGGGAGTAGGTGGCAGTAGGTGGATCGGCTGGTTGTGAGTTGTTTGGTTGGGACGAGGGAGATGGTTCAGCATTGGATGTTGGATTCGGTTGTACTACATTGGTGTGGGCTGAGTTGGGATTTGGTTCAGTTCGGTTGGGGGAGGGTGGGTTATGTGATCGGTCATTTGTAGAAGACGAGGGCAGGTCATGTGTGGTAGGAGAAGGATAAGATGAGACGCATGGATCGGGCGAAGGTGGGGTAGGTGTAGGAGAGGATGATTTAAGAAACGGAAAGTGTGTTTCATTAAATCCTACATGTCGCGTGATGTAAATGCGATTGTTGGTATGATCTAGGCATTGATATCCGTGATGAGAGGGGCTATACCCTAGAAAGACACATGGTAATCAACGGAAATACATTTTGTGTGGATTGTATGGGCGGAGGTGAGGAAAACATTGGCAACCGAAAACTCGTAAAAAGGAAAGATCGGGTTTCCGATTGAGAAGATTCTCAAAGGGAGAGATATGGGATGAAGTACGAGAGGGCATGCGGTTTATGAGGTATGTGGCGGTTTGAAAGGCAAAGTTCCAAAAATGCATTGGAACACCAGATTGTGCTAAGAGGGTGAGGCCGGTTTCGACTACATGACGGTGTCGTCTCTCAACAAAGCCATTTTGTTCACTTGTATGAGGACAAGATAGGCGGTGTAAGATACCGAGCGTTTTAAAGAAGGAGGATAAGTTTCGAAACTCTCCCCCCAATCTGTTTGAACCGATTTAAGTTGTGTTTTAAATTGTCTTTCGGCCATTGTGTGAAACTGTTTGAAGACACTGAATACATCATATTTTTGTTTAATTGGAAATATCCACATGTATCTAGTGTAATGATCAACTCAAAGTAAAAAATAACGATCACCATAAGAAGAAGTAACAGGAGCCGGACCCCAAACATCACAAAAAACCAAATCCAATACATGGGTGCTTCGATAATTATTAAAAGACAAACGCAGTTTTGATGACTTCCCCATGGGACATGAATTACAAAAAGGAAAAACAAATTTTTTTATAAGAGGAAGACAATTCTTAGAAATCATAGTTTGTAAAAGCTGTGAATGAGGATGTTCGAGTCTTTGGTGCCAAGTTGTTGGAGAAGCTCGAACGGTGGAAAAGGCAACATTTGGGAGAGCATGAATCTTTGGTAGATGAAAGGAGTAGAGACCATATTTACTTGGACCCATGAGGAGGATAGTGCGGGTGACCGAATCCTTCACACAAAAAAAGTAGAGTGAAACTCAAAGAAGACATTATTATCTTGACAAAAACGTTGTACAGAGAGAAGATTTCGTTTAATTTGTGGAACGTGTAGGATTTCATTTATAGAAAAGGTTTTGTTTGGTGAATTGAAGGTGGTGGAGGCAATATGAATAATAGGTAAACCATTGCCATTACCAACAAGAAGTGTGTCCTTACCAAAATACGGCTCAGAATTGTCAAAACCGTTAACATCAGATGACACGTGACTGTTTGCACTGGTGTCTGGCAGCCAAACTGATGATGCTTGTGAGCGATGATCAGCAAAATTCGTTTGTTGAGCTTGTCTTGGTGGACGAATTGTTGCTGGATCACTATTTGGACATTGTGATGGAACGTGCCCAATGCCACACCTGTTGCAAGAACGATAGACGGTATTCTGATTAGAGGCCCAAGCAAATCTGGAGTTGTTACCTGAAGAGGAGCCTGTGTTTATGTTGTTGTTGTAGTTGCCTCGTCCACGGAGATTATATGAACCGCGGTCACGAGTTGATTGTTCACGAGCACTATAATAGACTTGATTTTTTTGTTGTGCAGGTTGCACATTGAAGCCCAACTGTGTCATTAGTTGTGTAAGGGACTGCATGGTGTCATGTGGTAGTTGCAAGCTGTTCGGCGATGCTGAGTCACGGGTGGTGGTAGCCGTGAAGTCTTGCGTAGTAGCAGGATGAGTGGGATCTTCTTTCTTTGTCATGTATTCATGATCAGCTATCAGGCCGGGTAATTCCAGTAAGGAAACTGGAGGGTGTCGTGCAACTAGTGTGGGCTTCAAATTGTTGTAATCTTCTCGAAGGCCTGAAATAATCAGCATGACAACATCTTTTTTGGGCATAGCTGCACCAATATTGGCTAAAGCATTATTGTATTCTTGTGCTTGGTTGATATAGGAAGCAGATGCTTCATCGGGCTGCATGGTCATCTTGAGAAGTTGTGTTCTCAGCGTATATTCTCGTGAGGATGTGTGTGGTGCATAGGCGCGTTCCAAGGAAAGCCCTAGGTCACGAGAGGTATCGCCTTGAACATGCTTAAATGAGGCCTCAGAGATCGTTGACAACAATAGCATGCGAACATGGGCATCATTGGAGACCCATGTGAGATAGTCGGGATTCGGTTGTTGTGTAACCGATGGCGTTGAATCTTTGGCAGCCGTGGTAACAATAGTATCGATGGTCTGTGATGGACATGGAATAGATCCATCGATGTAAACATACAGACCATTGATGATGAGAAAGGGTTTGATCATGGTTTTCCAATAACCATAATTGGTGGGACTTAGGGTAAAACCAAACTTGTGAGAATTGTGGCTGGTTTTCTCTACTATGGTGAAGGATGTAAGGGCCATTGTTGGCTGGTTGGGTAGGCGATATGTCAGGCAGAAAGAAAAAATAACAAAGAGGAGGCGGCGGCTGTTTTTAGGGTTGTGAGATCGGAGGCTGTGATACCATATAATACGTATTGTGGAATTGTAATTGTATTGAATAATGAATAATATGATTATAGTAGGAGGTCCTATATATAGGACAATACAGATAATAATAGAAACAAATCATTTACATATATATTATAATACTTGTTTAATAATGGGTTAGAATGGACTAAAACAAACTCTATCTAGGTTTATTTCTAACAAAACCCACGAAACCGAATAGAAACCAAGAAAACGAAACCGAAATCAGTGAAACCGAACAGGTACTGAAACCAACCAAAAAAAAAAGCAAGACCGAACCGGAAAAAAACCAAAAAACGAAACCTGAACCGAGACAAAACTAGTTTTTTTAATGAACGAGTACGACGGATGAAATAGAGGGAGAATTTTAGAACTTGGACCAGAATCGTTTTATAATCGATGAATTTGATCATGAACTAGTTTTTGGGTTATTTACGAAACTGTCACCGCGTGTTTTATAATCTAACGCTCTTGAAGGTCGTATACGTAATGTAAGATATATATATATATACACACACACACACATACTAGCAGAAACCCGCGCGATGCGGCGGTGGCGAAACTTCACAACGGTTTTTTTACCAATTTCCTCATAGGAGTGTTCACAAGCTGACTGCCTAGGGGCAAGTTTGGCTCAGATTTGAAACCGAGGTGAGAATTTAAGCTCAAACTCGGGTCACTTTTAAGCCAAGCTAGCTAGTGTTGGCTTCTTTATAGAAAGGAAAGTTTATAAACTCATATCAACCGAGTACAAAATAAGTCTATAAGGAGTTCAACTTAATGCACAATACATAACAAGTGTAACCGAACACAAAAATACATAGCAAGTTCAAATCATGTTTAAACTAATGAATAACATGCCCAAACTTATTTAAACATTTAATAACTTGTAAAATGCTTACAGAAAATAACCCTTATAACTCCACATATCCAACCTGCAAACCAAATTTCACTTGCATTTATGTATTCTGCTTTTATTTCCAAACTTTTAACTGCAAGGAATACTATGTGAATCTAATCATACAAACAATGGAGATGCTTCAATATTGCAATTTAAGTAAATCTAGCATATTACTTGTGCGTGGGTATATTAGTGATAAACGCCTTTTAAATTAACTACTAAAATATATAAAAATAATAATTTAATACAAGCGCATGCCATACCTAATGTAATTGAACAAACCAAAAAGCGACGTGAATGGAATAAAATGTACATTCGTGTGGAACCAGTTTGCAAAACTGAAAGGATTAGACTTAAGTGGTTTAAAATAGGATTTTAACCGGTTCAATTAGGTTGACAGGTTTAGGAATGGTCTAACCGGCTTAGGATCGGTTTCAGCTTATATGATTAGAGCCTGATTTCAACCTACAGTTCAGGATTGGTTCTACCAAAACAATTTAAATACCTGTTGACTAAGAGATTATGAAGTTTGACCAAAATGTCAAACTTACCTTAAATTGTTCTATATTGCAGATTCTCACAAAAGAACAAAAAAAATCTTGGTGACAAAAAAGCAATATTTTAAAAACCGGTATTTTACTTATACCGGATTGGGCTAAAAATGGTACAACCGGTTGAACCGAGTTATACTGGGAGGTTCAACCGGTTAAATAGTTTACCTTATAATTTCCTATAAATGTAACTGAAATCCAAAAATAACCCAAAACTAAACGATTATCCAGATGTAGCTCGGTTTGTGTTATATATATATAATTTAAAATAATAATAAAATAAAAAAAATCAATGAAAGTGCAAAAAAAACCCCCCAAAACTAAACGATTTTCATAACTAAAAATAATCTAAAAGTTAATACATATTAAAAAAATAATGCAAAAACACTCAATTTTTAAACAAATAGTCTTAAAGTTTACACGTTTGAATGTTAATTGTTGGGTTAAAAGTAATTTTGGAAAAATATGGGCTACAAATATCAAAAATTTCTCGGGCTTAAAACCGGTATTTTAGACAAAACCGTCGGTACAATGTTCTAACAAACCGGTAAAAAATACCGTACTCAAGATACCGGCCTACTGTGAAAAATTCGGTTTAACCGGTTCAACCGGCCGGTTTGAGCCGGTTTTTAAAACACTGAAAAAAAGTCATTTGTTTCTCATGGTACCTGATATGTTTGCCTAATTATGAAATACCCTTTGCAAGATTTAAGTCATTTTGAACTTTCAGGTTGTTTGACTGTATCTAAAATCTGTGAGACTCCACAATATATGTACAACAATGCAATACAAGCAGGAGTTGTATGCAATTGAAAAATGTTTTCTACATAGTGGGTAGATATGATGCTATAACATTTTGAACTTTTAAAAAGACAAATGATGATATGAAATTAAACCTTATTCTCTTTTACTAAAATTATTTAAATGAATAAAGCATAAGTATAGAAACCAACCAAAAAATTGAACCAAAAACACATATGTAGTGGTTAGTTTAATAGCAAAACAAACCTGATAATTCAGCAAGTCACCATTTGACAGTTCAATTTCTGAAAGCACACAAGTCAGCAGGTAATTCCAGTCCAAATCAAATTGGCGCCGCACCCGTTACAAAATCAGCTCAAATACTCATAAACGTACCCTGACTTGTGAAATTATGAATTAAAAAAATGGATAAAACCAGCAAAATGTAGGCACCTAATGAGATAATCAGATACGTGCTTAACAATAGTCTTTGTAAGATTTCCAATTGTATGATGGCTCGATAAGCACGTCATTTGCAACTGTTAATCCAATGTGTTTGGCTATAATTATTAATGAATCAGGGGCTTTTTTCAAAAAAAAAAAACATGAATACACAACTTACTGTCATAATCCAACCAACCAAGAATTCTCAAATAGCTCTCGAGAGTTGCGCCTGGCTATCATTATTAGTATCACCTGTTTGCACATTTTTAAACAAAATCTTTCATTTATATATAATAAAGAAAAGATAAAAATATGAGTTGATCAAAAATAAAATATTAACACCACAATTCCTGTTGACTATTAAAGTATGAGCTACATTTTTTATTCCGAAAACATACTACACATGTCAGTGTTTTGACCACAAGGCAAAAGTCTATTGAAAAGTCAACATGAGTAAACTATTTTTACCAGAAGAAAAGCATAAATCATAAGAGTTGTTCATCCAAACATTAATATGAATATGATTACAAATAAAAATAATAAGAGAATAACGATAACCCCAGTTTTGTTTAGGTTCTATCAAACCCCACACTAACAGATTAGATAATTAACTAATAAAATTATAAAATCTATAATTTCAAGTTATATAGAACCTATAATTGTGAGGATTTGAAAGAGGTGTGTTGCTTATACATAGTTCTCAACTCTAAGTTTGAGAAGATTGTGGTGGGTGGCAATATTAATGAAGCAGCAAGTTCAAATCTGTTTACCATAGTTTGTGCATATTCGTTTAGTCAAATTCGTTATGCACCAGGGGCATTTCAGTAAATGTTTGTGGACAGCTTAATAAGTAAACGCGTCAAAACTAATTCACTATAAAGATTACAAAGACAAACTTCTACCTGCCAATTAACTAAAACTCCCCTCATACTCTAAGTTACATGGTTTTGTACCCTCTCCGTAAAATCAAAACGTGGATAATGAATAATCTAAATTAACAAACGAAAAAATAATAATCATTATTTAGTTTTTGTGTAACAAATAAAAAAAGTGTTTTGATGATAATATAAACAGGGTACCTCTTCAGTGCAGAGAACCTTGAACAAATGGAGCAGCAACAATGAGAAGATTAATGATCTTTTTTTACAAACGCCTAATCTCACGAATTGCTTGAGTTTCAAACTGAAACCAATGTGGCTTCCTGTGTTCTCCATATCCTGAACCTAACCCCAAAATCACATCATTTCACAAACACTACGTGAAAATTGACCTTCGGCCACACGAAAAAAGTGTGGCCGTAGGCCTTTAGCCACACACATTTTGTTCAGGTCATATGTGGCCAAAGGTCGCAACACCGTGGGTATGATATGGCCACACACAGTTTTTAGTGGCCTTATGTGGTAATAAGTGTGGCTAAAGGGTACAGACATTAGTTGTTGGCCATCAAGAAGCCTCTCCAATAAGTGTGGCTAAACGGTAGAAAATGGCCACATGACTGTTTCCTATGAGTGACCATTGCACGTATATAGCCACATGAATTATTATTTCAGCCACATGAAATTTACAATAATGTGGCCAATAGGGTTGTGTTAAGCTTGCATTGTGACCTATACCGTGTGGATATAACAAAGAAATGACCACTTAAATTTAATAATAGAGTGGCTAATTATAGGATATAGACACTGGATATTATATTAAACGTGGCTAAATATGTTTACTTGCCACTCAAACACTCCTTTGTAGAATATAGTGTGGCTATTGTCTTACTGTTTGTCACACATAATGCTTTTCGTAATTGAAAGTGTGGCTATTGTCTAACTTTTCGTCACAAATAGTGAGGTACTGAGTGGTTAATAATATCATATAGACACTTGAGGTTATTGTCAGTGTGGCTAAAAATGTGAACTTGCTAGTCAAAAACTGTTTTGTAGTTTGTGGTGTGGCCATTGTCTTACCGTTTGTCACACATAATGCTATTCGTAATTTAAAGAGTGGCTATTGTCAAACTTTTCGTCACACATAGTGAGGTATTGTGTGGCTAATCGTATCATATAGACACTGGATGTTATTGTCAATGTGGCTAAAAATTTGAAGTTGCCACTGAAACACTCTTTTGTAGTTTGTGGTGTGTCCATTGTCTTACCGTTTGTCACACATAATGCTATTTGTAATTTAAAGTGTGGCTATTCTCAAACTTTTCGTGACACGTGGTGATGTATTGTGTGGCCAAACATATCATATAGACACTGGAGGTTATTGTCAATGTGGCTAAAAATGTGAAGTTGCCACTCAAACACTCTTTTGTAGTTTGTGGTGTGGCCATTGACTTACCGTTTGTCACGAATAATGCTATTCGTAATTTAAAGTGGTGCTATTCTCAAACTTTTCATCACACATAGTGATGTATTGTGTGGCCAAACATAACATATAGACACTGGAGGTTATTGTCAATGTGGCTAAAAATATGAAGTTGCCACTCAAACACTCTTTTGTAGTTTGTGGTGTGTCCATTGTCTTACCGTTTGTCACGCATAATGCTATTCGTAATTTAAAGTATGGCTATTCTCAAACTTTTCGTCACACATAGTGATTTTTGTAATTTCAGGTGTGGCTATTGTCTTACTTTTGGCCACACCTATTTAATGTGTTCTATGTGGCCAAATTGTGTGTAATTATGTAATATAATTATTTTTATTTTTTGTGCAGTAATATAAAACAGCTATAAGCAAGCATGACAAAACAAAATTAGAAACAAATTATATTAACAATAATATTCACTTAAGCAAATGTATATGCAAAATATCTTACAAAATACAAAAATAACGACTACCTATATACTAGCTAAGGCGTTGGTTTTTTGGCACTGCTCCTTGTTTTCTGTTTGGTCACCTTGTCTATCGTTGTGTACTTTGCCTTTGCCTTCCTGCCAGCTCTGTCTGGTTCTTTTGAGGATGGGAGTGGTGGTAGCTGGCACAACAAAATATGACAAACAAATATGTATAATTAATGTCATATTTTGTAATTGAATAGAACAAAATAGTAGGCCTGCAAATGAATCGAACGTTCGTTTAACTATTCGTGAACCTTTCGGCGGGAAGTTCGTTTATGTTCGTTTATCTTAGTTCAATTACGTTAGGATTATAAACAAACGAACATAAATGAACACAAGTGTTCATTTTTTAAACTAAATGAAAATGAACATAGATATTTGTTCGGTTAAGTTAAAAGGGAACAAACCTCCTGGTCACATAAGATTAGGTTTTTTGGCCAAGCAATAAAAGTACCACGTGCGTCGCCAACAGTCACAATTTCACCTGCCTCACAAGGAATAATTGCTTGTTCCTTTATGACTTCATCAATACTAACTTTATAGCAACCCTCCGGGATTGCTTTTCCATGCAACTGTTGTGGAACCGGTGACCATTGAACTGTACCACGTGCCACCTTGTTACGCTTGTCATGCACACACAAACAACACTCATACACCTATAAACAAGCATGTGAAATTAACAATGTTGAAGTCAATATATAAGTACATACACATGTTGGTGGGAAATTAACAATGTTTCGCGCAGCACATACCTTTATTTCAGGATGTGGGGAAGCTTCATCCGTAGATACATCAACTTTTCTTTTACGGCTTCTCCGTTTTACCTAAAAACCATTCAATGAATTAGCTTATGGATGGAAATCAATCAACAATTAAAGGGAATACTGAAATTGCCAAATACTTACTGATGGTTTTTTCGAGCCGTTACTCTCCGGAGTGTGGTGTAGTTGTGTTGATGTTTCGTCAACATTGTTCTTTACAGGCTTCATTTGTAATATAAAAGAAATTGGAATTGTTAGACTTACTATGTTATAAAATATAAAAACTGAAATTGCCAAATACTTACTGATGTCGCGCTATGGGGATCGAGTACCGTTCGGTCAACAATTTTTTCCACGGACTTGGCCTGCAATTCGGTAATAGAAAATGACCACACTCACATTGGAAACGAATTATAAAAAGTACTGAAATTGTCAAATACTTACTGATGTCGCGATATGGGGAGCGAGTACCGTTTCGACAACTATTTTATCCACAGACTTGGCCTACAATTAACTTATGCAAAATCAGCACACTCACATGGAAAGTTAATTATTAGAAAAAATCAATCAAACTGTCAAATGCTTACCTGAGTAGCGGATTCTTGTTGCACAGCCTCACCTGAGGTTAAGATGTTTCCCATAGAACTGGCCTACAAATCAATTTATTAGGTTATGGAAAATGAAAAATCACAGGGAAAGTTGTAATAAACAAAGAAACTATCAGATACTTACTGGGGCTGGCATTTTATTTTGCGCCACAGCACTAGTACTTTGGTTAGAACCAACCTGATTGGGAACATGATTTACCTACGAATTGTGACAAAAACAATGCCAATTATGTATATCGAATGCATTAATTAATATGTAGCATACGTCACTTACTTGACTTGCTGACACATGCGGCAACAATCCTTCGAGATGTCTGAACCTGGCCTCAAATGCTAACTATTCATTCTCACGGCTTGCTAGCATAGCATTCGTGGATTCAAGTAGAGTCGTCAACCTGTTCACCACTTCATCTCTCTGCACCGCCTCATACTCAAGTTGGGCAATCCGTTGCTTAAATGAGCCTTTTACCCGACTCACACCCCAATATTTACCTGTTGTCAATCCGTACCCAATCCCTTTTAAAACCCACCTTTCTCTTTGCCAAGCACTAACGTGACGACATCTGTGCACGGTTCAAGTCTCAGGGCTCTGGAGGCGATCTGCTCCTCATGCTGAACCTACAAGAAAACAAATGTCAAACTGCCGATTCCTTACAAGCATAAAACGTCAGATTTCATGAACTACTGTAAGTAAATAAACACTTTGTAAACGATTAGGTTAAAATATGTTATATATTTGTTCAAACTAGTCTATTACGCATGTAACACGCTTATGTACAAAAACACATATAAATATTCTAATACGCTAGCAACACGCTTATGTATCCACATCAAGTGTTGAGACAAGTTAGACATACTCAAGTTTGTTTGACACCAATATAAGGCAATGAATTGACTTTAACATGGTTTAAAAAGTTTAATACTAAAACATACTAATTTGGTTGCCACGCCTTCGACAACAGCATTATTGTATGCACCATCTTTGTCCTCCCTTGCTTTCATCCACATTAATGCACGGCCGGGGATCTCATCCGGTTCAATTTTCTTTTTTTTGACCTTGTAAAATATTCAAGAGAAAGCAGCTGACGGTCATGCATTAGACACATAACCAACAAATCATTGAACTAGAGAGAAAAGCAGCTGACGGTGATTACCAGTTTCTTTCGAAGGTAGGTATAACCCCCTCGTCCCATGTGATGATCAAAAACATTCTTTGCTCGGGCTCCCTTTGATGAAGCCAATTTTTTCTTCAACCACACATTATAATCATTTCATTATATTTAAAAAAAAACATAAACCATATATACTCGATCAATCTACGTTTGCAGAGTAGAGGATTTATACCAGAAACAACTCTGATTGTGTGTACTCAATGAAGCGATCCCAGTCTTCTTTCTTTGCCTGATCATCATCCTGTGTCCCTTGGGTATCGCCTTCAGCTTCAGAGGTTTACCGATGTTCGGCATAATGTATTTGGCATACATTTTTCTTCGGAAATCCCAAAGAAGGTGTCCGAGCCGATTCATCACAGAAGGCCTGTGACACGCCTCAATCTCAAAATATTTCTGCATAATATAATACAGTAAAGGTAAATTACTTCTCAAAATATAAAATGCACAAATAAAAATAAAGAATAATTGTTATTTGTTCCCACAGTTTATCTCTAAGCTCCTTTGTGACCTCCCTTCAACTTAAATGTCTCAAGCCAACTATTTCCCTTACAACATCCCCTAAGAAACTTGCAAACTTTGATATGTTTTGGCCAGTGAACCTACCCAGATTATCAAACTCCACTGCCAGTCTGACAACTCCAGAGTTTTCATAATCGGTACGTAGCTTAGGTAACCTCGTCAACCCCCTTGTAGGTTTTTGAGTAGTAGCAAAACTGCTGAAGGGTTCGATAGCCATCGTCGCTATAGCATCGTCCCTACCAGTCTCACCGTCATCGTCGTTGGCTTCCTCGCTGGAGTAGCCTTCAGTGTCGTCTGATTGAGCGTCGTCGTCGTTGGCTTCCTCATCGGAGTATAAAACATGTTCTTCTTCGATTCTTTCATCTATAAGCTTCATCGTCGATTGTTTTTTTAATAATTTGGAGTCTAATTTGGAGTATAAATCACTGTCGTGCTGATTTGTGTAGTGGAAAATTTTTAACTCAAGTTGGAGTGTAATTTGATTTTTGGAATGTTAAATGTAATTTGGAGTTTTTGAATATTTGGAGCCAATATTTTGGAGCTTTATGAGTTTTGCCTCCTTTTTAATTAAGAACCAATAGATTATTTGCATAGTTTTTACTGCAGAGAACCTGTGGCTGAAAATAGACACTTTGACAGAAGATGGTTGGATAAGCGTGTTACTTGCGTATTAGGATATTTATATATGTTTATGTACATTAGCGTGTTACAAGTGTAATAGTGTTTTTCAACAATGTGTTTTTTGTTTTATTTTTAGATTGAACCAAGTGTTTCTAGTTTTTTCGATTTGTTTTAAGATACTCCATAATTACCATTCATTAAAAGTTTTCATACAAAAGGCACCATTACAATACATTCCATGAAACAAAATAAGAGTGAATAACAAAATAGATGATACAAGAAACTATAAAAGTAAAGCATTTAAAAGCTAACCAACCAACATTCAACACAATAAACTAAAAAGTGTATCAATACAACCATACAACTATTACCCAGAGTGACCAAATCACAAATGTTCCAAAATTCACCAAACACATCACCAAATATTTCCCAAATGTTCCAAAAATCACCAAATCACTAATCAACTTTTGAAACTAACAAAGTACCTTCATTGAAGTCATATTCAAATCTTCACTTATCACCAATCTGTAATTCATTTTCCTCCTTGAAAATTTTCCATTTTTGTAAAGAATATCTGAATTTCAGCTTCGACACTTCACCATGGAGTTTCATTTTTTTACGACCTTCGGGATTGACCAAAGTGATTAGAATTCCATCATAGGCATCAATCTTGGTAGCAATGTAACCCGGAAGACGCTGTGAAAAGCAAATTTCTAATATACTTGTAAATAAAAAAGAAATTTAAAAATTCTATTTACCAATTTCTTGGTGACGTTCATGTGGAAGACGATTTTAGAGTCATCATTTTGCTCATCAAGATGAATTGGGTTTTAGGAGGAACTACCTTGATTGCTTAATTGGTAGTTGAGAAACAGCTGATTTGGACCAGGAAGGATAAATTCTATGCCATCTTCATGAAAGACATTAATATGAAATGTCTTATCTGATATGATTTCAAACACAAAAAACGAACCACCTTTCAAGTTGATTTGTTTAAAAACCTCAATCCATCCATCCTCTAGCCTATAACCCATTTCATCCCAATGACATGAAACGTTAAACAACACTCTATCTGGAGCAATAAGCTCGAAAAGCAAATTCATCCAATTTTCACCAAATTCTTGAATCACGTACCACTCAGGAAAATCCTGTTAAACATGTTAATTAAAAGACATTTGAATTTGGAAACAATCATTAAAAACAGAAATTAAAACTTACTAAGTAATGGACGTGTCGGTTTCTAACTGGAATACATATCATAGTACCGGATTAATCATTTACGTTTCTTTTGAAAGTAAACATATTCAACATAGATCTTGATTTAAGCTCAAAACCAACATATGTTCCAGCTTCTATACAACATTCTCTGATTAATTCAGTCCAACTGGTTCAAAAATAAAAGTCATCAAGTACTTTGATTATAACAACAGAAAACGATCTACCACTTTGATCATAAATCAAACAACAGCCGATATTCGATTTCATGCCAGCAAACATTGGTTGAACAGCTTTAGGAATGAGCTATAAGTAACACAAAAAATGTTCTTAGAATGTATATGTTGCAAAACTGTAAAATGTTTCATAAAAAAAAATTAACCAGATAACATTAACATACCATCCTACTCATGGAATCGCTGTCGATATCTACCAGGAACTTAACTCCATTATTGAGACGTGGCATTTTTATGTTCTTACCAGGATAAGCGATCGATGTCTATGAATTACAGTAAATACGAATTACAGTAAAGCGAAGTAGAAGTCGATTTAGGGTTTTGATGTTAAAAGGGGTTTGAATTTTGTTTTTATTTATTTCTACACATTTAATTATATATATATTTTGGTTTTTGTTTAATAACTTTTTAAAAATAGTATAAAAACTTTTACTTTTAGTTTTTTTTACTAACATTCCGGTATTAAATTTCGTTAAAAGTTGAGTTCGTTTAATAAATCATATTTTTTCAATAAAATTAAAATTTTTTCCATTATTGAAGTATTATCTTAACAATTAGTAAGATTTTCTGGATAAGATTTACAACTTCGTAATAGAGAAGCTCATAACATTCTAGTGTTATCATTATCATATGTAGTTTCGTATCATTATCATCTTTAGGTTATCATCATCACCATATGTGTTATGATGATGATCAACATCATAAAGTTATCATGGTTATCATGTATTATAGTGGTTATCATCATTATAATCATCGATCACCGTCACCATGAAACGGCATCATCATCATCAGACGTGCGGGTAATCAACGTGGTCATTGTATAGGCTATCGTAGTCGGCGTTGATCATACGGGTAGCATATATCTCGCTATCAGTGTCGTCATCATCGTCACACATCATCATCGTCATAATCAGCATCATCATCATCATCATCCGATTTCCATGTACGGGATGTAGTCAGCATCGTATGGGTTATCGTAAACAAAACGCCCGATATTAGCGATCATTGTCGGCACCATCTTATGAATTGTTGTCGTCATCAAACGACATCATCAGTCATACATGCTACCATCAGTATGACCATCGTATACGTTATCATGGTCGTCGTCGATCATACGGGTTACATGTCATTAAACATCGCTGTCACCATCATCATCAACATATATATATATATATATATATATATATATATATATGTGTGTGTGTGTGTGTGTGTGTGTGTGTGTGTGTGTGTGTGCGCGCGCGCCTGTGTGGCGTATTGTCATATAGGTACATATAATTGGTCATCATCATATATATGTGTGATCATCATCATAGACGTCATGCTCGTCGTACGAGCTACAGTCGCCATCGTATGGGTTGGCGTAAGCAAACCGTACCATATAGGTTAGCAACATCAATATGATAACCACCAACAACCAGGTTGTTATATTAGCATCGTCTCGTCATAATTGGGCCAATCATCTTGGTCATCATACGGGATAGCACCGTCATCATCTCATGTATTACATCTCCGCAATCACAGTACACACCACCTAATACCACCATCCACCGCCCTCATTCACCACAACGACCTCCAGCACCAACCACCAACCACACTCCACCACCACCCACCACAACCACCCACCACACCACCACCACCCACTAATATTATATATAAATATATATACATTTATTTATACCCATCCACCACCACCCACCACCCACTACCCACCACCACCACCACCCACCCACCACCACCACCACCGACCTCCGCCACCACCACCCACCCACCCACCACCACCACCGACCTCTGCCACCACCACCCACTGCCCACCCCACCACCCACCACCACACATCCGCCACCACGAACCACCTCACCTTTGCCACCGTCCACCACCATCTAATATTATATATATATATATATATATATATTGCTACTATACAATACAAACGGTACGATTAAAATTTAAAAGCACGCGCCTTTTTGCTACTATACAATACTAACCGTAGGATTAACTCATCTACTTCTGGAACGGCGATAATTATTCCAAAAATTCAACCTCGTAAGTCAATATTCCTAAAATCCGTCGACGATTCGTTTCTACTGTGAAGCACAAGCACAAGCACAAGTACAAGCACAAGCACAAGCCCGAGTGGTTTAATTATTCTGGAACGGAACCAAAATGAAGAACCCTAACTCATCTACTTCTGGAATGGAACCAAGGACGAAGCAAAATCACGATGGGTCTCAGAATAAAGATGGAACAGGATCGGAATCATTAGTTATAATCAAACCATAAGTAAAGTTTTCAAACAACGAAACATTTGAGCGTAAATAAGTGCGGAAGCGTAAAATCATAAACCAAGTGTTGCGTCACGCAGGACGACTTAAAACCCAATTGATAACAGTTTAAAAACAAGTTTGCAAAAACGATAGAGTTCAAGGTAATGCATGATCCTATACCGCCCGCCCGCCTCGGCTACCTGAGAATAACATACTAAAAGTGTCAACACGGGGTTGGTGAGTTCACAAGTTTATATAAATAAAGCGTTTGCGTTTACGTTTTGCGTTTGCGTTTGCGTTTTGCGTTTGCGTTACCAGATAATGTTAAATCAATTATATATCTATAGGTAGCTAGCCTATAAAACAAGTATTACTAAGTGTTCGACACCAAAGCTGACTGTTTATCAATTGCCTTGCCACCATGTCTATCCAGACCATGGAAAATGTGTTAGCCAAGATTATACCCGCTCGACCTCCAGTCGAGTTTGGGTGGGGTTTGTCAAACCCAGTAGTACTACTCAACAGTGACTCGCTATTATCCAATATTAAACGGTTCGATGTTATGAAGGACTTTAGTTGTTTCGTTTGCCACTTAGCCTTTACAAGTGATATATAATCTAATAACAAAATCAAAAGCGTTTCGGAGTATGTATTCTCCCCCAAGTAAAAGCGTTTAAAAGAGTAAAAGGGGAAACGTGAAACTCACTGTTTGCGAAGAATTCAAAAACAAGTCAACCAAGAGATGCGCGTCACAGAAAATCCTCACTAGCGTTCTAAAACAAGAATGAGATTTTCTAAGTGTTAGAACTATTATTGAGTCTCTAGACTCGGCACATAATACCTATGCATAAGATACGTTTCGTGTTTCGTTTGTGAATTGTGTGTGACTCAACAAACACATTGGTGATACCTTACATGTGTAAACAACTACTTACGTGTCAAGTATTAATATTTTACATTACTAGCAATCATTCCCCACAAGGGCAATTTAGTAAAAAACATGGCAATTATCTTGCAACAAGCACGTTTCATGTATTTTCATATAGTTCAGCAGCTAGTTCTATCAGGACAGATTTCTACTTGAAAGATTACTCTATTCAACAGATCATAACATATCAAATAATTCACCAAAAATCGTAACAAAAGAACACATGAGTTAGATTTCCAGAACTATTTTTATTGTATTTTTATTCCACATAGATTTCTCACAATGGTCAAAACATTACAGTAAACTCACAGCAGTCAGAATCATGCGCAACAGAATGTTATTTGTTATTCCCGTTAAATGAAAAATCCAATTAATGCAATACCAATTGAGTTAGATTCCTAACTCAATATATTTTCTTCCAGAAGTGGAACCAACCCATTTGGTCTTGTAGTTTATGAGATATCTTAGTCTCAAAACAGACTAACAGCAGGTCTTCCAAATCAGCCTTGCACAACAGTTTTGTAAAATAATAAAAACAAACTTTTATACGTCAAAAAATTACAAACTCGGACTTTTCAGAAACTAGACTCGACCTATTATATTATAGAATCAACAATCGCATCAAAACATAATATTAACATCGAGTTATAGTCGTCCAAACACGAATTCAATAATCTGTCCAGCATCAGTTTTCATCAAAACTCAATAAACAATTGACCTATGAACTAACAATCATGCATGTAACCCTAAATCATCAACAAACAACATATTTAACACTTAGGGTTTATGTTTACAGGTTTAATCATACAATTAAATGATAGAATAAATTAGATATGAAGCTTATTTACCTAGTTATCACCTTGGATCCTTCAACAACCTTGTAAACAACTTGTATGTGTATGTGTGTGTGTGGTAATCGGTCGATCCAAGGGGGAGGGGGGCTGCCGTCGCAGGTGGTAGAGGGAGAGGGAGAAGAGGGTTAGGTTTTATGGTTAAGGTTGTTTATATATTAATTAAATAAATGACAAGTTACAACTAGCACCCTCAACTTCTATTTTGTATAATTCTAGCATAAAACATAAATCACCTCCATAATATAATGACATGCATACAAGTACAAATTTATACATATAAATGTAACACATAATTATATCAAGTACTTGTTTATAATATTCATCTTTTGTTCACCAATGGTTTGAGTCGACTCGTGTGTGTTTAGGTGAAATTCCGAAAGACTACTGGTGTAGTGATTGTCATGCGTCATTTAAACCCTAGTTTAAATGTAATGAGATATGCGTTATGGTTCGTGTGATCTTAAGTTTGAATTAACGGAGTTCGGATTAACGGAGTTAACCTGAAATTGACGAGTGTCACATCATTCCCATGTTGAAAGAATTTTCGTCCCGAAAATTTGAGTCAAGTCGCGATGGTGTCTGAAAAAGGAAAAAATTTTCAGTTTGTCATATAATTTCCTAGTAGAAAGAAATTTCGTCCCGAAATTTAATTCATACCTACGGTGATTTCTGACGGTTTGACGGCTTTCGCGTTTTTCGGTGTTTGGTCAACCCTTCAAAAAGGTGAGGATACTTTTTCATCATTTGGTCCTCGCGTTCCCACGTGAACTCCGGTCCACGTCTCGAGTTCCAACGAACCTTAACGATTGGAATTTTGCTGTGTTTGAGTGTTTTGGTTTCCCAATCCAAAACTTCGACTGGTTCTTCGATGAAGCGTAGCTGTTCATCAACTTGCAACTCGTCCAAAGGGACTGCTTGGGTTTCGTCAGAAAGGCATTTCTTCAAGTTGGATACATGGAAAACGTTATGTATGCCACTGAGTTCTGTTGGTAAATCCAATCGGTATGCTACCGGACCAACGCGTTCGGTTATCTGGTATGGGCCAACGTATCGTGGATTGAGTTTGTTTCGCTTTCCGAAGCGAACCACACCTTTCCAAGGTGAGACTTTGAGTAATACTTCGTCGTTCACTTGAAATTCAAGAGGCTTTCGGCGCTTGTCGGCGTAACTCTTTTGGCGATCTCGTGCTGCTGCCATGCGGTTTCGGATTTGAACAATATTTTCAGAGGTTTCAAGTAATAGTTATGGACCAGTGATTTGGCTATCACCCACCTCTGCCCAGCAGAGAGGTGATCGACACTTCCGTCCGTACAACGCTTCAAACGGCGCTGCTTTAATGCTTGTGTGGTAGCTGTTATTATACGAAAACTCTACCAAAGGTAAGTGAGGTTCCCAACCTTTTCCGAAGTCCAACACGCAGGCACGCAACATGTCCTCCAAGGTCTGAATGGTGCGCTCACTTTGCCCATCCGTCTGAGGATGGTATGATGTGCTCATATCAAGGCGGGTGCCTAGTGCGCTCTGTAGTGACTTCCAGAAGTGCGAAGTGAAACGGGAATCTCGATCACATATGATTGAGAAAGGCACTCCGTGTCTAGACACTACTTCTTTCATGTAGATGCGAGTCAGTCTTTCCACCTTGTCCGATTCCTTGATTGCTAAGAAGTGTGCGGACTTAGTCAACCGATCAGCGATCACCCAGATGGTATCGCATCCCGTCGGTGTTTTGGGTAATCCCGTGATAAAATCCATTGAAATGTGTTCCCATTTCCACGTTGGAAGTTCCGGTTGCTGTAGCAGACCAGATGGTTTCTGATATTCTATTTTGACTCTTGCACAAGTCAAGCATTTGCTCACGTAGGTGGCAATGTCGGCTTTCATGTTTGGCCACCAGTAAATTGCCTTTAGGTCATGGTACATTTTATCTGAGCCAGGGTGGATTGAATATCGGGACTTGTGTGCTTCGTCCATCACTAGAGTTCTCAACTCTCCGTATCGAGGGACCCAAATCCGGTTTTCGAAATATCGGACCCCGTCCGATTTGGTTTCAAGTTTCTTGTTCATGCCCCGCATAAGTTCTGATGGGAGATTATCGTCATTCAAGGCTTCGAGTTGCGCATCGCGAATCTGATCGGGTAATTTGGCGTGAATCGTGAGTTGTAATGCTCGCACTCGCCTAGGTTTATCGGTTTCTTTCCTGCTGAGAGCATCGGCCACTACATTGGCCTTTCCAGGGTGGTACTTGATGGCACAATCATAATCCTTAAGCAGCTCGACCCAACGACGCTATCGCATGTTCAGCTCCTTCTGATCGTAGATATGTTGGAGACTCTTGTGGTCGGTGTAAATGGTAAACTTGGTACTGTACAAGTAATGCCTCCATATCTTAAGAGCAAATACCACAGCTCCGAGTTCCAAGTCATGGGTCGTGTAGTTCTTTTCGTGAATCCGTAGTTGTCGAGAGGCATAGGCTATAACTTTCTCGAGTTGCATCAGCACGCAACCGAGACCTTGTATCGATGCATCACAATGTACCTCAAAATTTTCTGTTCCCTCGGGAAGGGCTAGGATAGGGGCGCTACAGAGTTTGGTTTTCAACAGTTGGAAAGCGGATTCTTGTGCGTCACCCCAATTGTACTTAGTACCCTTGTGAGTCAAAGCGGTGATGGGTTGAGCAATCTTTGAAAATCCCTCGATGAAACGTCGGTAGTAGCCAGCCAGTCCTAGGAATTGTCGCACCTCAGTCGGAGTCTTAGGTGATTCCCAGTTTTTGATGGCCTTTACTTTACTGGGATCGACATGGATACCATTCTCATTGATCACATGTCCTAAGAAATGGACCTCGCGAAGCCAAAATTCGCATTTCGAGAGTTTAGCGTACAGTTGTTCCTTCTTTAGTAATTCCAGGATCAATCTCAGGTGTTCTTCGTGGTCGTTCTTGTTCTTGGAGTAAACGAGGATATCATCTATGAAAAAAAAATAACAAACTTGTCGAGGTACGCCTTGCATACTCGATTCATGAGATCCATAAATACGGCTGGTGCGTTGGTTAAGCCAAAAGGCATAACCGAAAACTCGTAGTGACCGTACCAAGTTCTGAAAGCCATCTTTGAAATGTCTTCTTCGCGCACTCTTAATTGATGGTAACCAGATCTCATATCGATCTTCGAGTAGTAAATCAATCCTTGGAGTTGGTCGAACAGATCATCAATTCGGGGTAAGGGATAACGGTTCTTGATCGTCACCTTGTTCAGCTCTCGGTAGTCGATGCACATGCGGAAAGTCCCGTCCTTCTTTCGGACAAATAAGACAGGGGCTCCCCATGGTGATGAGCTGGGTCGGATAAAACCTTTATCCAACAAATCTTGCAATTGAGTAGACAACTCCTGAAGCTCTGCCGGTGCGAGCCGATACGGGGCTCGTGCTATAGGTGCTGCACCGGGGTCAATTCGATTTGGAATTCGACTTGCTGAATAGGTGGGAGTCCAGGCAAATCCTCCGGGAAGACTTCTGGAAAATCTCGCACTATCGGTATGTCTTCGATTTGTTTCTCCTCCGCGGGTTTCTCGACAATATGGGCTAAAATTGCCGGATGACCCTTTCGTAGACATTTTTGCGCCTTCATGAGGGTGATGACGCTGGTGGTCATGCCGCTCTTCTCTCCCTGAATCGAAATGATCTCGCCGGAAGAGGTAGTGATGTGGACTATCTTGTCGTGACATATAATCTCCGCTCGGTTCTCGGATAGCCAGTTCATGCCGACAACGACATCGAAACTACCAAGTGTAAAAGGTATGAGGTCGATATCAAAAGTATGACCTGACAGTTTCAACTTACATCCCGCAAGTACATGAGTTGTTTCTACAGACTTACCGTCAGCTAATTCGACAGGGAACTTAGCATCTAACGGGGTTGGAGTTAAGTCTAAGAGTTTACTAAAGGCTTTCGATACAAAACTCCTATCAGCTCCAGTGTCAAACAAAACAGAAGCAAAACAGTCGTTCACAAGAAACTTACCAGTAACCACATTCGGATCGTTGCGGGCCTGGCCCGACCGAATGATGAAAGCTCTACCTTTACCGCTGCTTCCGCCACCGCTGCTGACTCCATTGTTCTCATTCTGCTTTAGTTTGGGGCAATCCTTCTTGAAATGACCCTCTTGACCACACTTGAAACACCCTTTAGTCGCCGTAGGCTGTTTAGGAGCACCCTTTGCCGCTAGGTCTCCCCTACATTCCTTGGCCTGATGACCCATTTTTCCGCATCTCAGACATTTGATACGGTCGCATAGCCCAGCATGGTGATAGTTGCATTTGTTGCATTTCGGGTATTTCCCAGCATAGCCACTCGAACCCTGCCCGCCACCGTTGTTGTTATTGTTGGAACTCTGATTATTGAAGCTCCGAGTGAGTTCGGGCTTACGGTAGTGTTGTTGCTGTGGGGGGTTCGATGATGAGGACCTGGCGTTGTCAAATTTCCTCTTTCCATTACTCAGGTTGTTGTTGCTGTTGCCAGTGCTCGGGTTTTCACGGGTTTTATAGGTTGAACCTCTAGGTGGTAACGCACCTTGGGTCACTGCCTGATCCGTCAGTTTGTGAGCTAACCGGATCGCTTGTTGAATTGTAGCCGGTTTGGAAGACGTCACCATACCCTGAATTTGTGGTACCAACCCATCGATATACATCTCGATTCTCTTACTCGGCGGGTCTACCATCCGTGGACACATTACTGCTAGCTCGTGGGAACGGGTGGTGTAGGCTTCAATCTCGGAACCCACCATTTTCAACGACCAAAAATCAGATTCCAACTTCGCGATTTCCTCTCTAGGACAATACTCTTCCCGCATCATATTCTTGAACTCTTCCCAGTTCATAGCGTTCGCCAATTCCAATCCAAGAATTTGCACATTGGAGTTCCACCAAGTGAGAGCAGAATCTTCCAGTGTTCCAGCAGCAAATTTGACCCTACTGGCAGGTGGACAGTTACACATCTCGAAAGCTGATTCGGCCTTCTCAGCCCAACGCAGGAAAACTATGGCTCCCTCAGTTCCGTCAAATGAATTAGGCTTGCAGTCTAGGTAGTTCTTGAAAGTACAGACTCCGGCTTGACCTCTGGCTTGATTCTGAACGTGCGCAGCTAGAGCTGCCACTGCATAGTCATTCAGTAGGGTTTGGAGTTCTGCTGTGGTTAGTTTAATGTTACCGCGACCATGACCAGCGTTTCTTCCAGACATCTAGGTGTTATCATCCTGAGATGTCGTCGCCTGAGGACACGTCCGAGTGTGCATCCTCCTCAGTATCTTCCTCGAGTTCTTCCTCAGGTTCTTCCTCAGGTTCTACTGCGTTCTGAGCAATTTGTGTTTGTAAGATATCGCATCGCTCTAGAGCTATCTCTGTCCGGGATCTCGCCACAAGGAGTTGCTCTTGCAGATCGATCATCTCCGCTTGCATTTTTCTCATAATCTTCATATGCTGCTCATTAGTATCCTGCATTTCCTTCATAGCCGCTGTCAGGCGGGAAATTTCTTCCCTAGCCTCGGTTCCATCTCTTATCAATCCGGAAACGTTCGCTCTCGCCGAGCGCATAAAACCCACGTCACGTTCTAAACAAGAAACAACAGCTGCGAGAACTCACTCTATAGGTTCGGTTATGGGTGGTAGGGTGTTGGGGTAAGCAGGGCGGCTCGGGTGAGGTAGTGGGGGAACTTGTTCGCGATAAACCATACGCCGGATCAGACTCGGGTACCAATCTCACCTAACGTCGTCGTCGTACATGCCTCCAGATAGGCGATACCTCTTCGGTGCAGGGACTTCTAGTTCCGGGACTACTCGGGGTGGCGACGAGGTAGGTAGCTTCGGTTCCTTTCCATGAGCATGAGTCATCTGGTCGGATGATGATGATGGTGGCGTCGACATCCATACAGGATAAGTCGTGTATGCGCGCGTATGAGTGGATGAGGTCATGAGATGAGATAACAAATGACTAAACAAAATATATATGCAGTGCGTATAATTATAACTAATGGGTCGTTGCGGTTATAGTCTAGTATGCATACAATTCTAGTTCGCTATAACCAATGGCTCTGATACCAATCTGTCACACCCTCAAAATCCACTAACGGAGTTTACCATCAGAGGGTGTGAACTAGAGGTGCACAAATCGGTTTTTTTAAAAAAACCGGTTCGGTTATTAACCGGACCGGTTTTTTTTGGCCCGAAAAAAACCGGTTCGGTTAATAACCGGACCGGTTAATAACCGGTTTTTGTATGTCAAAACCCTAACCGGTCTAACCGGTTAGGACCGGTTTAGAAACCGGTTAGAACCGGTTATTAACCGGTTAAACCGGTTTTTTTTTAAAATAACCGGTTAATAACTGGTTTTTTTCATAATAACCGGTTTTAAAAAAAACCGGTTTTTCCATTAACCGGTTTGTTAACCGGTTTTGGCTCTAAAACTTGTAACCGAAATACGAACCGGCGGTTTGTAAACCGGTCAAACCGGTTTTTAAAAAACCGGTTTTCGTAAAAACCGGTTTCCGGTTTAAACCGGCAAACCGGTTCCCGGATCGGTTTTTTTGACCATCTCTACTACTGTGAACTAACAGGATCAGAATCATTAGTTATAATCAAACCATAAGTAAAGTTTTCAAACCACGAAACATTTGAGTGTAAATAAGTGCGGAAGCGTAAAATCATAAGCCAAGTGTTGCGTCACGCAGGACGACTTAAAACCCAATTGATAACAGTTTAAAAACAAGTTTGCAAAAACGATAGAGTTCAAGGTAATGCATGATCCTATACCGCCCGCCCGCCTCGGCTACCTGAGAATAACATACTAAAAGTGTCAACAAGAGGTTGGTGAGTTCACAAGTTTATATAAATAAAGCGTTTGCGTTTGCGTTTACGTTTTGCGTTTGCGTTTGCGTTTTGCGTTTGCGTTACCAGATAATGTTAAATCAATTATATATCTATAGGTAGCTAGCCTATAAAACAAGTATTACTAAGTGTTCGACACCGAAGCTGACTGTTTATCAATTGCCTTGCCACCATGTCTATCCAGACCATGGAAAATGTGTTAGCCAAGATTACACCCGCTCGACCTCCAGTCGAGTTTAGCGTTGGGTGGGGTTTGTCAAACCCAGTAGTACTACTCAACAGTGACTCGCTATTATCCAATATTAAACGGTTCGATGTTATGAAGGACTTTAGTTGTTTCGTTTGCCACTTAGCCTTTACAAGTGATATATAATCTAATAACAAAATCAAAAGCGTTTCGGAGTATGTATTCTCCCCCAAGTAAAAGCGTTTAAAAGAGTAAAAGGGGAAACGTGAAACTCACTGTTTGCGAAGAATTCAAAAACAAGTCAACCAAGAGATGCGCGTCACAGAAAATCCTCACTAGCGTTCTAAAACAAGAATGAGATTTTCTAAGTGTTAGAACTATTATTGAGTCTCTAGACTCGGCACATAATACCTATGCATAAGATACGTTTCGTGTTTCGTTTGTGAATTGTGTGTGACTCAACAAACACATTGGTGGTACGTTACATGTGTGAACAACTACTTACGTGTCAAGTATTAATATTTTACATTACTAGCAATCATTCCCCACAAGGGCAATTTAGTCAAAAACATGGCAATTATCTAGCAACAAGCACGTTTCATGTATTTTCATATAGTTCAGCAGCTAGTTCTATCAAGACAGATGTCTACTTGAAAGATTACTCTATTCAACAGATCATAACATATCAAAAAATTCACCAAAAATCGTCACAAAAGAACACATGAGTTAGGTTTCCAGAATATTTTTATTGTATTTTTTTCCACATAGATTTCTCACAATGGTCAAAACATTACAGTAAACTTACAGCAGTCAGAATCATGCGCAACAGAATGTTATTTGTTATTCCCGTTAAATGAAAAATCCAATTAATGCAATACCAATTGGGTTAGATTCCTAACTCAATATATTTTCTTCCAGAAGTGGAACCAACCCATTTGGTCTTGTAGTTTATGAGATATCTTAGTCTCAAAACAGACTAACAGCAGGTCTCCCAAATCAGCCTTGCACAACAGTTTTGTAAAATAATAAAAACAAACTTTTATACGTCAAAAAATTACAAACTCGGACTTTTCAGAAACTAGACTCGACCTAGTATATTATAGAATCAACAATCGCATCAAAACATAATATTAACATCGAGTTATAGTCGTCCAAACACGAATTCAATAATCTGTCCAGCATCAGTTTTCATCAAAACTCAATAAACAATTGACCTATGAACTAACAATCATGCATGTAACCCTAAATCATCAACAAACAACATATTTAACACTTAGGGTTTATGTTTACAGGTTTAATCATACAATTAAATGATAGAATAAATTAGATATGAAGCTTATTTACCTAGTTATCACCTTGGATCCTTCAACAACCTTGTAAACAACTTGTATGTGTATGTGTGTGTGTGGTAATCGGTCGATCCAAGGGGGAGGGGGGCTGCCGTCGCAGGTGGTAGAGGGAGAGGGAGAAGAGGGTTAGGGTTTATGGTTAAGGTTGTTTATATATTAATTAAATAAATGACAAGTTACAACTAGCACCCTCAACTTCTATTTGTATAATTCTAGCATAAAACATAAATCACCTCTATAATATAATGACATGCATACAAGTACAAATTTATACATATAAACGTAACACATAATTATATCAAGTACTTGTTTATAATATTCATCGTTTGTTCACCAATGGTTTGAGTCGACTTGTGTGTGTTTCGGTGAAATTCCGAAAGACTACTTGTGTAGTGATTGTCATGCGTCATTTATACCCTAGTTTAAATGTAATGAGATATGCGTTATGGTTCGTGTGATCTTAAGTTTGAATTAACGGAGTTCGGATTAACGGAGTTAACCTGAAATTGACGAGTGTCACAGTTATCCCCTACCCCCGTGTTTTATTGTATGTATGTGATTCAGTTGTCGAAAAAAACAAGTTCGATAAAAGGAAGACTAAAAAAGTTGCTCCGGTGGGGAAAACAAAACATGTTGTGGAAGCATACTCTGATTCAGACCTTGACACAAAAATCGACAGGTTGTTGTCAAAGCGGAAACAGGTGGAACACTGCACCTCTGGCCCGGACTTTCAGCGTCCGAAAAAGTGAGCCATTAAAGAAAAGAAGCCAGCCGAGAGGGGAAAACCTTTTGTTGAATTTGTAGACAAAAAATTGAAGAATAGGTGTGCACCTATTAATATTGTTGATGCAGTGAAGGCAATGACCACTGCCCAAAAAACTTGTGTAGAAGAAATGGGTTTCGGGTCAATGTTAAGACTTCAAGTAACCCAAACTCCAACAACTTTGGGATATTGGTTGCTCATGAACTATAATAACCGTTTAAATGAATTGAACATTGGGAGCGGTGTTATTAAGATAACACCACAAAAAGTACAAGAAGTGTTGGGGATACCAATGGGTAAGATTCCTGTTTTAGACAAGAGTAGACCAAGATTGGGGGAAGATGTTACTACAGATTTGTTCAAAAATCAATTCCCGACAAATTCAAGAATAAGTATAAAGCATGTGAAAGACAAACTGGCCGCAAATCAAGGAGTTGGTGAACTGTTTAAGATTAATTTCCTTGTGTTGTTCAACACCTATATAGGATTTGTGACAAAATCAACAACAGTCAATCAACGATTCATCTCCGTAATTGATAAAACCTCGGATATTCCAAATATGGACTGGTGAAACTATGTTATTGAAAACTTGAAAATGACAAAGGAAGAATGGAGAGGTATCAACAATAAATACAACGGTCCTATCACCTTCCTTGTGATGCTTTACACGCATGAATACCAGAAAAAATATGGTCCATTTGGGACTCCCGTCACAACGCTTGCAGTCAACTACATAACAACAACTACTCTTAGTAATATGGAAAAATACTTGGAGAATAATGGTCCTTCCTTAGAAGAAGATGCTACTGAGGTTGCTGCTGTGACGTTTAGTGTTTACGGGAAAGGGATTGATGCGGCTGCTGCTGCTCCTGCTGCTGTGACTGTTAGTGCTGCCGGGAAGGAACCTGATGAGACTGCTGTTGCTGATACTGCTGCTGTGACAGTTAGTGCTGTCGGGAAGACACTTGATGAGACTGCTGCTGCGGCTGCTGCTGCTACTGTTGCTGTGACGGTTAGTGCTGCTGGTAAGCCTGGAGTTGAAGAAAACACTGCAGCTGAGGTGAAACAAGAACATGGTATTAAACTTGTTATTTTCTTCTAAAAAACTCTCATATCTCTGATCTCTACATGCATTTTTTGTAATACAACATTATATGTAATTAAAAAACAGATGGTCAAAGTGCATCTGAAACAGATAATGCCGATCAAATAGCTGAACATGATTTGGATGATTATGTAAGCGATTATTCACCTTTAAGTTTGCAACTGCCTATCGTGCTTGTTGACTATTATTTAACTCCATTACAACTGGCTGGGATAAATTGAAAATGTTTTTGAATTAACAATAACTATATTTTTCTTTTACAGTCTTGGAATAAGGCAATGGATAACAAGTTGAAGAAATTTGATAAAATTTGCTCCGAGATCAACGAGTTGGTCCGTCAAGGAAAGGATAGACATCCATCAAATGAGAATATCTTTGCTAGATGTTGTGAATGGGAAAACAGATACACTAATAATGTGGTCCCTAAAACACAAGATTCAGATGTTGGTGTTGGTGGTCCAGTGGCTGCTCTAAAAGGTATTTGGGCTATATTAATTATTAGTATAATTAAAACGCTCTTAAAACACTTATGCTGTTATTTTAAACTTATTACATCTGTGTGATGCAGTTGATTCAGATGTTGGTGTTGGTGGTCCAGTGGCTGCTCAAAAAGGTATATCATATATGTACCAACTTAATTATATACCAGCTTAATTATAATCACAGTTGAACATATTACATTTTTGGCTGTCGTAAAAAAATGATGTAGGTGATGCAGGTCAAGAAAACAATGTCTCGTGCGCAGATATTGATGAAGTTGTTAATACAGTGGTTGCGTGGGCAAAAGAAGGTATTTAATTATAAATAAAAACCAAAAGGGGTTGAAGGTATTTAATTATAGTTAAAATTATTTTCAGTAAAATTTAACGTGAGTTGTTTTATGTTTAACAGTTGACACCAGATTGTCAACAAGTGATAGCCTCATTACACTGAACTCTCCATATCTTCTGAGAGAGGTTGACGTATCCGCTAGTGTCACAGTAGATGAAGAAATAATTTCAGACTATATATTTTTTTGTCTTGAAGACATTTGGGAGGAGGTCTACAAGTCCACTCACACAGACTCGTTCAAGGTGGTATTTGAAAGCTTCTGTCCTGGCGTTTATATAGCCACCAATGCAATGGATGCATTCAGTGAAGTAATGAACTATGAAGAAAAGAAAAAATCTGCAGCATCACCGTTCAGAATCTTTGCTTCAAGCACTGTGCTGGTACAAATTAATCTATTTTTTTGTACTATTAGAAAACGCACAATAAACGCTTTAATCATCTGCATTTTAATTATTATACAGACAAGTGACCATTATACCGAGTCAAGGGGTTACACAGACAAAGAAAGACTGGATGTGTTGAAAGACAACATCGAAACTGATATGGCAAGGAGTGGAATTCTATCACTCAAGGAGGTTGCTATAGTGCCCGTGCCAATTCTACAACGCGATCATTTCTTTGTGGTTACCTTCGATCTTCAAACAGGAGTGATAGAATTACTTGACAGCAGTGCAAATCAAGAAATACCAGCTAATGCAAAGTTTAAAAGCTTAGAAGACAAATCAAAAGCAATTAGAGAGAATTTGGAAGAAAGATATAGAAAGACTTCTGATATACTGGTAAACATATATACCTTTAACCCAAAAAACATACATACCTGTTATAAAAATTTTCAAAATACTTAAATTGCTTTCTATTTTGTTTAGAGAAACGTCTTTTGCATGTATCTTAAAACAATCAAACACCCCATTACTCAGCAAACCCAAGTAGCAACAATCAATAGATTGAAGATGACATGGAGAACAAGAAATCATGGAATAGATTGTGGTATTTTTGCTATGAGACACATGGAGACATATGATGGGAAGAGACCATGGGGGTGTAATTTCAAAAAGGAAGGCCATATACAACAAAGACAGCTAAAATGGTTGAGGTTAAAGTATTTGTGCAAAATCCTCCTCTCGGATATAAACCAACACAGAAATACTCTTATCAAGAAAGCACTGCTATTCCATGAAAATGACGACACTCGTTTAACCGGAGAAGAGTTGATTGCTGAACTTAAGAAAAGGCAACAAAAAATTTGAATGATTTCAAAACTGACTGCTATGTACTTTAAGATACTTGTTATGGAGATCTCTAGTCTTCTGTTAACAGTTTGTAATGCACTTTAAGATAATAGTTACATGTTGAATCAATGTTTTAACACAAACATAAAATTTTTATTATTACCAAAACACACATATAAACACACCATCAGAAACATACAAATTTTATTACTACTAATCTTTGGGTGACACACATAAAAACACACCATCACTACATCATAAAAACTCATGAAACACCATCACATACTAATATCTGAGTGACATAAGAAACTTCAACTTCAATTCCATTGAGCAATTCAGTTCAAGAATTTCCTTGCCCAAAAGTTTTAACTCGTCAAGCTCTGTCTGTCCTACATCAACTATAAACAAAAAGCAAGATCTCGGATAGTACTAGCAGGCATTCGAGTAAGAACTTTTGCAATGACATCCCTGGCATCCAAGCTGTTGCTAGTCTTTACAAATTCTTCAGTAAGAGTTTCCCGACAAGCTTTATCTATCTCGATTTGAGCCTCAATATGCCTTCTGAGGGCAGCCTTGTAGGATCTAGATGATGATGATGATGACGAGCAATCTATTATTAACTAAAGAAATAATTTAAAATTATGTAGGTATATGAGTTTCACAAATGTGGTGTAGGTATATATAACCAAAAGAATCACAGACAAAACAAAAGGGTTTCCCACTCTTGGGAAACGCAACCGGACGAATAGTAACCCTGTAATAAAAAAACAAAAGGGTATCCCACGCTTGGGAAACGCAACCGGACGAATATTAACTCTATAATAAAAAAATAAAAGGGTGTCCCACGCTTGGGAAACACACAAACTTGTCTCATGTGTTTTTGTTTAATCTAGAGATTACTTGCATTTATATCACCTGTCAGAATTAATTGATCACAATTATACTCACCTGTCAAAAATGCCGGGAAAAAAATTATGGTAATGATAGCCTTCATTAAAGTTAAGCTATATCTTACTACAAATCAAACTTACTAACTTACTGGTTACTCAATCACACTAACAGTTTCCGAAAGATAATAAAAATGTATTCTTCTGACAAAACCGTGAAGAACATGGTGAAAACAACGATGGATCTTGAGAAAGAGAAAGACGACACTTTGTTGAAGACAGTCGAAGCGATTAGGGCTAGACTCTCATTCGAAAAAACGAAGACCTTCGACTCCTATAAAATCATGTTGTTTGAAGAGGACAATGAATTTCGAGCAATGGTTGCGGATTATCAGAAACAACAGTCTGAATGCTACGACTCAGTGTGTGAGACCCTGGTTAACACCATAACTACGGTGTCAACCAACATGAGTTTTAAGGAGCCGGGAAGGAGATTGTGGACAGGGCGGAGTGATGGTGATGTTAGCTTCTCTCTTTTTGGTTTTTTTGTGATGCATTGTAGTTAATGATACTTTTTGTATGACATCTTTTGATGAATGGTAAATATATGGATTATCTTAAAATGCTTTATGTATTGTAATTAATGGTACCTTTTGTGATGCATCTTTTGATGAATGGTAAATATGGATTAATGGTTCTCATCTTTCTTTGTTAAAAATGTGTGTAATCAATTAGCTTAAAATATGTTATATATTTGTTCAAAAGAGTCTATTACGCTTGCAACACGCTACTGTATAAAGACATATATAAATATCCTAAAACGCTAGTAACATGCATGTGTACAACAACTCCTTTCTAAACCCTCCTATATATATATACTTATATATCTAGTTTTGTTTTCAATAAAAACTCATTTTTCACCATGGAAGAAATCTCATCGCGGACCACAACATCCAGTAATAATCGATCTCAGGTTTATTATTTTTGTGGTCAAGAAGCCATTCTAAGAACATCAAAGACCACCAAAAATTCAGGTCGGAGGTTCTACAATTATGCATCTCAGGTTAGTGAAATTGCAAATAAAGTTGGAATTCATCTACAATTGTTGACCCTAAACTCTATATTTTTTAACTTAGGGCAAAGTCTGATTGTGTTTTGTCCACAAGCTTTGATGTGTGCACAAGATGTACAGACATAATTCCTATCTTGATAAGGGCAAATAAGTTATTAGAGGATCAACTTGCAAGGAGTGTAGCTTCACTGATTGAATCAGAAAAAAAAGTGAAGATATTGTATTTTATTTGCTTCTTGTTGTTTTTAGGGCTTTTAATTAGTTTTGTAATTAAAAGCTAAGAAACTTTGTTATGATTTTAGACCAGCTATTATGATGTATTTTTATGTTTCTGAACGGATTTAAAGGCCTTTTAATGAGTAGTTTAGTTTGAGTGTTTTCAAAATCACAGTGTATTTATTTCATTAAAAAGAGGTTATTATAAAAAATTAATAAAAATATGTTCCCTCTTGAGTTTCGAAACCGCGGTATTTGCAATCCATGTTTAATCACAAGCGCCTCAACCGTTTGAGCTACACCCTGAGAACGTAATAGAACCTCTTCTAATATTTATATAACGAAATTTAGAAGTTTAAAATTTCATTTTTAGACGCCCTGCTTGCGGTGCGCACATATAATGTATATATGTGTGAACCCTTGGGTGTGCAAAAGTAAAATTGCACTAATTTTGACGTTATTTTACTAATCACGTGAAAATAACGTTAAAAGTGGCGGAAGGTTAATCAGGCATCATGTGGTGGCGTTGATAGCCGAAAGACAAGGGCACATGCACCAATCAGCCGGTGTCCCGATGATTGAGTGTTATGTGTCTTATGTCCAAGGCTTGATTCAAAACTACTATCGAGCCGGGGGTCTCACCGGAAGCAGCCTCTCTATCCCTATGGGATAAAGGTATGGCTGTTTACATCTTACCCTCCTCAGACCCTACCATAGCATTGCTATTGGTGGGATATACTGAGTACGATGATGATGATGATGAAAATTTCATTTTTACCCGCCAATTAATCGAGTTATCTTCTAGAAGACTCCCAAATCAATTAGTATTGACCAAATAAAATCTCACAATCTCACCAAACCCTAATAAATGATCTGCTAGTGTATTTATTGAACTCTCATCAATCTCAATCCTACCAAACAGCTTCATTAATCTCAGGTGAGTACCAAATATTTTTGCATTTAATTAGTCAGTTACATTTATTAACGTTAATAAGTATATATATATATATATATCGTTGATGACACAGTTAATAAAAAAATTCTTGGAAGATGGATAAGTATTGGATGTCAGTAGGCGACAGGTGCAGTAAAGCATATAAAGATGGTGTTAAGGCATTTCTACATTTTGCAGTTCGTAATTGCAAGGAGACATCACCACCAATTTCTATTTCATGTCCATGTGTTCGGTGTGTGAACCACGTATCTCTTAGTGTAGACGATGTAGAACATGACTTGTACAGGTTTGGAATTGATAAGAGTTATACTACTTGGATAAAACATGGAGAAACCGACACCAACATTCCAACTAATGTTAATAATACTGGGTTTGCCTAAACCTGCATTCCAACTAATTATGATAATAATACTGGGTTTGTTGACACCAACATTCCAACAGATGCCTATGAAACTGTAGAAATGGTAAATGCTACAAAAGACAATTTCAAAGGCGACAAGAAGTATCAACAGTTTCTACAACTACTTGTTGACGCTGAGAAGCCCCTACATAAAGGATGTCTTGACTTCACCAAGTTGTTTGCATTCGTACAACTACTCAACTTGAAGAGCAAGCACGGGGTATCTCATAAGTTCGTTGATGAACTTATGAAATTGTTGAAAAAGATGCTACCTGCAGATAACAGAATGGTAAATAATATGTATGAGGGCAAAAGGATGATGAAGGCAATGGGCTCAAGATACGAAAAGATACATGTATGTATCAATGACTGCATTATTTACTATAAGGATTACAAGGATTGGAAGCATGTCCAGTTTGTAAAAAGTCAAGGTGGATGAGAAGACTAACAAAACTTACATAAACACGCCCGCTAAGGTACTGTGGTACTTTCCCATCATTCCACGATTCAAGCGCCTCTTTCAATTAAAGACCACATCAGAGAATTTAACATGGCACGCCACGAGTACCAATAAACCCGGTGTTTTACGCCATCCATCAGATTCACCAGCATGGAAAGCCATAGATGACAGGTACTCCGATACCATCGGAAGCGATCCAAGAAATCTTCGTCTGGGGATTTGCCCTGATGGGGTCGACGTACATAGAGGCAACAGAAACCACAGTGTCTGGCCTGTTTTAGATATCATTTACAACCTTCCACCTTGGATGTGTATGAAAAGAAAATTCATCATGCTTTCCTTATTAATATCCGGAGTGCCAGGAAACAATATTGATGTGTTTTTACAACCTTTAATTGATGATCTAGCATCTTTATTTGAGGTCAGGGAGCCAACATATGATGCATATAAACAAGAAATGTTTACACTACGTGCAGTTGTGTTATGGACGATTAATGATTACCCTGCTCTTGGTACACTATGTGGTTTCCCTTACAGTGGATTCAAAGGTTGTGTGGTGTGTCGGGGCGACACTCAGTGTGTTCGACTTTATCACACAAAGAAGCAGAGTTATGCTGACCACAGAAGGTATTTATCACATGACCACCCTTTCAGAAAACAAATAAAGACGTTCAACGGAAAAGAGGAGATGAGAACTAAAGAGCCTATGGCAGGGGAAGAGATATACGACGAGGTCAAAAACATTAACAATGAATGGGGAAAGGGATCTGAATCTCTAAGTGGGAGTAAGAGAAAAAGGGATAACACAACGCCGCATCCATATTGGAAGAAGTTCAACATATGGTACCAATGGCTCAACTATTTGAAGTATTTACCTGTCCAACATTGTATTGATTTGATGCATGTTGAAAAGAATGTGGCAGAAAGTATTGTCGGAACGTTGCTGAACATTCCCGGTAGGACAAAAGACGGATTGGCAGCTAGAATGGATTTGGAGTTTTTAGGGATTAAAAAAAAGTTGCAACCGAAAGCAAAAGGCAACAATACAGAACCACCTGCAACATGCTTCACATTATCAGCACAAGAAAAATACATGTTTCTTGAAACATTGTATAAACTGAAGGCTCCACTAGGGTATTGTTCTGACTTCTCTAGTTTGGTGAATCTTAAAGAAAGGAAGCTACAAGGCCTTAAATCACATGATTATCACATGCTTATGCAACAGTTTCTGCCCCTTACAATACGGTCCATCATGCCAGAACCAATGAGAAATGCTATAATCAGGCTTTGTTTTTTTCAAGTCAATTTGTAGCAAAAAAATCATTGTAGAAGAGCTAGATAAGATGCAGGAAGAGCAAATAGTTACACTGTGCCTGCTGAAGAAGTACTTTCCTCCATCATTTTTTGATGTCATGGTTCACTTAACCGTGCACTTTGTCAGAGAGACAAAATCATGTGGGCCACCATGCTTTCGTTGGATGTATCCCTTTGAAAGGTGTATGAAGGTTATCAAAGGGCATGTGCGAAACAAAACTTATCCAGAAGGGTGCATTGCTGAGGAGAACATTGCGGAAGAAACAATCGAGTTTTTGAGCGAATACCAAAAAAACATCAAGAGTACTGTTGGTATTCCACATGATAAGCATGATGATAATGGGGAGACAATTCTTGTCACAGGCGCTAAATCAGTTGAAGTTTCTCCTGATCTCTTCAAGAGAACACATTTCTATGTGCTGCAGAATACGCCTGAAATAGCGCCGTACATCGAGTAAGTATTACTAACATATATAATCTAAATTATATATATATATATATATATATATAGGGTGATACTGTACGCTAATGCCTTAAAGTACGGTAGATACGTGAGACGCTCAAAGGCAAAAAACAAAGGAAAAAACCTAAAATGCTTAGAAAACGCACCCATATAGATATATATATAAACCTAAAACGCTCAGAAAACGCACCCATATAGATATATATATATATACACACATATATATATACATATATATATATATATTGCATTGCTGGAGAAGGAGCATACTTTAAAGTTTGGTGACTGGTTACGCGACAAGGTAAATCAATTTATTAAGTCTTCTATAATTTCAAAAATCTTTTATAGAGAGAGCTAATCCTTGTAATGAAATTCAGGTTGAAAGCGAGCTAGCGGGCTCCCCAGGTTTCGTATCGGAAACTGTAAAGTGGATTGCACACGGAGCACACCGCAACGTTTACAAATACGACTCATACGACATCAACGGTTTTGAATTTCGTACAAAATTTCATGATGGTAGAGTTTACCTGAACAGCAGGGTTGGTGTAGAGGCGGATGACATGCACATCAAAAAAGACGTGGTGACCTATGGACAAAACTTTTATTTTGGGGTTTTGCAAAAGATAAGGGTCCTAGATTATCATACTAAAAGAATTCAGGTCTTCATGTGCCAATGGGTTGACCGTAAACATGTCAAACATGATATTCTTGGTTACACGTCGGTCGACATATACAAATTTGGCCACAAGGATGATCCGTTTATATTGGCCTCGCAAGCACGCTAGGTGTTTTATGTTCAAGATCAGCTGGATAGATAAAAACATGTTGTCCTCATGACTCCACCCAAGAATTATAGGCATTCGTATGACGAGGTCCATGAGGAATTTAGTACGGTAACTTTCCCTCATGAGGGTAATACATTGCCACTTGTACAACCAAACCAACTGCTTCGTAATGAGTCCCCGGATGATTACTGGAGGCCCGGGAAAAATCCTACAACTATTCGTAATGGAGATTGACACCGATGTTAGGGTTGTCGACCCAGCAGTTGTGTTTGTTCGGCTAGTTAGATGTAAATATATGTTTAAATTTAGTTGTGATACACGATATCACCATTCTTTACTTTGTACTTATTAATTCAAACTAAAGAAATATTGGTTTTTTTAATACTATTACTACTTATACAGGCCGGTTTGTTGAATTCATTTCATCTTCTGGCTATTTTGGTCAATTGGTGTCAAGTTCAAACATACATCATGTTACATCGATAAAAGTCACAATTGACTTGTAGTGTATCATAGTAAGATCAATAAAGTCATTACACTCATAACTGACTCATGCTATATCAAAGTTACATTAATACAAAGAAAGCCCAAAAATGCATCATGTTGTCTAGGGTGTTCATGGTTCGGTTGGAAACCGCGAAACCGCCCAAACCGGCCATCGGTGACAGTTATCATTTCTCGTCTAATGGTTTTGTTTCTTGCACAACCTCTATTTGGTTATGTTTCAACATACTTTCTAACAGCTAGTTTCCTGCAAAGCATTATCAACTCATTTTATAAAAAAGACCATTATGCCCTTCTTTTCACTAACCTGCATACCAAAATTGTACCCTCCATACTCAGATCTTTGACCAAAGTATCTGTGGGTCTTAGACTTTGAAGAAGCCTTTGAACAAATAAAATTCAGTTTTGAAAAACCCCTTCCAAACTCAATGCCATCAGCTAATTTAAGATTTGGTGATGGCATTGAGTTTTGGAAGGGATTTTATCAAAATTTAAGATCTTTGGGAAGTTTAAGATATGTGGAAACCTTAGATTTTTTCTGTTTGGCCAAGTTTGGAATTCACATAACATATATAAATTAAAGCCTAATAAATTTCAGCCACCAGTTTTATTGCAGGCATTAAAGTCTGTTGTTTTATAGTTGGTTTATTGCAGTCATTAAATTTCAGCCACCAGTTATATACATCACGCTTTGGAAACGCTTGAAGTACTTTATAGTTAATAATAACATTTACAATAATAACATTCACATAATATAAGTGATTAATCAATTCACATAACATATTAATACCAAAATATAATAACATTAACAATAATAACGTTTACATTAATATAGAAAACCAAATTACATAAAACTAACTAGCTCCTAGCATCCGAATCCATCTCAGAATCTATATCGACATCCATCGTAGACCTCCATGTAGATTCCGTATCCGAATCTACATCCGGATTCTCTTCTGGAGTATGAGAGGGCATGATCCTCTCGTACATGCCATCCGAGGTATAGGTGGAGTCCTTAAGCCTTTGGAGGCGAAGGTTCACCTGACTACGGAATGCCCCATAAATGGACACCGCATTGAAGTCCTCCAAGTCGTTCAACTCGATGTACGCCACCTCGATTCCGGGCACTACCATATCAATGCTGAAATAATCAGCACAAATGTACCCAAGCCACCTAACCATTCGGTTAAGTTGTTGGTACGTGAAGGTGTGAGGGTGGACATAGTCCACATACCTCACCCTTTGATTCCTCCAGACGGCGCAGGAAGAAAAGTGGAATCGTATGGTGAAAAATGTGGGGTCGTAGTAGACGGGGGCATGAGCACCCGGTGCACGTTCGACCCATGTTAAAGCCATTATCGGAAATTATAATCGGAAGAAAGGTGGATTGTGATTGTGATTGTGGATTGTGATTATGGATTGTGATTGTGATTTGTGGATTGTGATTGTGATTGGTATTTAAACACCATCGGAACCCGGCGGTACATCTCCCTGACAATTTGAAATTGGCGGCACAAGAAACTGTAAAGGCAATGATGACGTCGCCACTCGTCAAATCAACGTGTGGCCATTAATTACGTTTTTGACACACTTAAACATATTTTAGTGTGACCATTTATCACTTATACCCACACATAATGAGTATATTTGTGACAATAAAAAACTTAGATAAAATAAAACTAACATACTCTTTGGTCACACAACCTCGTATAAGTGGCCATTAATTACATTTGGACACACTTAAAAATATTTAAGTGTGACCATTTCTCACTTATAGCCACACATAATAAGTGTATCTGTGACAATAAAAAACTTATAAAAAATAAAACTAAGATACTCTTTGGTCACACAACCTCGTATAAGTGGCCATTAGTTACATTTGGACACACTTAAAAATATTTAAGTGTGACAATTTCTCACTTATAGCCAAACATAATAAGTGTATCCGTGACAATAAAAAACTTATAAAAAGCAAAACTAAGATAATCTTTGGTCACACAACCTCGTATAAGTGGCCATTAATTACATTTGGACACACTTAAAAACATTTAAGTGTGACAATTTATCACTTATAGCCACACATAATAAGTGTATCCGTGACAATAAAAAACTTAGGAAAAATAAAAGTAAACTACTATTTGGTCACACAATGTCACACCCTCAAAATCCACTAACGGAGTTTTACCGTCAGAGGGTGTGAACTAACAGGATCGGAATCATAAGTTATAATCAAACCATAAAACAAAGTTTTAAAACCATGAAAACGTTTACGAGTAATAAAATGCGGAAGCGTAAAACCATAGAAACCAATGTTGCGTCACGCAGGACGACTTAAAACCCAATGATAACAGTTTAAAATAAGTTTGCATAATTAAAAGTGTTTCAAGCAATGCATGATCCTAAACCGCGCGCCCGCCTCGGCTACCTGAGAATAACATACTAAAAGTGTCAACACAGGGTTGGTGAGTTCACGAGTTCAAATAAAATAAAGCGTTAGCGTTTGCGTTTAGCGTTTTGCGTTAAGCTTTTTGCGTTAAGCGTTACCAGATAGTGTTATGTCAATTATATATCTATAGGTAGCTAGCCTATAAAACAAGTATTACTAAGTGTTCGACACCGAAGCTGACTGTTTATCATTTGCCTTGCCACCAGGTCTATCCCGACCATGGTATGTGTTTAGCCAAGATTACACCCAATCGACCTCCAGTCGAGTTTAGCGTTGGGTGGGGTTTGTCAAACCCAGTAGTACTACTCAACAATGACTCGCTATTATCCAATATTAAACGTTTCAATGTGAATGAAGGACTTTAGTTATTGCTTTTGCCATTTAGTCTTTACAAGTGATATATAATCTATATTAACAAAATCTTAAATGCGTTTTTGGAGAATGTTATCTCCCCAAATGAAAAGCGTTTGAAAACAGCTTAAAAGGGGTAAGTGAACTCACTGTTTGCGAATAATTTCCCAAAATAATTCACCAAAGGATGTGCGTCACCGACAAAAACTCTCCTTAGCGTTCTAAAACAACAAAGAGATTTTCTAAGTGTCGGAACTATTATCGAGTCTCTAGACTCGGCACATAATACCTATGCACACAACATGTTTCGTGTTTCGTTTGTGAATCGTGTGTGACTTTAACAAGTGTATTTGTGATACGTTACATGTGTGCGCAATTATTTACGTGTCATGTATTCATAATGTACATCACTAGCAATTAATTCCCGTAAGGGCAATTTGGTCAACACATAACAATTAACTAGCAATTATTCCCCACGAGGGAAATTTGGTCAAAATACGACAATTAGTTAGCAATTATCCCCCGCAAGGGCAATTTGGTCAAAACACGATAATAAATTAGCAATCACCATGTTTCATGCAACTTTCACAAAATTCAGCAAGTAGTTTCTTAACGACAGAATTCTACTTGAAAAACTAGTCTATCCCACCGATCATAGCATCACAATTAATTTACCAAAAATCATCACAAAAGCATGTATGTCCTAGGTTTCCAGAACATATTTTATTATATTTTTATTCCACATAGGTTTCTCACAATAATCAAATCATTACAGCAAACTCATAACTGTCAAATTCATGCGCAACAGAATGTTATTTGAAATTCCCGTTAAACGAAAAATCCAATAAATGCAAGACCACTTGGGTTAGGTTTCTAACTCAACAAGTCAACTTTCAGAAGTGGAACCAACCCAATTGGTCTCGTAGTTCATGAGATATAACATTTACAAAACAACCTAACAGCAGGTCTAACAACTCAGCTTTCACAACGTTTTTGTAAAATCATAAAGGTTAACTTTTACACGTCCAAAAATTGCAAATTTAAATTCTTTAGAAACTAGACTCAACCTAGTTTACTGTAGTATCAATTATCTCAACAAATTTTCACATTTACACCCCGTTACAGTCAATTGAACATCAACAACACAATCTGTCCAGAAACTGTTTGCATCCAAACTCAACATATTAACTATCTATGGACCATAATCCGTTCATATAACACTCTAGACACCATAACCACTATCCATGCATATCAATTACACCATACATACATGGTCAGGGTTTTATTTGATCTCAAAATCAAAGACACAACAATTAACATGTAATAATATCCATTCTAGTTATCAAATCATCATCAATACATCATCAAATCAACAACAATCATATGAACACCATACATAGGAAAAATCGGACCTAGGGTTTGTAATTCATACCTTCAAAAGCACCAATACAAGCAATAGGAAGGTAGGAGATGGCTAGAAACGGATATAGGATGCTTCAATTGTGAAAGACAAGATCAAAATCCAAGAGGTATGTGTGTGTGTGTGAACCGATTGTGAGGAGAGGGGGGGGGGTTTGGCCGTCGGTTTTGGGAAGAGGGAGAGGGAGGAGAGGTTAGGGTTTTATAATATTAATAATAATAACATGTTACACTTTAGTCCCTAAACTTCCAAATGTTACATCTCTAGCTTAATTAATTGGGTTCTTGTTTCTTGTTTAGCATTCCACATAACATAATCAAGTAACACATATGTCTAACACATAATTATCACATAATTATTGTTTTGACTTTTTTTGTTTATTCACTAATCGTTTGCGTCAACTCGTTTGCGTTTCGGTGCAATTCCCGAAAGACTACACATGTAGTAAGTGTCAAGCGTCATTTAAACCCTAGTTTAAATGTAATGAGGTGTGCGTTATAGATTCAGTGATCTAAAGTTTGAATTGACGGAGTTAACGGAGTTAACCTGAAATTGACGATTGTCACGTCATTCCAGTCCCGAAAATTTTAGTCAAGTCTTGATGAGTGTCTGAAAAAGTAAGAAAAATTTTCAGTTTGTCATATCATCCCCTAGTAGAAAGAAATTTCGTCCCGAAATTTAATTCATACCTCCGGTGATTTCTGACGGTTTGCCGGGTTTCACGGTTTTCTATGTTTGGTCAGCCCTTCAAAAAGGTGAGGATACTTTTTCATCATTTGATCCTCGCGTTCCCACGTGAACTCCGGTCCACGTCTCGAGTTCCAACGAACCTTAACAATTGGAATTTTGCTGTGCTTGAGCGTTTGGTTTCCCAATCCAAAACCTCAACTGGTTCTTCAATGAAGCGTAACTGTTCATCAACTTGCAGTTCATCCAAAGGGACTACTTGAGTTTCATCGGATACGCATTTCTTTAAATTCGATACGTGAAAAACATTGTGTACACTGCTGAGTTCCGCTGGTAAGTCCAGCCGGTACGCCACTGGACCAACGCGTTCCGTTATCCGGTAAGGACCAACATATCGTGGGTTGAGTTTGTTTCGCTTTCCAAAGCGAACCACACCTTTCCAAGGTGAGACTTTGAGTAACACTCGATCGTTCACTTGAAATTCGAGAGGTTTTCGGCGCTTGTCGGCGTAACTCTTTTGGCGATCTCGTGCTGCTACCATGCGATTTCGGATTTGAACAATCTTTTCCGAAGTTTCGAGTACCAGTTCTGGACCAGTGATTTGGCTGTCACCCACCTCTGCCCAGCAGAGAGGTGATCGACACTTCCGTCCGTACAGTGCTTCAAACGGCGCTGCTTTAATACTTGCGTGGTAGCTGTTATTATACGAAAACTCTACCAAAGGTAAGTGAGGTTCCCAAATTTTTCCGAAATCCAACACGCATGCATGCAACATGTCCTCTAAGGTCTGAATAGTTCGTTCACTTTGCCCATCCGTCTGAGGATGGTATGTTGTGCTCATATCAAGACGGGTGCCTAGTGCGCTCTGTAGTGACTTCCAAAAGTGCGAAGTGAAACGGGAATCTCGATCGGAAATAATTGAGACAGGCACTCCGTGTCTAGACACAACTTCTTTCATGTAAACGCGAGTAAGTCTTTCCATTTTGTCCGATTCCTTAATCGCTAAGAAGTGTGCCGACTTAGTCAACCGGTCAACGATCACCCAGATGGTATCGCATCCCGTCGGTGTCTTAGGTAATCCCGTGATGAAGTCCATTGAAATGTGTTCCCATTTCCACATTGGAAGTTCCGGTTGTTGTAGTAGGCCAGATGGTTTCTGGTATTCTATTTTGACTCGGGCGCAAGTCAAGCATTTGCTCACGTAGGTGGCAATGTCGGCTTTCATGTTCGGCCACCAGTAAAGTGCCTTTAAGTCATGGTACATCTTATCTGAGCCAGGGTGGATAGAATATCGGAACTTGTGTGCTTCGTCCATCACTAGAGTTCTCAACTCTCCGTATCGTGGAACCCAAATCCGGTTCTCAAAATATCGGACCCCGTCCGATTTGGTTTCAAGTTGCCTGTTCATGCCCCGCATGAGTTCCGATGGAAGATTATCATCTTTCAAAGCTTCGAGTTGGGCATCGCGAATCTGATCGGGTAAGTTGGTATGAATCGTGAGTTGCAATGCTCGCACTCGTCTGGGTTTATCTGTTTCTTTTCTGCTGAGGGCGTCGGCCACTACATTGGCCTTGCCAGGGTGGTACTTGATGGCACAATCATAATCTTTAAGCAGCTCGACCCAACGACGCTGTCGCATGTTCAGCTCCTTCTGATCGTAGATATGCTGGAGACTCTTGTGGTCGGTGTAAATGGTAAACTTGGTACCGTACAAGTAATGCCTCCATATTTTAAGGGCAAACACCACAGCTCCGAGTTCCAAGTCATGGGTTGTGTAGTTCTTCTCGTGAACCCGTAGTTGTCGAGAGGCATAAGCTATAACCTTCCCGAGTTGCATCAGCACACAACCGAGACCTTGTATCGATGCGTCACAATGTACCTCAAAATTCTCTGTTCCCTCGGGTAGGGCTAGAATAGGGGCACTACAGAGTTTGGTTTTCAACAGTTGAAAAGCGGATTCTTGCGCGTCACCCCAATTGTACTTAGTACCTTTGTGAGTCAAAGCGGTGAGGGGTTGAGCAATCTTTGAAAATCCCTCGATGAAACGCCGGTAGTAGCCGGCCAGTCTTAGGAATTGCCGCACCTCAGTCGGAGTCTTAGGCGCTTCCCAGTTTTTGATGGCCTCTTCCTTACCGGGATCGGCATGGATACCATTCTCGTTGATTACATGTCCTAAAAAGTGAACCTCGCGAAGCCAAAACTCACATTTCGAGAGTTTTGCGTACAGTTGTTCCTTCTTCAATAATTCCAGAATTACCCTTAAGTGTTCCTCATGGTCAGCCTTGTCCTTGGAGTAGACGAGAATATCATCAATAAACACAATCACAAACATGTCGAGGTACGCCTTGCATACTCGATTCATGAGATCCATAAATACGGCTGGTGCATTGGTTAGACCAAAAGGCATAACCGAAAACTCAAAGTGACCATACCGTGTTCTGAAAGCCGTCTTTGAAATATCTTCCTCGCGCACTATTAATTGATGGTAACCAGACCGCAGATCGATCTTCGAGTAGTAACTCGATCCTTGAAGCTGGTCAAACAAATCATCAATTCGGGGTAAAGGATAACGGTTCTTGACCGTCACCTTGTTCAACTCCCGGTAGTCGATACACATTCGGAAAGTCCCGTCCTTCTTTCTGACAAATAAGACAGGGGCTCCCCATGGCGATGAGCTAGATCGGATAAAACCCTTATCCAACAAATCTTGCAACTGAGTGGACAGTTCCTGAAGCTCCGCCGGTGTGAGCCGATACGGGGCTCGTGCTATGGGTGCTGCACCGGGTGTCAACTCGATTTGGAATTCGACTTGACGAATAGGAGGGAGTCCAGGCAAATCCTCCGGGAAAACTTCCGGAAAATCTCGCACAATCGGTATATCTTCAATTCGCTTCTCCTCCGCCGGTTTCTCAACAATATGCGCCAAAATTGCCGGATGACCCTTTCGTAGATACTTCTGCGCCTTCATGAGGGTAATGACGCTGGTGGTCATGCCGCTTCTCTCGCCCCGGATCGAAACGATCTCGCCAGAAGGGGTAGTAATGTGGACTATCTTGTCGTGACATATAATCTCCGCTCGGTTCTCGGATAACCTGTCCATGCCGACCACGACATCGAAACTACTAAGCGTAAAAGGAATAAGGTCGATATCAAAGACATGACCTGACAGTTTTAACTTACATCCCGCAAGTACATGAGTCGTTACTATAGTCTTACCGTTAGCTAATTCAACAGGAAACTTAGCATCTAACGGGGTTGGGGTTAAGTCTAAGAGTTGGCTAAAGGCTTTCGACGCAAAACTCCTATCAGCTCCAGTGTCAAACAATACAGAAGCAAAACAATCGTTCACAGGGAACTTACCAGTCACCACGTACGGATCATTGCGGGCTTGACCCGACCCAATAACAAAAGCTCATCATTTACCATTGTTTCCACCACCACTGCCACTTCCATTACCTCCATTGTTGTCGTTCTGTTTCAGCTTAGGGCAGTCCTTCTTAAAATGTCCCTCTTGTCCACACTCAAAACATCCCTTGGTTGTCATGGGTGGTTTAGGAGCCCCCTTTGCCGCAAGGTCTCCTCTACATTCCTTTGCCTGGTGACCCATCTTTCCGCATCTCAGACACTTGACACGGTCACACGGGCCAGCATGATGGTAATTACACCTGTTGCACTTCGGATATCTCCCAGCATATCCGCTCGAACCCTGCCCGCTACCGTTGTTATTGTAGTTGTGACCCTGATTGTTGAAGCTCCAAATGGGTTCGGGCTTACGGTAGTGGTGTTGCTGAGGGGGGTTCGAGGATGAGGATCTGGTATTGTCAAACTTTCTCTTTCCGCTGCTCAGGTTGTTGTTACTGCTGTTGCCAGTGTTCGGGTTGTCACGGGTTTTAGTGGTTGAACCCCTAGGTGGTAACGCACCTTGGGTCACTGCTTGATCCGTCAGCTTGTGAGCTAACCGGATCGCTTGTTGTATTGTGGCTGGTCTGGAAGACGTTACCATGCCCTGAATTTGCAGTGCCAACCCATCAATATACATTTCAATCTTCTTACTCGGCGGGTCTACCATCCGTGGACACATCACAGCCAACTCGTGAGAACGGGTAGTGTAGGCTTCGATTTCCGAACCCACCATCTTCAATGACCAAAATTCTGACTCCAACTTTGCAATCTCCTCTCTTGGACAGTACTATTCTCGCATCATGTTTTTGAACTCCTCCCAGTTCATCGCGTTAGTTAGTTCCAATCCAATAATCTGTACGTTCGAATTCCACCAAGTGAGGGCAGAATCTTCAAGTGTTCCAGCAGCAAATTTGACCCTACTGGCAGGGGGACAATTACACATCTCAAATGCCGACTCGGCCTTCTCAGCCCAACGCAGGAAGCCTATAGCTCCCTCAGTGCCCTTAAACGTACTGGGCTTGCAGTCAAGGTAATTCTTGAAGGTACACGTTCCAATTGGACCTCCAGCCTGGTTCTGTACATGTGCGGCTAGAGCGGCCGCCGCATGGTCGTTCAGCAGAGTTTGGAGTTCTGCTGCAGTCAGGTTGATGTTACCACGTCCGTATCCAGCGTTTCTTCCTGCCATTTCCTAGAATCACAGTATAAAATGTTAAACATGAATTTTTCTTTCATATGCAACACACCATACACGTAATAAAAAGATAGGTAAGAAAGAAATAAGAAGCAAACATCACATCACAACCATATATTTATCCAAATAATAATTCATGATTAAAACCATTGTATTCGCTACAAAGTATTTAAAACCAATCCTTAATATTCATGATTAAAACCATTGTATTCGCTATAATAGTTTGGATGGAGACACCCCCTCCATCTAGGTGTTATCATCACTCGATGTCATCATCTGAGGACACCTCTGAGTGTGCCTCCTCCTCAGCCGGTTCTTCCTCCGGTTCTTCTTCAGGTTCCTTCTCAGGATCCTCCTCAGGTTCCTCTTCGGGATCCTCTTCAGGTTCCTCTTCAGGCTCTGCCTCAGGCTCGGCCTCAGGCTCTGCCTTAGGTTCGGCTGCGTTCTGAGCAATCTGCATTTGTAAGACATCGCAACGCTCTAGAGCTATCTCGGTTCGGGTCCTTGCTACTTGGAGTTGCTCTTGCAAGTCTATTATTTCGGCTTGCATCTTTCTCATAATCTTCATCTGTTGATCACTAGCCTCCTGCGTTTCCTTCATGGTCGCTGCCATGCAGGCAATTTCCTCCTTAGTCTCGGTTCCGTCTTTTAACAGTCCGGAAACGTTCGCTCTCGTATAGCGCATGTAACCCACGTCACGCTCCAAGCATGAAACAACAGCTGCGAGAACTCGCTCTACAGGTTCGGTTATGGGTGGTAGGGTGTTGGGGTAAGCAGGATGGTTCGGGGGTGGTAATGGGGGAACTTGTTCACGATAGATCATACGTCTGATCATATCAGGGTACCAATCCCAGCTAACTTCGTTTTCGTACATGCCTCCGGATAAGCGATACCTCTTCGGTGCGGGAGCTTCGAGTTCCGGGACTACTCGGGGTGGCGATGCGGTAGGTAACTGCGGTTCCTTCCCGTGAGCATGAGTCATCTGATCGGATGATGATGATGATGGCGTCGACATCTCTACAGGTAAGCCGTGTATGCGCGCGTATGAGTGAAAGAGGTAAAGAGATAAGATTACAAAGACTACACAAACATATGCAGTGCGTATCATTATAACTAATGGGTTGTCGCGGTTATAGTCTAGTATGCATGCAGCTTCTAGTTCGCTATAACCAATGGCTCTGATACCAATCTGTTACACCCTCAAAATCCACTAACGGAGTTTTACCGTCAGAGGGTGTGAACTAACAGGATCGGAATCATTAGTTATAATCAAACCATAAAACAAAGTTTTAAAACCATGAAAACGTTTACGAGTAATTAAATGCGGAAGCGTAAAACCATAGAAACCAATGTTGCGTCACGCAGGACGACATAAAACCCAATGATAACAGTTTAAAATAAGTTTGCATAATTAAAAGTGTTTCAAGCAATGCATGATCCTAAACCGCGCGCCCGCCTCGGCTACCTGAGAATAACATACTAAAAGTGTCAACACAGGGTTGGTGAGTTCACGAGTTCAAATAAAATAAAGCGTTAGCGTTTGCGTTTAGCGTTTTTCGTTCAGCGTTTTGCGTTAAGCGTTTTGCGTTAAGCGTTACCAGATAGTGTTATGTCAATTATATATCAATAGGTAGCTAGCCTATAAAACAAGTATTACTAAGTGTTCGACACCGAAGCTGACTGTTTATCATTTGCCTTGCCACCAGGTCTATCCCGACCATGGTATGTGTTTAGCCAAGATTACACCCACTCGACCTCCAGTCGAGTTTAGCGTTGGGTGGGGTTTGTCAAACCCAGTAGTACTACTCAACAATGACTCGCTATTATCCAATATTAAACGGTTCGATGTGAATGAAGGACTTTAGTTATTGCGTTTGCCACTTAGTCTTTACAAGTGATATATAATCTATATTAACAAAATCTTAAATGCGTTTTTGGAGTATGTTATCTCCCAAAGTGAAAAGCGTTTGAAAACAGTTTAAAAGGGGTAAGTGAACTCACTGTTTGCGAAGAATTTCCCAAAATAATTCACCAAAGGATGTGCGTCACCGACAAAAACTCTCTCTAGCGTTCTAAAACAACAAAGAGATTTTCTAAGTGTCGGAACTATTATCGAGTCTCTAGACTCGGCACATAATACCTATGCACACAACATGTTTCGTGTTTCGTTTGTGAATCGTGTGTGACTTTAACAAGTGTATTTATGATACGTTACATGTATGCGCAATTATTTACGTGTCATGTATTCATAATGTACATCACTAGCAATTACTTCCCGTAAGGGCAATTTGGTCAACACATAACAATTAACTAGCAATTATTCCCCACGAGGGAAATTTGGTCAAAATACGACAATTAGTTAGCAATTATCCCCCGCAAGGGCAATTTGGTCAAAACACGATAATAAATTAGCAATCACCATGTTTCATGCAACTTTCACAAAATTCAGCAAGTAGTTTCTTAACGACAGAATTCTACTTGAAAAACTAGTCTATCCCACCGATCATAGCATCACAATTAATTTACCAAAAATCATCACAAAAGCATGTATGTCCTAGGTTTCCAGAACATATTTTATTATATTTTTATTCCACATAGGTTTCTCACAATAATCAAATCATTACAGCAAACTCATAACTGTCAAATTCATGCGCAACAGAATGTTATTTGAAATTCCCGTTAAACGAAAAATCCAATAAATGCAAGACCACATGGGTTAGGTTCCTAACTCAACAAGTCAACTTTCAGAAGTGGAACCAACCCAATTGGTCTCGTAGTTCATGAGATATAACATTTACAAAACAACCTAACAGCAGGTCTAACAACTCAGCTTTGCACAACGTTTTTGTAAAATCATAAAGGTTAACTTTTACACGTCCAAAAATTGCAAATTTACATTCTTTAGGAACTAGACTCAACCTAGTTTACTGTAGTATCAATTATCTCAACAAATTTTCACATTTACACCCCGTTACAGTCAATTGAACATCAACAACACAATCTGTCCAGAAACTGTTTGCATCCAAACTCAACATATTAACTATCTATGGACCATAATCCGTTCATATAACACTCTAGACACTATAACCACTATCCATGCATATCAATTACACCATACATACATGGTCAGGGTTTTATTTGATCTCAAAATCAAAGACACAACAATTAACATGTAATAATATCCATTCTAGTTATCAAATCATCATCAATACATCATCAAATCAACAACAATCATATGAACACCATACATAGAAAAAATCGGACCTAGGGTTTGTAATTTATACCTTCAAAAGCACCAATACAAGCAATAGGAAGGTAGGAAATGGCTAGAAACGGATATAGGATGCTTCAATTGTGAAAGACAAGATCAAAATCCAAGAGGTATGTGTGTGTGTGTGAACCGATTGTGAGGAGAGGGGGGGGGGGGGGGGTTTGGCTGTCGGTTTTGGGAAGAGGGAGAGGGAGGAGAGGTTAGGGTTTTATAATATTAATAATAATAACATGTTACACTTTAGTCCCTAAACTTCCAAATGTTACATCTCTAGCTTAATTAATTGGGTTCTTGTTTAGCATTCCACATAACATAATCAAGTAACACATATGTCTAACACATAATTATCACATAATTATTGTTTTGACGTTTTTTGTTTATTCACTAATCCTTTGCGTCAACTCGTTTGCGTTTCGGTGCAATTCCCGAAAGACTACACATGTAGTAAGTGTCAAGCGTCATTTAAACCCTAGTTTAAATGTAATGAGGTGTGCGTTATAGATTCAGTGATCTAAAGTTTGAATTGACGGAGTTAACGGAGTTAACCTGAAATTGACGATTGTCACATCATTCCCAGTCCCGAAAATTTGAGTCAAGTCGTGATGAGTGTCTGAAAAAGTAAGAAAAATTTTCAGTTTGTCATACACAACCTCGTATAAGTGGCCATATATTTTAAGCGGTTTTGCCACATTACTAATAAAAACAATGGTTGTTCGTCATATTTCGCCACTTTATTAAAAATGTGGCTAGAAAATGTGACATTAGGTCACACAATGTAATATAAGTGGCTATATCTTTTACCTTTTAGACACATCTCTTATCAATACAGTAGCCGTTTGTCATATTTGGCTACACTATTAAAACATGTGGCTAGTTAAATGTCACAGTTTGTGGCTAATACATGTGTTTTTGGTCACATGTATCAAAGATCAAACAAACTATGACTGTAGGTCAGATTTCGCTACACATTTTTATAATGTGGCAAGTTTTTGTCACAGTTTTTTTCAAAATATGGCAAAAAGTACCTGAGTAGGTATAGAATGGTCACATGAGGAATAATATGTGTGGCCAAAACATTCTGGAAGGTTTTCAAACACGGTCAAAGACCTTTTAGCCACACATTTAAGCCGAAGTGTGGTAAATCGCCTAGACCACATGTGTGGCCGAAGGTCGATATTCACGTAGTGAAACGAAAATCAAAATTGTATGTATACGGTAAATAATAGACAGTAAATACTCACTCCCTGGATTGTTCGCTGGACCTTTTCTTAGCTTCCAGATTCAATATCAACCAATCGAATCTCATAAGCAAAAGCATGCTAACCATGAATGACATAAATATAACTTTACTAAAACAATAGTGTAGTAGAGAAAGCGTATTGTGTTTGTTAAAGTGGATGCTCAACCTGTAGATTGGGGAAAATGGGGATATTAGAGTTTTGAATCAAATTTGAAAACAAAACAGTAACATGAATCTTGAAAAATCAATATTTTATTATAATTCATATAAATAAAAGCTTAATCATACCGACAAGTTGATTTTTCACAAAATAAATTTTGCACTTGAGAAGAAAAGCCCTCGATTTTAGTTTCTTCCGGCACATCTTCTACATCTTTTGCTTATACTCGAGTTTCACTAACAAAACTAACAGCCAAAAATGTGTCACATACATCATCTGTAGCTTATCTTCCGGCTCGTCTTCTACATATGCTTTAACAATGAAAATTTGTATATAATAAATAATAATAATAATTTCCAATAAAGAATAAACTAATACTAATAAAAAAGGGTTAACATACACCTGAGTCTTGTTTCTATCAATGCGTAGGAAGCCATATTTATTTGCTCTTGAATAACTAAACCACCTGCCCTTTTGCCTTGCCTCTCTAAGTGAACCACACTAAATTCAACAATCCATCTAAAGTTAAGATATCTTTCTAGCACTTCCACATAAGGAACATTTGCACCAGGCTGGAGATTTAATTCTATAGGCTGCAAAAAAAAGAGAAAAACATTTGTAACATATATACAAAATCATATTTCAACTTAAAAAAGAGTATTAAATAACACGAAATATATGCTGAATGTCTAGAAAATTAGCAATTCATGCACAAAATTTTAGGTTTTCGTTTACAATATCTAATAAATTCATGTGTTTCACATTACCTGTTTATTATAAATAACGAAGCTTCTTTATAAATACCATCGCATAACATAAACTAACAGCAAAATTAATCAAAATATTTAACCTTAGAAGAAAATAAACCGTCATAACTAAGAATTTGAACCTCTCATACCCAAATCAGTATCGAATTTAAAAATCAAGTTTGGTGAAGCACCTCGCAATCAAATCCTTCGGCGGCAACACCTAGCTGTTCGGTGATCCACCTTCCAAAAACCAGCTATTGACGGTGCTAGAACTCGTGGTGGACATCTGGACACCGATACTCGTACCAACTGACGCTATACCAAATCAAATTATATATGGTTAGGAATCCCCAATTGAAAAGACTAATTAGGTCCAATAATAATCAATTGAACAGACAAAATAGAACAATTAGACAACCTGTGGCTGCATAAGGTTTTGATATTGGTACTCGGCGAAGCGAGAGTGGTAGCCGGAGGTGGTATGCAATTTCCAGTTTGTGATGAACATTCGTTATCAAATATTTTTTAGAGAAAGAAACACAAATAATATAATCTGAATTTTGGATAGACATTTGAATTAAAACCAGATCTGGATTCAAAATTGGAAATGTCTCCAAATGAGCGGGATTTCTATGAGATACTCAGCAGTTGTACCTTATGCTTTTTGAACTTGTAAAACTCTTAAAATTAAGAGTTTTTGTGAAATGACTCTTTGGTCCATCCTATATGTATTTTAGTATATATATATATCAATAATAATAATTAATAAATATTAAATTTAATAGAATTATTATTTGTCTATAAATGCAAGTTAAAAAATAACGAGAGAGAAAAGTTTTAACATTACGTATTAGTAGTTTGTAGTTATCAGTTATGTATAAAGAGGTTCATACGATAGAGATGTTGGTCATCAAAGTAGGTGGTTTGAGATTTTGAAGCCGGTCAAACTTAGAAGAGTATATTTAAAAAGTAATAAAATAGTAGGGGTGTTCATGAGCCGAGCTGAGCTCGAACCAGAGCTGGCTCGGCCTCGGCTCGAATTTTGATCAAGTTAGCTCGGCTCGAGCTCGAATTCTAAATCGAGCTGAAACCTGAGCTCGAGTTCAACTCGGTTTCAAAACGAGTCAGCTTGGCTCGATTCAAATTGGCTCGAAATACAAAAACATAATGCAATTTTTAAGCTTAATAGCTTAACTTAACATACAATATTTAATTTAATAAACCATATGCAAAAAAGGTTCACCAGATAGATAAACGCCCAAATCAAGTCCAAATACAAAAGGGTTCAACGTATCCAAATTAAGTCAAACCAAATATAAAACTTCAAAGTTCAACAAAATAAAAACGACTTCAATAGCATGACCCGAATCAACTTGCACTTCCGCAACTCCAGCATTTCAACAACCTACATATTCAAAAAGAAAAAGAAAGTTGCTAAGTTGTCATTTAAGCTTAAAATAAGATGCATTAGAGCTGAAATATAACAGCAGCCTCAAAACTCTCACAAAACTAAACTTTTTCAAAAGCATTAGGACTTTAATAAGTCACTCTTTGACCTGTATCAAGGCATCAGATTGCTATTTCTAAAAATGTTACTATTAACAATTATTAAAACAACAGTTAAGCATTTTTTATGTACAACAATAATGTCTAAACAATAGCAAATAAACATAATTAAGAAATACCTTCTATATTAATTAGTAGTAAGATCATTTGCCGGGATCTTGATAGTTGGTTAATTTGTATATACTTTAGTTCGTTTATTTTACTAGTTTTAACTGTTTATCGTGGGAACTTCGATACTTCATACGTGTCTATTGCATTTCAGATCATAGACGTTAAAGCAACTAATTTGGATCTGTTGAGGCACGGGATGAATACCAGGGACGTCCAACACGTGAAACGAGAAAATAATATAAGAATTATGATGACAAGGCTCATCGCGATACGCGATGGGCAGGCCAAAAAAAACCCATCGCGCATCGCGATGGGATTTAAATGAGAAGTTGACTTATGGTCCATCGCGATACGCGATGGACTACAGAAGACTCCATCGCGTATCGCGATGGGTGATGCAGACGGGAAATTTAGGGTTTTAAATTATTTTTCTCTAGCTCGACGATATCATTCAATAACTGATCCCAGGCGATTTCCAGAGCAAAAGAGAGGTGATTATCCCATTCAATAACAACCCTATGAGCAATTACTATAGCAACAGACAAACTAATCGTTCTGATCAACGTAAAACTAAACCGATTGAATGCACAACAATACTAAATATCTATACTTATAAATCAATCAAAGACAATTACAAATAGTATATTCTTGGTTACAATCAAAACTGAAATAAATACAAACTCTACATCCCGGGAACGAATCGGAGAGATTAGCCGAGCCTCGAATCATAGAATCGTCAATAATGATGTTATGGAACATAAACAAGGTCTCGATATGATCCAAAATGATGGAATCGCCTCTATTGAGCTCTGAAAATCGCCTGGAAGTGGTTATGAGAAGATGGGGTCGACATAGGATGATAATATATTAAACCCTAACTTTCCCGTTTTTTATGTCCATCACGATACGCGATGGCGATATGCCCATATAATCGCGTATCTCGGCCTAATAAAACCTCATATTTGGTTTCCTCTCATCGAGAAACCCAAAATTCATATATTATGGGTCCCGTAACTTATTTTCTAGCCCAGGATATGCTCGTTTTACTTCATAGTCGCGTTTTGTCATCCCATCTTGTTCAGTTTTAGCATCGGCTTATGATTTCTAATCCATACTCTTCCTGAATCCTTATAACACTTCCTAAGACTTCAAATCATGCTCCGGTCTTCCCGAGTTATCATTCCATGCTCGTACATGTCTCCCATTTAGAATCTTTAACGATCAATGACCTGAAATACAAAAGCACGTATGAAGTACCAAAGTTCTAACAATATACTCAATAAAACTAGAGAATTAATACACTAATATACATACAAAATACCCGACCATCATAACCAAGAACAGACTATTTGTAATTATCATTGATTGATCTATGAGTATTGTTATTTAGTATTGTTGTGTAGTCAATCGGTTTAGGTTTACGTTGATCAAAACGATTAGTTGTCGGTTGCTATAGTAATTGCTCATAGGGTTATTTGACTAGATTGAATACAACGAATCACACAATTGCCCTTAGTTGAGTCACACTGGCAGGGACCGTTTGATAACCAGTGCCGTGTGTTACCGATTGTTGGTGCCTAAGGTTTAACTTGTTAATCAGTCTTTAGTCAGTCTGTGATAATTAATCGGTTAGGTTGCATGAGAAACTGTTAAATTACATTTTTGAACCCCGGGGATGATTCATCTTTGTTAATTGCTTGAATTTGTGAATTTGATTAATCATTATTAGAACCAACTTAATTGCTTGTGTGATCAACACTAAAACATATTAACTATATATTAATTAGGAACTTTTCTTTGTGAGTTTGTTTTACTATTCACTTTTGGAACAATTTTGTAAGCTTTTAGTGCAACTATCTTATGCAAGCTGGAGTATATACTTCATCAAATCTCTAAATTAGCCCCTAAAGTTTGCCAACAATATATTTTAAAAATCATTTTAGTTAAAAATAAATAAGTGTTTGTAGATGAACTTTGAAGTTTATAAATTCATACTTTAGGTCTCAAACGTATCTAACAAAAAAAATTAAAATTGAATTTCATGTTATCACGTGTATAACTATTTAAGTTTGAGGTTTTAAATTTAATACGTTTAAAGTCTTAATTGCTTTATTTTTTTGAAAACTAGTTTTTTTTACGACCCAAAATAGATAATCAACAACAAATGATGACAACACACAATACAAAGGCCGAGTTAATGCGAGTGCGCGTTTTAACACATTTACGTTCGTTCTTAGTATGGTTTAACAACTTTTCGTAAACCGCGTGTTTTACTACCTAGAAGTAGACGCAGTGTGTTATAACATTTTTACATCTTTTTTTTGTACGATTTAATGGCCGATCACAATGAGAGAGTTTTATTACAAAGATCCAATGGATAGAAGTACTGACCCAGCACAACGCGCGGGTACCCGATACTAGTTACTTCATAATATTGAAACTTTTTTGCACGATTTACATTGACCACATACTCCTTGTGTTCGACACCCTACTTACCCTAGCTTGCTTAAGTGATTAGGAACTGATTTTAATTATGTTTGACTAGATAGCGACAGTCTAGTATCAAAATGGCGCTGTTGCCGGGGAGTTAGTGCGCTTAGTGATTTTCGTGTTATTTGATTTTACGTTTATTTTAGTTTTAATTTTTAGTTTTTAGTTTAAACTTTATTTTTCCATTTTACGTGGGGTGTGTTATTTGTGCAGGTAATAGGTTTATGCACACCCGCCACTCGGGCAGAAAATCACCACTTATCTTTGAGCCCCAAGTTGAGAGACTAGCTCGGCAGAACCGAGCTCAAAACCGAACTTTAGAAATGGAAGGTCAAAACCAGAACCAAAACCAAAACCAAAACCAAAACCAAAACCAAAACCAGAATCAGAATGAAAACCAGACCCCAGACCCGAACCAACCCCCAGAAAATAACGTTTTTAACCCAGATATCCAACCCGAAAATAACTCACCTCCACCGTTAAATTCCAACCAGAAAAATAACCCGAACAACTCTGCTCGTTTTTCTAGAAACCGAAACCTATTTCAGGCCGGACCATCAACCCCACATAACACTCCTAGACGCAGAGTTCGAATTGATCTTGATGAAGATAGTCCCAATATTCCTACATAAGATGAAGAAAAAAGGGGAAGAGAATGATGCGGGCCAAGGTTTTGAAGCTGATAACGAGGTCAATCGCGAGTTAGAAAGAATGTGGTATTTGAACCAGAAAACGAGGGTGATGAAAATTGGGATGAAGTGGTGGAAGAACCAGTTAATCAGAGACAGGGTGTTGCAGTTAACAGAAATGGGGGAAGAAACGGTATGGGGTGAAACAGAGTTAACCGACCAGAAAGGGTCAAAAGAGTTCGGGGTATTCGGGTGAATAGAGGAGGTTTGGTGAATCCCCGAGGGGGGGGGGGGTGAGAAATTTTGTAGCCCCAGTTCAGGGTGTTAACAATCGGTTCAGATAGACAATTTCAGACGGAGCATCCCCGCTTGTTCCATAGGTACGAGTGCCGGGACAACAGACTTTTAAGACCCGGCCATCATACATTAACATCGTGCCACATTTTCACGGGATGGCTTCCGAGGACCCGTATTCACATTTGTCTGATTTTTCAGCTATTTGCGGGTCAATTAGTGATGGGACGTTTGATCAAGATGAGGTTCGGTTGCGGTTATTCCAGTTTTCACTGAAAGACAAAGCAAAACATTGGTTTAACTCACTCCCGATGCACAGTATTACTAATTGGGCCGAGAAGTAGCAGGTGTTCCTTAATGAATATGACTCACAGTTGAAGACAAGCGAGGCCCGAATGGAAATTGGCCACTTTTCCTAATTATCAGGCGAACTATTTCACGAGACATACACCAGGTTTAAAGAGATGACCATAAAATGGCCACACCACCATATTGAATTGTGGGAATTGGTGAAGTGTTTTGTAGACGGGTTAATATACGAGGATAAAAAGCATTTGAAAGCCTCGTGTAACGGTCAACTACTGAACCAACCCGAGGTAGATGATTGGGAGTTTTTGGAGTTTATGTGTGAGGATTCTAAAGCAGAGGCAGCAGCCGAAAGACGAAGACACTAAACTTCTTCCAGATAAGTAAAGTCAGTCACGAGAGAATCAGAAAGAATAACTGAGTTGGAACGTGAACTGGCCGGGTACATAAAGGGTAAGAAGAAAGAAGTCGGGAAAGTTAAAGTGAAATTCCCGGTTTGTGAGGATTGTGGTGAACTCGGGAACAAGTCAGAAAATTATCTCGAGTTTTATGATGATGAGGAAGATGAGCCCGAGGAGGTTAACTATGCTTACGGGGATTCTAAGGGCCAAGGGTATAATTCAAACACTTATCACCCGGGCCTGAGGATTCACCAAACTTTCGATACAGGAACACGTCTACACAGTTAAACCCGAACTTTCAGGGATCGAACCAGAACAGATCGTAGGGAAATTACCGCCAAGGCGGTTAGCAGGGTGGGTTCGTATAACCAAAATCGGGGATATAACAGAGACGGTAATTGGGGTGGAAATTCATTGGGTAGTCAGGACCAGCAGAATGGGTCCTTGGGAAATGCAGATGAGTAGGTGCACTCAAAGTTGGATGCATTGATGAAGATTATGACAAGTCATCAGGCTAAAACGAAGAAATAGTTCGAGTTACGGGATAAGTCAACAGAGGCAACGTCAAAGCTAATTGGTCAGCTTGCAGCAGATATGGCAAAATTGCAGAAGAATGCGGGTCAACTCCCGAGCGACACTACGGTCAACCCGAACCAATACAGCTCGAGTTCGAAAAATCATGTTAACCAGGTAAGTATTTTAAGAAATGGTAAAAAGTATGATAACAAAGTTGGGGTTCCACCACCCTTGCCTGAGGGGGTGGTGGAAGAAATTGATGAAAATCTCTTTAGTGATGACGAGCTGGAACCGGTTAAATTAAATGAATATAATAAAAGTAAAACTAATATTAATAAACCGGTTTCGAGAGATGACACCAACAACCCTAAGGACAAGGAGAAGGTGAAAACCGTTCCCTATCCCGATGCTCTGTCGGCGCCATCTAAGGCGAAGGTGGCATAAAAAGGGGGCCCACGACAAGAAGAAATGTGGGAAAAGTTTGTGACATTTGTCATTTTCGGGTCAACTTGTATTTGTTTTTATTATGAAAACTTTCCCGTTTTGTATCCCGAACCTTTCAATAATATAAAAATGATGAATTTTATGTTACATATTTGTTTTATGGTTGTCGGATCTCAAAAACATCTTTTACAACCCTTAAAATTACCCCTACAACGCTCAAAACGAACTTCAGGGACTAAAACTTCCAATTTGCAAAAATCAGATTTTCTCTCCGCGACACTTAGCGCCACACTAAGGAGTCCTTAGCGCCGCGCTAAGGAGCTATGCAGCAGCAGTAACGTTTTTTTGTTGTTTTGTGCTTTGTTTGACCTTTTAAATTTAACCAAATGCATGTAAACCTTAAAAGCAACCTTCTGACTAACCCTTTACTCGTTCTCTATTTAAACAATGCCAACACACTCATTTTGGTTACTCTTTCTTCGCCAAACTCTCTCTAAGATCCGAGTGTTCATCTTCAACCTCTTGTTAGTTTGACTACTCAAGGTAAAAATAATGCTAACCTTGTTTATAACTAATTTTTGTTACTTAAAGCTTGATATTATAACTTGTTTAAAACATACTCCCCTTGTTTCCTTGGCCTTCCCTTTTTTCGGCCATGTCGGTTTAGGTGTATTTCTAGGCAAGGCTACATGGAGGACTAATATAGTCCTTGATAAACACCTTAAAATTATTCTTTAAATTTATGCAAGCTTACTAATTTTGTTTAGTGTCTAATTACTTTAGTTTCCAAATCATTTTAATGAGTTCTAATGTATTGGGTATGTGGCCACCATTCTCGGTTTCATCCCGGGTCAAGAGCCGAACCAAACCGAAATTTTGTTTAAATACTTTATTGTTAACATATTGTATGTAAGACTTGAAAATTATTTTTTCTAAGTTTGTTATAACAAGTTCTATGGTATTGGGTTTGTGGCAACCATCCTCGGTCGTATTCCGAGTCAAGGACCGAACCAAAACCGAACTCTTGTTTAAATACTTTATATTTAAAATGATTTATTAATATGTTACAAGTAAAATTTGTGTATTATAATTTCTAAGTTCATGTTAATAAGTTCTATGGTATTGGGTATGTGGTAACCATCCTCGATCTTATTCCGAGTCAAGAACCGAACCAAGACCGAACTAAACCGAGTTCACTCGTTTAAGACACACAAGTGTGTTTTGGGCCACCAAATCTCATTTTCTTCAAATACTATATTATAAACTAATTTTAACTTGTTTTCTCAAAATACATGGTGTGTCGGATCCAACTTGATTTTATAACAAGCTTGGACCGACAAAGCCAAACACCCGCTTAACGGACGTTAAGGTTCTTCTTAATAGAGCTGCACACTTGGTTGAGCTGATTTTAATTTCATTGAGTTATCTCATAACATTTAATATTTTGGAATATCGGCTTCGAGCTTGACCAATTATCAAGACTCGAACCGACAAGTCCGAACACTCGTAAAATCTCGTTTTGATATCTATTTAACTTTGCAATATTGCAATTATACCCAGATATTTACTTAACAAAGGTTAAGTTAAAACTAATGAATAGAATACTGAGACCCGAGTTCGAGTAAACTTACTTTTCTAAAACCATTACTTTAATTCTTATGTATTTACATTTTTACCTTCAAACTTTAATTATTTATGTTACTTGTCAAGTTTACTTTAAAGCTTTCAAAACCATATACTAACTCAAGACCCTTTTTAATCTAGGTCTTGCCCGTTGAACTTACCCTTCCCCCGTTTTATCGCAAACTATCCTTCAAGTTATAATCTAGGTCATCCCCAGTTTTCGCTTTTATACTTTTAGGGTAACATGCATACTTATCCAAAACAAGAATGATTTATAATACTCTATCCTCAAACCACAAACTCTAGGGTGTATGATACTTAGAATACTTGCTCTATTGTGTGTTATATATTTCATATGCTTTACGTGCACGAGTGTTTATATTATGTTGTTGTGGAACGCAATAAGTATGATCATACGCATCCCTAACTACTTAGCCTTGTGCAAGTATCATAGGGCATCATTATCCAAGTATGTCGGTTGCTACCGATTAGAAGGGAACCTCATTTACATATGTTTTATATACCGCAATTGATGCTTTTTTATTTATAGTCTCATATTCGTTTGTGGATTTTGCCTCATAATACATATACTCAAAACTATGAAATTGCTCACTAATATACGTGTTGACAAATATTATTTATGCATTGTTACATGTTTGATTATTGGTTGATTGGAGTTCGAAGATGCTATTTTATTTTGAGACCGTTTAAGTTATTAGAAAAATAAACAATTAAATTCTTATATTTGGTGTTGTTATGTATGAACAAGATGTATTACTTTGGTGATTGAATGAAATTAATTAGTTGTTTAAATATTGTCACTTTAATAGTGTATTGTGTTCATGGGAAATCCGTTGCACCCCGGCATGTTCCGCCGCCTTTGGCTGGGGTGTGACAGATTGGTATCAGAGTCAAGATTATAAGATAGGCGGTTAGACGTAACGGCCTAGTATAGTTTTGCTTTAGGGTCATTATACGTGTTGCTTATTTGTGTCACCCTACTTGATTGTTCATTACACTTATATATTTATTTGCTTATTTATCTCATTTAATCTCCAAAATATACACATGCACCCACTCTCACAGTATTCCAAGGTATCCATCCTTACCTTACCGCAAAAAGTAGATTTTTATGTTGTTTTTATGGATTACAAACTTAATTTGGATTCCGTCATTTAAGATCCCTTAAAGGTTGAATTTGTATCTGGTTTGTAGCCATCATAGAGGGCGAAACACAATGAAACGATCATTTGACAAAAAGATTCCAAGGATCGAAGGTGAATTGTAGTGTTCGTCTTCTAGGCCAATGAACCGTGTTATATATGTCAACACTTTAAGTTGTCGAATGCAAGCGTTCCGGTTGCCTCCTTATATTTTTGTTGGAAGCATAAGAGCCACGGTGATACGTGGAATAATGTTTTCAACAACCCGATTACCTCATCGTTTACTTTTTATTTTTATTATTACGATATTTGGGACAAAACGTGTAAAACACGGTGATTTCGTGCACATGTTCAATTCCCCACTTTACCACAATTTGTTTTAGATTTAGTATTGGGACACCAAGTCATGGTGGTTCATGCAAGTTTTCTCTCTTTTAAATCCTAACACATTATTTCAAACTTCAAAGATTTAAACTGTTTAACATTTTATTTATTTACTTGATTTACTAACAAAAGATTTTTTTTTAACATCCTTATCCTCAAAACTCTAGGACACACAATCATTAAATCCTCATATTTACTCATTATCCTCATACTTATATCAATTACCCCAAACTTATATCATTTCTCTTTTATTATTTTAGAATGCCTCCACTTCGTCGCCAAACTTGCAAGCCGAGCTCTGGTCGTCGGATGGCCGCTATGGTTGCTAAAGAAATCACTGTTGTGATTCCCGGACTAATAACTCAAATCCAAGCCACCCAACCAACGTTACTCAAACCACACCTAACCCCGCACCTTTCGCTTTGAAAAATTTCACCGTTGCCAACCCATCTCAGTTTCATGTCAAGAATTGTGCACCTACCTTGTTGCAATGGTTCGAAAAGATGGAAAGTGTGTTCAACCTTTGTGAATGCCCTGAACCCAACAAAACCACGTATGCTTCAAGCATGTTCGAGGGAACCGCCCACACTTGGTGGAATGGCGAAATGTTTACCAATGGGGCGGAAGTAGCTATGGCCTACTCACGGACCAAGCTCAAGGAAGTCATAATGAAGAAATTTTGCCCAAAATATGAACTCCAAAAACTCGAATCCGAATTTTGGGAACTTAAGCAAGAGAGTGGTGACAACTCCACCTACTTCGACTGCTTTCATGAGCTTAGTCTCTTGGTTCCTCACTTGGTCACTACCATCGAACGGGAAATTGACAAGTATGTCGGCGGTTTGCCTATGCAAATCCGCGACTCGGTGATGAGTAGTAAACCGCAAACCCTTCATGATGCAATTACCCTAGCCGGTGCTCTTTCTGAAAACCATGTCAAAGCCAGTACCGTCATTATCAAGAACTCCAAGAAACCCAATGACAAGAGTACACCCGAACCATAAACCCTCACCAAAGTTGAACCACAATCCATAAACTACTCCAACTCATCCCACCACACCAAAAAGAAGAGCAAACCAAATTATCGAAATTATGCTGTCACCCACCCATTTCAAACTCAATCACAATCCCAAGCACCTCCAAACCGAAAACCGTATTCTGGCTCTCACCCTTTATGTAACACTTGCCAACACCATCATCCCGCTTACTCCGCTTGCCGCCAATGCACTAAGTGTAACCGCTATGGTCACCTTAGCAACGTGTGTCTGGGAGCCTCTCGTGGGCAACCCGCTCCACCATGATTTGCTCCAACTATCCAAAACCGTCCCGTACCTTTTGCTCAAAATCCACCTCCCCAACCTAGGGATTGTGTCATTGTGGAGATCCGAATCATTTCCGCAATGCTTGTCCTTGACTTGCCTTTGTTAACCAAGCACAAGTCTTGCCCACACCTTACTACCAAACCCAAGCCTACGAAGTTCAAACCTATCAACCTCAAATCCCGCAACTATTGCCTAATCCAGCTCAACTGCTCCAAGCCATGCAAGCCCTTCCTCCTCCGCCACACCCGCAAGAAATTCAAGCTCTACCTCCTCCAGCTCAACAAGTCACCCACGGCAACCAAGGGCGTGCTTTTATGATGAACGCCAACCAAGCTAAAGTTACCAACGATGTGGTGAATGGTACGTTTTTAGTAAATGAGGATTTAGCTTCAATTTTATTTGATACCGGAGCTAATATGAGTTTTATTTCTTTTAAATCTGAATCTATTCTTGTCGTACCCCGCACTAAACTTTCTCGCCCTTTTTTCGACGAAGTCGCCAATGGTAGTTTCATCACTATTGATTCGGTCATTCGCGATTGTATCCTCACTCTTTGCAAGCACGAATTCGGGATCGACCTCATACCGATGCAAATGGGAAGCTTCGACATCATAGCAGGTATGGATTGGTTAGCTTTGCAGCATGCCGAAGCAGTTTGTTATGAAAAATTCATTCGAATCCCGCTCGTCAATGGCAAAATTCCCAAAGTCTTTGGCAAAACGATTCCCAAAAAAGTCAATCTCATGTCTTGCTCTCGATATCTTAAATACTTGCGTCAATAGTATGTTTTCATTCCTAGCCCAAGCGGTGGTGAAAGATCCCAAAGAAAAGAAATTTCAAAACATTCCCGTTGTTTGTAAATTTCCCGGCGTTTTTCCCGAAGACGTCTCTGGTCTCCCGCCCGTTTTCCCTGTTGAATTTCGAATCGACCTTGTTCCCGGCGTGACTCCCATAGTCAAGGCTCCTTACTGTTTAGCTCCTTCGGAATTGCAAGAGTTATCGAACCAACTTCAACAACTCTCCGATAAGGGCTTTATCCGTCCAAGCTCTTCCCCTTGGGGAGCACCCGTTCTCTTGGTGAAAAAGAAAGATGGCTCATTTCGCAAGTGTATCGATTACCCTGAACTCAATTAACTCACCATATATGTTACCCTTTTCCTCGAATCGACGACCTCTTCGATCAACTCCAAGGCGCAACTTATTTTTCCAAAATTGATCTTCGATCGGGTTATCATCAGTTGCGTATTCATGAAGACGACATTCCTAAAACGCTTTTTGTACTCGGTATGGACATTACGAGTTCATGGTTATGCTATTCGGATTAATCAATGCACCCGCGGTATTCATGGATCTCATGAACCGTGTTTACAAACCATTCTTGGAAAAATTCGTAATTCTCTTTATCGTTGACATCCTCATCTTCTTCAAGACCAAATCTAACATGAGCATCATTTACGTTCCATTCTCGACCTCTTAAGAAAAGAACAACTTTAAGACAAGTTTTCAAAATGTGAATTTTGGTTAAAAGAGGTTCAATTTTTGGGTCACGTCGTCAATGATATAGGTATTCATGTTGATCTCGCCAAAATCAAGGACGTAAAAGATTGGAAAACTCCATCCACACCCACGGAAGTCCGATCTTTCCTTGGTTTGGACGGGTATTATCGGCGATCATTCTAAAGTTCTCCAAACACGCGTTACCCCTCACCACACTAACTAATAAAGGAAAACCTTATGAATGGGGACCGAAACAAAAAGAAGCTTTTCAAAATATAAAGCATATGCTTTGCAATGCTCCTGTTTTAACCCTTCCCGATGGAAACGATGACTTTCCGGTATTTTGCAATGCATCCAACCAAGGTCTCGGTTGCATTTCCATGCAACGAGGTCAAGTTATCGCATATGCCTTGAGGCAACTTAAGGTTCACGAAAAGAATTTCACGACTCATGATCTCGAACTTGGTTCCATCGTTTTCGCTCTCAAAATCTGGAGACATTATCTTTATGGCACAAAATGTGTTGTATTCACTATCATAAAAGTCTTCAAAACATCTTTGACCAAAAATATCTCAACACGAGACAACGTCGATGGGCTGAATTACTTAGTGATAACGATTGCGATTTCGCTACCATCCCGGTAAAGCGAATGTCATGGCCGATGCCCTTAGTCGTAAAGTTAATGTCAAATCCGTTCTCCTTCATAGCATCATCATCCAAACCGATCTCCAAGACCGCATCTATCGAGCCCAATGCACCTCTATTGATGAAGGCAATATGTACGACGAAATGTCATGTGGAGCCGAACCTCAACTCAAAACCAAACCCGATGGATTGCTCTATTTTTTTAATCGTTTGTAGGTTCCCGATTCTGATGAACTTTGTACTTTCATTCTCAACGAAGCTCATATCTCGCGATATTCCGTACATCTCGGTGCGGATAAGATGTACTTCGACCTTTGATCTATTTATTTGTGGCCGGGTATGAAAAAGGACGTAGCACTTTATGTCTCAAAATGTCTTACTTGCTCAAAGGTTAAAGCCAAACATCAAAAAACTTTTGGTTTACTCGAGAAACATCCTATTCGCGTTTGGAAATGGGAAGACATTGTTATGGACCTTATCACCAAATTACCCCCCACTCAAAAGCAAAATGATAGTATTTGGGTAATCATTGATCGATTAACCAAATAGGCTCACTTCATCCCGATCTGTGAGAAGTACTCTGTTGAAAAACTCACTCAAATCTATGTTCGTGGAATTATATGCCGCCATGGTATTCCGTTGACCATTATTTCCGATCACGATGCTCGTTTCAGCTCCCTTTTTGGAAATTGCTTCAAGAAGCTTTGGGCACCCACCTCGATATTAGTACCGCTTATCATCCTCAAACTGATGGTCAATCCGAGTGTACAATCCTAACCCTTATGATATGCTTCGATCTTGTATTCTTGATTTTGGTGGAAATTGGGATTCTCATCTCCCGCTTATTGAATTCTCGTACAACAATAGCTATTATTATAGCATTGAGATAGCTCCTTTCCAAGATCTTTATGGTCGTAAGTGTCGTTCTCCGATTTGTTGGAACGAAATTGGTGAAGCCCAAATCACCGGTCTGAAACCGTCACAGCAGGAGGCATAAAAAAGTTGAGCTGAAAGAGTTGCCAAAGTATTTAAAATATGCTTTCCATGGCAAAAATGAAAGTTTGCCTATTATTATAGATTCTAATTTATTTGTTGAATAGGAAAATGCTTTGGTGGCGGTGCTAATTGAAAACAAGGAAGCAATCGGGTGCACAACAGTGGACTTGAAGGGAATCAGTTCTTCAATTGTGATGCATAAATCTTAAAAGTCCAGATGTCAGACCCGCACACGATGCCCAGGGGAGGTTGAACCCGAACATGCTGGAACTGGTGAAGAAAGAAGTGCTGAAATGATTAGACAGTACCAAAAAAAACGGGCGTCCAAGTCGTCAAGGCCGACATCAGGTAACGAGGTCGCCACCCGGCCAGTAACCGGGTGGCGTATTTGTATTAATTATCGAAAGCTGAACACGGCAACATCGAAAGATCACTTTCCGCTTCCGTTTATCGATCAAATTGTTGAAAATTTATCTGGTCAAAAATTTTATTGCTTTTTAGACGGGTATTCCGGTTATAACCAGATAGTTATTCATCCTGAAAATCAGGAGAAGACTACGTTTATGTGCCCGTATGGCTCATCCGCGTTTAAGCGAATGCCATTCAGGCAATGTAATGCACCCGCCACCTTTCAAAGGTACATGATGAGTATTTTTTCTGATATGTGGAGGATTCTTTAGAAATTTTCATGGATGGTTTTTCGATTTTTGGCACTTCTTTCGAGGCATGTTTAGATCTACTCGAAATAGTATTGAAAAGATTTGTTGAAACGAACTTGGTTCTTAGTTGGGAGAAGAGCCATTTTATGGTCCAAGAGGGGATTGTTATGGGCTATGCTGTGGCGAGTCGTGGGATTGAGGTGGACCGAGCTAAGGTTCAAGTTATTTCCACTCTACCTCATCCCACGAATGTTAAGGGCATTAGATCATTTTTGGGGCATTTCAGGTTTTATAGACGATTCATTAAGGGTTTTAGTGATATTGCCAAACCCTTATGTAATTTATTGTTAAAGGATGCCCGTTTGATTTTAATGATGAATGTGCTAAAGCCTTTGACATTTGAAGTTGAAATTAGTTGAAGCCCCGATCTTGCAATCACTCGATTGGAATTTGTCTTTTGAAATAATGTGTGATGCAAGTGATTATGCGGTCGGGACTGTTTTGGGTCAACGGGTTGACAAGAAACCCGTTTCCATATACTATGCAATTAAAACCCTCTCAGATGCTCAATTGAATTACACAACAACCGAGAAGTAGTTACTAGCAGTAGTATATGCTTTAGATAAATTCAGGTCTTATGTTTGGGGTAGTAAAGTAATCGTTTATTCTGACCACTCTGCAATTAGGTACCTTATGGAGAAAAAGGATGCAAAACCGAGGCTAATAAGATGGGTTTTGCTACTGCAGGAATTTGATCTAGAGATTCAGGACAAGAAAGGAAGTGAGAATGTTGTTCACTTGTCCCAAATTATGGTGGAAGATGGAGAAAAGGACATGCCCATTAATGAGTCTTTCCCTATGAGCAAATTCTGGCAGTCTCACAAAATCTTTGGTTTGCTCATATTGTTAATTTTAAAGTTGTAGGTGATATCTCGGAGCATTGGCCAAGGAGAAAGAAGAAACACTTGCTGTCAGACGATGCATACCCGAGGAGGATGTCAGATTAGTGTTGGAACATGCACATTCATCCGCATGTGGGGGTCACTTTAGTGGCCAGAAAACTGCTAGAAAAGTCCTTACGAGTGGCTTCTTTTGGCCATCATTGTTTAAGGATGCTCACGAGTTCGCGACACACTATTTAAAGTGTCAACAACTCGGGAGCATTTCTAAGAGGAATGAGATCATCTTGAACCCGATCTTAGTAGTTGATATTTTTTATGTTTGGGGGATCGATTTCATGGGCCCATTTCCGAATTCACACGGTAATTTATACATCCTAGTAGCCGTCGACTATGTGTTTTAATGGGTTGAGGCAATAGCCACTAGGATGAATGATCACATAGTCATTTGTAATTTTGTGCAAAGTAATATATTTTCTAGATATGGAGTCTCCCGAACCATCGTAAGTGATGGGGGAACTTATTTCAAAAACTTTAAATTTGGAAAATTGCTTAAACGATACGGTGTTGATCATAGAATTGCAACTCCTTACCATCCACAAACGAATGGACAAGTTGAGGTTTCCAATAGGAAGATTAAACAGATTTTACAGAAAATTGTTCGGATGTACCGAAACGATTGGTCAACCAAGTTGACCAATGCTCTATGTGCCTACTGAACCGCTTATAAAACGCCAATTGGAACCACTCCGTATAGACTTGTGTATGGAAAGGATTGCCATTTATCGGTAAAGATTGCCCAACGAGCATGAATTATGATGATGCGGGTAAGACAAGAAAGTTGGCGTTGTGTGAAATTGAGGAGTTAAGGGACGAGGCGTATGTTTGTGCATCCGCTTACAGGTCAAAGATGAAGAAAGTTCATGATGCAAATATCCGGTTGAAGAATTTTGAAGTTGGATAAAAGGAGTGGTTATACAACACAAGGATGAAGCTCTTCCCGGGTAAGTTGAAAAGTAATTGGACGGGCCCGTATTCGATTGTTAGAGTTAGAAACTATGGTCAATATGAGATTGAATATTTTGACGGCCGTGTGAGGCAAGTAGTCAATGACTATAGATTGAAGCCATACATGGAAATAAAGGACATTCATGAGATGGACCAGCAATCGGTGAGTTTCATTGTGACTTCACCGGTCTATGAAGACAATTAAGAGTTCAAGGAACTGTCGAGCTGTAGACATGAAATACAGCGCTAACGGGAGGCAACCCGGGGTTTGTAAGTGTCTGTCCAGTTTGTCTACATTTTGTTGAGTCTTGTATTGATTGTTGTTTTAAGTTTTTGTTCAGCAAACGTCAAGTGTGGGGAAGCTTGTTTGAAGAGTTGGAAGTTCATGAAGTTCGGTAAGAATTTGGTCAATTACACGTCTTTCCAGGTACGAAAAGTAAGTTTTTAGTTTGGAAACGTGTTCAGGGTGATGTCGGGATGCCAAAAAGTGGTCGGGTCGGAAAATGTCCGGACCCGTTTCGAGCAAAACTTTCTGTTAACAAAGCCCATCGCGATACGCGATGACCTTAGCAACATCTTCATCGAGTATCGCTATGGAAGGTGTATCCCAGACATGAATGAAGTCAACGCGATATGTGATGACGTCCCTCCATACCCCATCACGTATCGCGATGGGGTCAAAACCTAATTGCAATCAATTTGGGTGGCGTTAAGCGATCTATCAGAATTTAACCCATCGCGTATCGCAATGGGTCATGGAAGATCTGAAAAAATTATATAATAACGACAACTCTTCTTCTTTCCTCACTTCTTCTTCACGTTTTCTTTACTCCGACCACTAACCAACGCCATTACATTAATTCCGTCCACACACACTACCATCCACCGCACTGTTCATCATCACCATCATCCACCACTGTCGCCTGTCACCTCCATCCACCATCATAACCACCACCACACATCGCCGTTCACCATCAATACCATCATCATCTTCATACATGTTCTCGTCCACCTCCAAACACAGTGACCTCCACCACCACTATTTTCACCACCGCCGTTGTCGTTCATTAACCAGACCACCACTATCTACACCACCGTTATCACCTCACACCACCATTCTTGTCACCGTTCACCACCACAGACCGCCTTCCACCGCCGCTGTCTTTACTGTTTATTATTATTATTCGTGCTTGACCCGACATCGAGGTATGTTTTTAAATTATTTTATTATGTCGGGATGTGAATTGATAATGTTCGGTTTGGATATTTGGAACTTTGCGGGTGATTATTAGTGGGTTGTGTAGTAGGTCCTGGTCGATTGTATAGTTTTAGTCGGGAAGTTTGAAATTTATGGTTGCCGGGTTTGTTAGGTGGTTTGGTTAGTTAGTTTGTTAAATTGGTTGTCGGTTTTGCTAAACGTAAGTAGTGATAAATCGGGTTTTAAGTTCAAATTTTTAAAATCATTATTTTATTATTAATTTAATGACTGTGATGTTTCGAAACTAAACGATCTTTTAGAATTTGATTTAAGAATATTTTATTAATTATTTTATATTCTAAACCCGACTTGTCATATAATTCATTTGTTTTGCCGACATGTGAATTATTTGTTGCACATTAATCGAGATAGTCATTTCATTTATTTTGTTCGTATCAGTTTTTTAATAATTGTCTGTATTATAATAGTCTGAGTCGAGTCTTTGGTTGAGGTTGTAATCGAGTTATGGGGAGGAGTGTTAGTTTCGGGTTTGAATTGAAAATTGAATGACCGCCCGTATTCAATCTCCATTCGGGCGGGATGATCTGGTTTTTAGAAATACATGCAGGGTATCCCCGAATTTTTTGTTTTTATTTATTTTCATATTTTAATTTTATTATTATTTTAATATTAATTTAGTATGTGGGACGATCGCGGCCAAAATGCTATGCGGCCTTCGCCACAGTTTATTCTTGACATATCTAACTTCAATGTTTCGGTTTTCAGATATGTTTGATATTCCAGAAGCTTTGGATGCCCCCGGGCGTAAGAGGCCGAGGGCTCGGTCTGAGGGTGCAGGCCGCAGTGGTCCCGTTGCTGCTCCTCGGGGTGATCCCGAGCCGCATCGGTTTATTCAGCAGAGGCCGCCGCGCTTTATTCACTATGATGGTCCAGAGTTGCCGATTACTCCGGACATCGATCGAGAGGAGATCGTCGGAGATGGATGACGCACACATCACATGGTGCTCAGATTTGGGATTTTGACTAATGAGTATACCAGACTGACCAGATATGGGATTTTGACTGACGAGGCCCGAATGGAAATTCACCACTTTTCCTAATTATCAGGCGAACTATTTCACAAGGCATTCACCAGGTTTAAAGAGATGATCAGAAAAGGGCCACACCACCAGATTGAATTGTGGGAATTGGTGAAGTGTTTTGTAGACGGGTTAATATACGAGGATAAAAAGCATTTGAAAGCCTCGTGTAACGGTCAACTACTGAACTAACCCGAGGTAGATGATTGGGAGTTTTTGGAGTTTATGTGTGAGGATTCTAAAGCAGAGGCAGCAGCCGAAAGACGAAGACACTAAACTTCTTCCAGATAAGTAAAGTCAGTCACGAGAGAATCAGAAAGAATAGCTGAGTTGGAACGTGAACGGGCCGGGTACAGAAAGGGTAAGAAGAAAGAATTCGGGAAAGTTGGAGTGAAATTCCCGATTTGTGAGGATTGTGATGAACTCGGGCACAAGTCAGAAAATTGTCCGGAGTTTTATGATAATGAGGAAGATGACCCCGAGGAGGTTAACTATGCTTACGATTATTCTAAGGGCGAAGGTTTTAATTCAAACACTTATCACCCGGGCTTGAGGAATCACCCGAACTTTCGATACAGGAGCGCGTCTACACAGTTAAACCCAAACATTCAGGGATCGAACCAGAACAGATCAAAGAGAAATTACCGCCAAGGCGGTCAGTAGGGTTCGTATAATCATAATTGGGGATATAACAGAGACGGTAACCGGGGTGGAAATTCATCGGGTAGTCAGGACCAATAGAACGGGTCCTTAGGGAATGCAGATGAGTCGGTGCACTCAAAGTTGGATGCATTGATGGAGATTATGACAGATCATCAAGCTGAGACGAAGAAACAATTCGAGTTACTGGATAAGTCAGCAGAGGCAATGTCAAAGCAAATTGGTTAGCTCGCAGCAGATATGGAAAAATTGTAGAAGAATGCGGGTCAACTCCCGAGCGACACTACGGTCAACCCGAACCATTACATCTCGAGTTTGAAAAAGCACGTTAACCAGGTAAGTATTTTAAAAAATGGGAAAAAGTATGATAATAAAGTTGGGTTTCCACCACCCTTGGTTGAGGGGGTGGTGGAAGAAATTGATGAAAATCTCGTTAGTGATGACGAGCCGGAACCGGTTAAATTAAATGAATATAATAAAAGTGAAACTAATATTAATAAATCGGTTTCGAGAGATGACACCAACAACCCTAAGGACAAGGAGAAGGTGAAAACTGTTCCCTATCCCGATGCTTTTTCGGCGCCATCTAAGGCGAAGGTGGCATAAAAGAGGGGCCCACAACAAGAAGAAATGTGGGAAACGTTTGTGACATTTGTCATTTTCGGGTCAACTTGTATTTGTTTTTATTATTAAAACCGACCCGTTTTGTATCCTGAACCTTTCAATAATTTAAAAATGATGAATTTTATGTTACATATTCGTTTTATGGTTGTCGGATCTCAAAATCATCTTTTACAACCCTTAAAATGCCCCTACAACGCACAAAACGAACTTCAGGGACTAAAATTGCCAATTTGCGAAAATCATATTTTCCCTCCGCGACACTTAGCGCCGAACTAAGGAGCCCTTAGCGCCACGTTAAGGAGCTCTACTGTTTTTTTGTTGTTTTGTGCATTGTTTGACCTTTTAAACATAACCAAATGCATGTAAACCTTAAAAGCAACCTTCTGACTAACCCTTTACTATTTCTCTATTTAAACAATGCCAACACACTCATTTTGGTTGCTCTTTCTTCTCCAAACTCTCTCTAAGATCCAAGTGTTCATCTTCAACCTCTTGTTAGTTTGACTACTCAAGGTTAAAATAATGCTAACCTTGTTTATAACTAATTTTGAAACTTAAAGCTTGATATTATAACTTGTTTAAAACATACTCCCCTTGTTTCCTTGGCTTTCCCTTTTCCGGACATGTCGGTTTAGTTGTATTGATAGGCAAGGCTCCATGGAGGACTACTATAGTCCTTGATAAACACCTTAAATTTATGCTTTAAATTTATGCAATCTTACTAATGTTGTTTAGTTTCAAATTACTTTAGTTTCCAAATCATTTTAATGAGTTCTATGGTATTGGGTATGTGGCCACCATTCTCGTTTTCATCCCGAGTCAAGAGCCAAACCAAAACCGAACTTTTGTTTAAATAATTTATTATTAACATATTGTATGTAAGACTTGAAGGTTATATTTTTCTAAGTTTCTTATAACAAGTTCTATGGTATTGGGTATGTGGAAACCATTCTCGGTCTTATTCTGAGTCAAGAACCGAACCAAAAACGAACTCTTGTTTAATTGCTTTATATTTAAAATGATTTATTAATATGTTACAAGTAAGATTTGGGAATTATAATTTCTAAGTTCATGTTAATAAGTTCTATGGTATTGGGTATGTGGTAACCATGCTCGATCTTATTTTGAGTCAAGGACCGAACCAAGAACGAAATAAACCGGGTTCACTCGCTTAAGACAAACAAGTGTGTTTTGGGCCACCGAATCTCATTATCTTCAAAAACTATATTATAAACTAATTTTAACTTGTTTTCTCAAAATACATGGTGTGTCGGATCCAACTTGATTTTATAACAAGCTTGGACCGACAAAGCCAAACACCCGCTTAACGGACGTTAAGGTTCTTCTTAATAGTACTGCACACTTGGTTAAGCTTCTTTTGATTTCATTGAGTTATCTTATAACATTTAATATTTTGGAATATCGGCTTCGAGCTTGACCAATTATCAAGACTCGAACCGACAAATCCTAACACTCGTAAAATCTCGTTTTGATATCTATTTAACTTTGCAATATTGCAATTATACCCAGATATTTACTTAACAAAGGTTAAGTATAAACTAATGAATAGAATACTGAGACCCAACTTCGAGTAAACTTACTTTTCTAAAACCATTACTTTAATTCTTATGTATTTACATTTTAACCTTCAAACTTTAATTATTTATGTTACTTGTCAAGTTATTTTACTTTAAAGCTTTCAAAACCATCTACTAACTCAAGACCCTTTTTAATCTAGGTATTGCCCGTTGAACTTACCCTTCCCCCGTTTTATCGCAAACTATCCTTCAAGGTACTTATTTCACGTGAGTACATTTCATCCCCCATTTTCACTTTTATACTTTTGCGGTAACATGCATACTTATCCAAAAGACAGGATTACAGAAATTGTCCTTTATGTTTGTATCAGATTTCACTTATTGTCCTTTATCTTTAAAATTGACGTGTTTTGTACTTTATGTTTCCAAATGTTATACCGTTTGTCCTTTGGCCATAACCCAGTTAGTTTTTTCTGTTAAGTCTAGCCATGTGCCTTAGACACGAGGGCAAGTTGGTCCTTTCACAATTTAATTAAAAACAAAACCTTTCAATTATTAAAAACTATTCTATTAAATTAAATTAGATTAATTAAAAATTTAAAATACCAACATTACACCACTGCCAATAATTTAATTATAACCCACCTTTGTTCCACTCGTCTTCTACGATGACAACCAGAAACCCACCAACACCACTGCCACCAAGCAGCATCTCCGGCGAGCCCACAACTACCGTATTTTCCGACGATAAAAACACCACCACTGCCACCGGAAAACCACCAACACCACAGTTGACCCACTCCCATCAATAAAATCGTCATTCAATCTGCAAGTCCTCCTGCTCATCCACTAAAACCTGGGTTTTCAAGTCGACGTCATTTTGGGATAAAAAGAAGCTCGCTTTACTTACCTCAGCGTGTTACAACTCCACCCGATATTCAATAAGATAGTTTTGACAACCGATATTTGAGGTTTCGACTGAATTCGTTGTCGGATTTCAAGGTGGCTTCAAATTGGGTTTTCGTTAACATTAGGACACGTAAGTCCAATTGTGGCTGTTGAAATTAGGGCCCGTAACTAAAATTGGGGGTTTCATCGAATTATGGTTTTAAGACACGTTCCGTGTTTACTATTACTGTTACTGTTAATGTTATTGCTATGATTTTGCTTGAGGTGTTTGGGTTGCTTGGTGTCGAAGAGGTGTATTTCCGGTAAGTGGTTTAGGGTTTTCAGTGATATGAAGATGGGGGTGAGCTAGTTGCGATTGTGAGCTAGCTGTAGTGGTGACTTTCAGTTGTAGTGGTGGTGGCTCACCTGAGAAGATGGTGGTGGCGGCTCACCGGAGATGGATGTGTAGTGGCGGTGGAGGAACAAGAAAAATGTGTGAGGGAAGGTAGGGTTTGGATAAAGAATATTTTATTAATAATTTAATTATATTGTTTTTAATAATTGAAAGGTTTTGTTTTTAAATTAATTATGAAATGACTAACTTGGCCTCATTTACAAGGCATGTGACATGATTTAACGAGAAAAACTAACTGGGTTAGGGCCAAAGGACAAATGGTGTAACATTTGGAAACATAAAGTACAAAACACGTCAATTTTAAAGATAAAGGACAATGAGTGAAATCTGATACAAACATAAAGGACAATTTCTATAATTTTGTCTATCCAAAACAAGAATTATTTATAATACTCTATCCTCAAACCACAAACTCTAGGGTGTATGACACTTAGAGCCGCACTAAGGAGCCCTTAGCGCCGCGCTAAGGATCTCCGCAGCAGGAGTAACGTTTTTATGATGAGTTTTCATTCTTTCGCTTAAAATTAGTCGATCATACTTAGTTAGAAGGACACATACTAGTATGTGGTCGGTCCAGCTGATCCATTGGATCTTCGGGATAGCCGTTGACCTGAAGACTTTGATTTGGTCGGGGCGATAGAAGTTAAATTTTTCTTTAAGGGAAATGAAATTATTTTTCAAGTCTACTACTTCGTAAGAAGTTCGTTTGCTATGTTTAACAGAAAATTGATCCAACCTTGGAAAATGATAGATATACTGATTCTGTGTACTTAACTAGTGAAGTTATTAGGCTTAAAAGGCTTTAGAACAGTCATTGTATGTCATGGTAGTTTTTTATGGTGCGTAAAAGTAGATGTGATACAAACTAAATCTACTCGATTTTATGTGGAAACTCCTTAAGAGTTTTGCATGTCTTCATATATATCTTTCCGAATGATAGGCAGAAAAGCGATTACCCAGTCATACACGAGCCCGTAAGTGTTCTGATTCCCGTAAAGATAGTGTGTGAAGAAACTGCAGTGATCCAGATTCGGGACTTGCAGTTGTTTACTACTCTGAAGTCTATGTAAATGTTTATTCGAAAAAAAAAAAAAAACCTTATAAGTTATTGAAACATTCTAGAGCTGACAATGTCAAGATTTCTCAATCATGGAGTAAGAAAGAGAACGGGAAGCAGATGAAGAGTACTTACAAACTTAATCAGACACTATGGGTCGAGGTCAATTCGGAGTGACTTGGGGAAAGCCAAATACGCTTTGAGAATAGATAGGAGGCATCATAATTTCTGAGTTGTTGCCCACTTAAATTTTGAGGCATAATTGAACCTAACTCGTATCACAGAAACGATGAAAACCATCTTAAGTTATTTACCTGCTTACAACCTGTTTCTTTATGTCATAATACAGCTAAACACGGATCTATGTGACAGTCACGTAATTAGTATGATTCCTGTTCGGATCTTTTCTAAAACGTAGTAGTCCCTGTCGAGACTGAAATTTGATCCCTTGTACTTTAATTTTTAAAAGTTTTTCGTACTTAGGTAGTTTTTATGTTTTAATACTTGGTTACTTGATTTTGATCTTATCATTTAACTCTTTAAAGGAAGTTTTAAAAGTTAATTGCAAAATGTTCAAATTATAAGGTTTGATTTTGTAAATATAGGCGAAGTTGTTAAACAGGCGAACTTGTGAATAACTTCGCCTAGGCGAAGTTAACCGTAACTTCGCCTGTATAACCCAGACCCTATATAAAGGTTTTTAAAAGTCAAACGTTTCATTATTCCAAGAACACAGCGAACTTATTCCGAAATTCCAGCGAACTTAACCTATTTCCGGCGATCTTGTCTTTCGATCTTCATCTTTGATTTCTTTTTCTTCGATTTCTTTTCCAATTAAAGGTGTGTTTGGGTTCTTATATCTTATAATCGATGTTCAATGTTGTTAATCCTAGGTTGTTTCGACACCCGGTTAGTGACCTCGGACGTTCGATCCTTAAACCCGGTTTCAAACTTGTTTTAACGTGGTCGTTCACACATTGATCGTCTAGATAACCATAAAATCATGTTTTCCGGATTCCTTAATCACGAAATCACCAACTGCACGTTGTTTCATAAACCTATCAACCGCCGATTCAGATTCAGGCGAACTTAAGGAATTGGCGAAGTTATCCGCAACTTCGCCTGAGGTTTAACTTCGCCTGAGGCGATGTTGTGGTGAGGTGAAGTTATCATTAACTTCGCCTGGACCTTTTTACTTATTAGTTATTAGACGAACTTAAAGATGAAGCGAAGTTGTTCCCAACTTCGCCCCACTTTTAACTTCGCCTATATAGACTTTATCACAACTTCGCTCATGGTAACAAGCGAACTTGTGTTATGCCTTAACGTGTATCTAACTTGGTTCGTTTGTTGCAGATATGGCTGCTGTTGCTGGTGCTGGAGGTGTTGGTGGCGATGACGGGGGAGATAACCAAAGACAATTCTTCCCTGGGCATAATATGTATATTACGTTAGACCCAGATGCGAGTGGTGTGGAGGATTACCGCGAAATCATCACTTTCCTCCTTCGCTCGCGGATATTCCACGCGATCACAACTACTCTGCCGATATCCTTACCCAATATTGAGGATTTTTGGCAGACGGTGGAATATGACTGCCGCGTCGAGCCCCCGGTTATGCGAGCAACCGTCAACAATCAAGAAGTTCAGTTCTCTTCTGAACAAATCCGGGTGGCTTTACGTTTGGGAGAGGAGACTAGGGATGACCCTACAGACTTTGTGGCTCCTTTCCGTGACGGAGCGTTTCTCCGAATGGGCTATTCTGGTCCATTAGGCGATACTCAGAGAAGGAAAGGTTTCTTGTTCGATCAGTGGCGCTTCCTCATGCACGTAATGATTGTCTGCATGTCAGGGAGGAAGGCGGGCACTGATGGAATGGGCGCGACCATGCAGTCAGCAATGACTGCTCTGACATATAATAAGCGCTATAGCTTTAGTCAGATGGTCTTCTATGAAATTGATCGTCAGAGAAGGGCGATGGCACGTGAGAGATTCCTCATGTATCCAAGATTTCTTCAAATGATCTTGAATCATGTGGCTCCCACGTTGCCTCAACGTCGCCCTATCAGATACGTGAAAAGTGTGAACAAACGTATCTTCGCCCAATGCAGAACTTCGAGTGCTAGGAGCAAGCCTGAACTTCGTCCTCGCCATACTCCACTCTTTGGGTACTTAATCAACCCGGAGTATGTGCCTGCTCGAGGGGATGAGTTTAGGGACCCGACACCACAACAGGCAGGAGCACCTCAAGCTATACGTGCTGCTCCTGTTGTGTCACCGGAGGAGAATGTGGACCTTGACGCAGAATTTGGTGGTCAAGGATTCTTTGATATGGATCGGGTGGATCCAGAGGAGAACGTTCAGGTTCCGGTTGAACGTGCTTCGACTGTGCATGTTACTAGAGCAGCTACGACGGTGGCTGACTCAGATTTTAATGCTGTAATGGATGAGGCAAGACGTATGATGGTGACTCAAGAGAGGACGTATGGGAAGAGAAAGAGGACAGATGACGACAGTGAGTCAGAAGAAGAAGAAGACATTCATAAGTTGATCAGACGTTCAAGAAGGGACAGGACAGGTGCAGGTATGGGAGCAGGTGAGAGTTCAAGAGTAGTACGTTTCGCTCCACCCGCACTGTCCGGTATGTCGATTGTCCCTACATCAGTACAAGTTACAAGTTTAAGCGCCGCGGATGTTCCCGTGGTGGCTACATCATCTTCTTTCGGCATCCCACTCACTACCTTCCAGCTGACGACTCCGGAGATTGTGTCTTTACCACCTCCAACTCTTACTCCTTCAGAGGTGGTTGCTCAATTTGTTGAGTCGACAGTCGTTGCAACTGCAGGGTTATCAGGTATGATACCACCTGCGGTTACGCCTGCTTCTGATGTCCCAGTTACATTTGAAATCCCTCCTCAGTACACTCAAGATATATCACATATGAGGTTCGATTTCGATGCAACCCTATCAGACTCGGAAAGAATAGCTGCACTTGAACGGGTCGTGGCAGAACAATCAAGGGTGAATCTTATCCAGACCCAGGCTATTCAGCGTCTAGTAACAGAGAATCAGCTGCAGTCGTCCCTACTGGTTGAACATGGAAAAATTATAGATGCTATGAAGGAGTTCTTGGCATCTCAGGGGGGAGACGAGCTGTAAAAGCGACGAGCTCAGGACAAAGAAGAAGAAGGACAGAGACGATGATCCCAATGCATCGAAAGGTGCGGGTGGTGAGTTGCCAAGAACTACTCAAGCTCTTGGGACTTCCACAGCTCAGGGGGAGTCTGAAGGTGCAGCTGGCGGTTCTGGTGGTGATGAGGTGGTGATGGTAGATGACGAGGAGATGGGAGATGATGTGATCGATGCCTTGAAGGAGTTGGATGATGATATGTTGGATGATGAATTTATGTGTGAAGATGATGTTCTACCAGTCGAAGAGATTGAAAAGATTGGTGCAGAAATTGTGATAGAAGATGATGTTGAAGAAGGTGAAATAGTTGAGGAGAATGTTGAACACGAGATCCCTGAAGTTGAAAAGTCAGATGTATGTCAAGATACAGTAGATGATGATACAGAATGGGAGGAGCATCCTAGATGGAAGGAAGGCTATGCTCATTGGTTTATCAAAACTAAGAAGCCTGCTGTTCCAACCATGTTCAAGAAAAGTTATAATATCAAAGGCTATGCTGAATCAAAGAAAGGAATTATCTGTTGGCTATATGATGAACAGTTAAAAGTGTTCGTGGTGAAAAGATATGATGGGATCCAATACTTTAAGAGGACATTGAGATCTCTCAATACATTGCCTGAATGTGAGGTAAAGGATTTGGCTAGATTGGGGTTGATTAATAGAAGCGACGACAACATGGCCAGAGTTATTGGGAAGATCGTGTGGAAAGAAAGTATTAAAGAAAAGAAGTTTGAGTTATTAAAGCCACAGAAGGGAAAGCTAGTGGAAGATAAGGAAAGAGGAATGAGAGCAGATGGCAAGCCATGGATGGTAATGAAGTACAAACCGATTCGATGCATGAAAGAGGTTCCAATGAAGACTATGCCTCAACATGTGTTGAAAGATCTTAAATGGTGGTATGTTGATTGCCAGACTGCTGAAGCCGTGATGGAAGACGAAGACGAACAAGAAGTGCTAAGAGTGTATGATCCGATGCATCTTGTTAATTTATCGAAAGCTGATCTGCAGGTGTTAAATGAAAAGAAGATATTTTATATTCCTGCTTGGAAAGACGAAGCGAGGAAATATCAGCGAGTAGTCACGGTATGCGTGAGAGAAGGAGTACATGCATGAAGACCAAGAGATTGAAGATTACAAGACACGTGCTTGAAGATCAAGACATGAAGCTACTGCCAAGGGGGAGTCTGTTGGTGCATAATGTCAGTAGTTCATAGTCTAGTGTCTGTAATCGAGTCTGTAATGATTAATTATGTTTTATATGTCTTAAGCGAAGTTACTAACAAGTTCGCTGTTTAGGCGAACTTGTTAGTCAAGCGAAGTTATGGACAACTTCGCCTGAACATGCCAGGCGAAGTTGTCGTGTATTTATATAGGTTACGGCTTAGCTTAGAAAAGTAGTTCGTGTGATCATTATCGAAGTTACGAGAGCTGTAACGTGAGGACGAGAGTTCGTGTCTGTAATAGTGATATTGTATCACGTGTTTTGGTTATAATATAACGTGTTTGTTTATCGTATCGTGTTTGATCTATTCGTGTCTTCTACGCTCATAACGACCTACGCAGGGATTCCGCACCTACGTAGATCGAGATATCTCGTGTTGATCCATCCAGGGAACCTATAATTTTTATTTTTTTATTTTTTTTTTTAAACAAACACGTTATATTATAACCAAAACACGTGATACAATATCACTATTACAGACACGAACTCTCGTCCTCACGTTACAGCTCTCGTAACTTCGATAATGATCACACGAACTACTTTTCTAAGCTAAGCCGTAACCTATATAAATACACGACAACTTCGCCTGGCATGTTCAGGCGAAGTTGTCCATAACTTCGCTTGACTAACAAGTTCGCCTAAACAGCGAACTTGTTAGTAACTTCGCTTAAGACATATAAAACATAATTAATCATTACAGACTCGATTAAAGACACTAGACTATGAACTACTGACATTATGCACCAACACCTTAGCGCCGCGCTAAGGATCTCCGCAGCAGGAGTAACGTTTTTTGGTTGTTTTGTGCATTGTTTGACCTTTTAAACATAACCAAATGCATGTAAACCTTAAAAGCAACCTTCTGACTAACCCTTTACTCTTTCTCTATTTAAACAATGACAACAAACTCATTTTGGTTGCTCTTTCTTCTCCAAACTCTCTCTAAGATCCAAGTGTTCATCTTCGACCTCTTGTTAGTTTGACTACTCAAGGTTAAAATAATGCTAACCTTGTTTATAACTAATTTTTGTTACTTAAATTGATATTATAACTTGTTTAACACATACTCCCCTTGTTTCCTTGGCTTTCCCTTTTCCGGCCATGTCGGTTTAGGTGTATTGCTAGGCAAGGCTCCACGGAGGACTACTAGAGTCCTTGATAAACAACTTAAATTTATGAAAGCTTACTAATGTTTTTAGTTCTAATTACTTTAGTTTCCAAATCATTTTAATGAGTTCTATGGTATTGGGTATGTGACCACCTTTCTCGGTTTCATCCCGGGTCAAGAGCCGAACCAAAACCAAACTTTTGTTTAAATACTTTATTGTTAACATATTGTATGTAAGACTTGAACGTTATTTTTTCTAAGTTTGTTATAACAAGTTCTATGGTATTGGGTATGTGACAACCATCCTCGGTCTTATTCCGAGTCAAGGACTGCACCAAAACCGGACTCTTGTTTAAATGCTTTATATTTAAGATGATTTATTAATATGTTACATATAATATTTGTGTATTATAATTTCTAAGTTCATCTTAATAAGTTCTATGGTATTGGGTATGTGGTAACCATGCTCGATCTTATTTAGAGTCAAGGACCGAACCAAGACCGAAATAAACCGGGTTCACTCGCTTAAGACAAACAAGTGTGTTTTAGGCCACCGAATCTCATTATCTTCAAAAACTATATTATAAACTAATTTTAACTTGTTTTCTCAAAATACATGGTGTGTCGGATCCAACTTGATTTTATAACAAGCTTGGACCGACAAAGCTAAACACCCGCTTAACGGACGTTAAGGTTCTTCTTAATAGAACTGCACACTTGGTTAAGCTTCTTTTGATTTCATTGAGTTATCTCATAATATTTAATATTTTGGAATATCGGCTTCGAGCTTGACCAATTATCAAGACTCGAACCGACAAATCCGAACACCCGTAAAATCTCGTTTTGATATCTTTTTAACTTTGCAATATTGCAATTATACCCATATATTTACTTAACAAAGGTTAAGTAAAACCTAATGAATAGAATACTGAGACCCAACTTCGAGTAAACTTACTTTTCTAAAACCATTACTTTAATTCTTATGTATTTACATTTTATCCTTCAAACTTTAATTATTTATGTTACTTGTCAAGTTATTTTACTTTAAAGTTTTCAATACCATATACTAACTCAAGACCCTTTTTAATCTAGGTCTTGCCCGTTGAAATTACCCTTCCCCCGTTTTATCGCAAACTATCCTTCAAGTTACTTATTTCACGTGAGTACATTTCATCCCCCGTTTTCACTTTTATACTTTTGGGGTAACATGCATACTTATCCAAAACAAGAATGATTTATAATACTCTATCCTCAAACCACAAACTCTAGGGTGTATGATACTTAGAATACTTGCTCTATTGTGTGTTATATATTTCATATGCTTTACGTGCACGATTGTTTATATTATGTTGTTGTGGAACGCAATAAGTATGATCATACGCGCCCCTAACTACTTAGCCTTGTGCAAGTAGCATAGGGTATCATTATCCGAGTATGTCGGTTGCTACCGATTAAAAAGGATCCTCATTTAAATATGTTTTATATACCGCAATTGATGTTTTTTTATTTGTAGTCTCATATTCGTTGTACATTTTGCCTCATAATATATATACTCAAAACTATGAAATTTCTCACCAATATACATGTTGAAAAATATTATTTTATTCATTGTTACATGTTTGATTATTGGTTGATTGGAGTTCGAAGATGCTATGTTATATTGAGACCGTTTAAGTTATTAGAAGAATGAAAAATTAAATTCTTATATTTGGTGTTGTTATGTATGAACAAGATCTATTACTTTGGTGATTGAATGAAATTAATTAGTTGTTTAAATATTGTCACTTTAATAGTGTATTGTGTTCATGAGATATCCGTTGCACCCCGGCATGTTCCGCCGCCTTTGGTCGGGGTGTGACAGATTGGTATCAGAGTCAAGACTATTAGATAGGCAGTTAGACGTAACGGCCTAGTATAGTTTTGCTTTAGGGTCCTTATACGTGTTGCTTATACATGTCACCATACTTGATTGTTCATTACACTTATATATTTATTTGCTTATTTATCTCATTTAATCTCCAAAAATATACACATGCACCCACTCTCATAATATTCCAAGGTATCCTTACCTTACAGCAAAAAGTAGATTTTTATGTTGTTTTTATGGATTACAAACATAATTTGGATCCCGTTATTTAAGATCCCTTTAAGGTTGAATTTATATCGGGTTTATAGCCATCATAGAGGGCGAAACACAATGAAACGATCATTTGACAAAAAGATTCCAAGGATCGAAAGTGAATTGTAGTGTTCGTCTTCTAGGCAAATGAACCGTGTTATATATGTCAACACTTTAAGTAGTCGAATGCAAGCGTTCCGGTTGCTTCCTTATATTTTTGTTGGAAGGATAAGAGCCACGGTGATTTGTGGACTAATGTTTTCAACAACCCGATTACCTCATCGTTTACTTTGTATTGTTATTATTACGATATTTGGGACAAAATGTGTAAAACACGATGATTTCGTGCACATGTTCAATTCACCACTTTACCACAATTTTTTTTAATTTAATATTGGGACAACAAGTCATGGTGGTTCATGCAAGTTTTCCTGCTTATAAATATCCTAACACATTATTTCAAACTTCAAAGATTTAAACTATTTAACATTTTATTTATTTACTTGATTTACTAACAAAAGAAATTTTTTTTAACATCCTCATCCTCACAACTCTAGGACACACAATCATTAAAACCTCATATTTACTAATTAGCCTCATACTTATATCAACTACCCCAAACTTATATAATTTCTCTTTTATTATTTTAGAATGCCTCCACTTCGTCGCCAAACTTGCAAGCTGAGCTCTGATCGTCTTGAAAAAGATGGAAAGTGTGCCACTACCTTGTTGCAAGCCACCCAACCAACGTTACTCAAACCAAACCTAACCCCGCACCTTTCGCCTTGAAAAATTTCACTGGTGCCAACCCATCTCAGTTTCATGGCAAGAATTGTGCCACTACCTTGTTGCAATGGTTCGAAAAGATGGAAAGTGTGTTCAACCTTTGTGAATGCCCCGAACCCAAGGAAACCACGTACGCTTCAAGCATGTTCGAGGGAACCGCCCACACATGGTGGAATGGCAAAATGTTCGCCAATGGGGCAGAAGTAGCTATGGCCTACTCACGGACCAAGCTCAAGGAAGTCATAATGAAGAAATTTTTCTGAAAACATGAACTCCAAAAACTCGAATCCGAATTTTGGGAACTTAAGCAAGAGAGTGGTGACAACTCCACCTACTCCGACTGCTTTCATGAGCTTAGTCTCTTGGTTCCTCACTTGGTCACTACCCTCGAACAGGCAATTGACAAGTATGTCGGCGGTTTGCCTATGCAAATCCGTGAGTCGGTGATGAGTAGTAAACTGCAAACCCTTCATGATGCAATTACCCTAGCCGGTGCTATTTCCGTAAACCATGTCAAAGCCGGTACCCTCACTATCAAGAACTCCAAGAAACCCAATGACAAGAGTACACCCGAACCATAAACCTCACCAAAGTTGAACCACAATCCATAAACTACTCCAAATTATCCCACCACACCAAAAAGAAAAGCAAACCAAATTATCGAAACTATGATGTCACCCACCAAACCGAAACCGAAAACCGTATTCTAGTTCTCAACCTTTGTGTAACACTTGCCAACACCATCATCCCTCTTACTCCGCTTGCCGCCAATGTACTAAGTGTAACCGCTATGGTCACCTTAGCAACGTGTTTCGGGGAGCCTCTCGTGGGCAACCCGCTCCACCATGATTTGCTCCAACTATCCAAAACCGTCCTGTGCCTTTTGCTCAAAATCCTCCTCCCCAACCTAGGGATTGTTTTAATTGTGGAGATCCGAATCATTTCTGCAATGTTTGTCCTTGAATTGCCTTTGTTAACCAAGCACAAGTCTTGCCCACACCCTACTACCAAACGCAAGCCTACTAAGTTCAAACCTATCAACCTCAAATCCCGCAACTCTTGGATCCTCCAGCTCAACTGCTCCAAACCATGCAAGCCCTTCCTCCTTCGCCACACCCGCAATAAATGCAAGCTCTCCCTCCTCCTCCTCCTCCAGCTTAACAAGTCAACCACGGAAACTAAGGGCGTGCTTTTATGATGAACGCCAACCAAGCTCAAGTTGCCAACGATGTGGTGAACAGTACGTTTTTAGTAAATGAGCATTTAGCTTCAATTTTATTTGATACCGGAGCTTGTAGAAATTTTATTTCTTTTAAATCTAAAACTATTTCTGCGTACCCCGCACTAAACATTCTCGCCCTTTTTTCGTCAAAGTCTCCAATGGTAGTTTCATCACCATCGATTCGGTCATTCGCGATTGTATCCTCACTCTTTGCAAGCACGAATTATGGATCGACCTCATCCCGATGCAAATAGGAAGCTTCGACATCATAGTATGTATGGATTAGTTAGCTTTGCACGTGCTGAAGTAGTTTGTTATGAAAAATTCATTCGAATCCCGCTCGTCAATGGAAAAATTCCCAAAGTCTTTGGCAAAACGATTTCGAGAAAACTAAATCTCATGTCTTGCTCTCGATCTCGTAAATACTTGCGTCAAAAGTATGTTCCGTTCCTAGCCCAAGTGGTGGTGAGAGATCCCAAAGAAAATAAAATTCAAGACATTCCCGTTGTTTATGAATTTCCCGGCGTTTTTCCCGAAGACGTCTCTAGTCTCCCGCCCATTCGCCCTGTTGAATTTCGAATCGACCATGTGCCCGGCGTAACTCCCATAGTCAAGGCTCCTTACCGTTTAGCTCCTTCGGAATTGCAAGAGTTATCGAAACAACTTCAAGAACTCTTCGATAAGGGCTTTGTCCGTCTAAACTCTTCCCCTTTGGGCGCTCCCGTTCTCTTTGTGAAAAAGTAAGATGGATCGTTTCACATGTGTATCGATTACCGTGAACTCAATAAACTCACCATAAAAAATTGTTACCCTTTGCCTCGAATCGACGACCTCTTGGATCAACTCCAAGGCGCAACTTGTTTTTTCCAAAATTGATCTTTGATCGGGTTATCATCAGTTGAGTGTTCATGAAGACGACATTCCTAAAACCGCTTTTTGTACTCGGTATGGACATTACGAGTTCATGGTTATGCCATTCGGATTAATCAATGCACCTGTGGTATTCATGGACCTCATGAACCGCGTTTGCAAACCATTCTTGGACAAATTCGTAATTGTCTTTATCGATGACATCCTCATCTTCTCCAAGACCAAAGCCGAACATGAGCATCATTTACGTTCCATTCTCGACCTCTTAAGAAAAGAACAACTTTATGACAAGTTTTCAAAATGTGAATTTTGGAAGAGGTTCAATTTTTGGGTCACGTCGTCAACGATAAATGTATTCATGTTGATCCCACCAAAATAGAGGCCGTAAAAGATTGGAAAACTCCATCCACACCCACGAAAGTACGATATTTCCTTGGTTTGGCCGGGTATTATCGGCGATTCATTCTAAACTTCTCCAAAATCGCGTTACCCCTCAACACACTAAGTCATAAAGGAAAACTTTATGAATGGGGACCAAAACAAGAAGAAGTTTTTCAAAATCTAAAGCATATGCTTTGCAATGCTCCCGTTTTAACCCTTCCCGATGGAATCGACGACTTTGTGGTATTTTACGATGCATCCAACCAAGGTCTCGGTTGCGTTCCCATGCAACGAGGTTAAGTTATTACATATTCCTCGAGACAACTTAGGTTCACAAAAAGAATTTCACGACTCATGATCTCGAACTTGGTGCCGTCATTTTCGCTCTCAAAATCTGGAGACATTATATTTATGGCACAAAATGTGTTGTATTCACCGATCATAAAAGTCTTCAACACATCTTTGACCAAAAATATCTCAACATGAGACAACGTCGATGGGCCGAATTACTTAGTGATAACAATTGTGAAATTCGCTACCATCCCGGTAAACCGAATGTCGTGGCCGATGCCCTTTGTTGTAAAGTTAATGTCAAATCCGTTCTGCTTCATAGCATCATCATCCAAACCGATCTCCAAGACCGCATCTATCGAGCCCAATGCACCTCTACTGATGAAGGCAATATGTACGACAAAATGTCATGTGTAGCCGAACTTCAACTCAAAACCGAACCCGATGGCTTGCTCTATTTTCTCAATCGTTTGTGGGTTCCCGATTCTGATGAACTTCGTACTTTCATTCTCGACGAAGCATATATGTCATGATGTTCCATACATCTCGGTGCGGATAAGATGTACCTCGACCTTCGATCTATTTATTGGTGGCCGAGTATGAAAAAGGACGTAGCACTTTATGTCTCAAAATGTCTTACTTGCTCAAAGGTTAAAGCCGAACATCAAAAACCTTTTGGTTTACTCGAGCAACCTCTTATTCCCGATTGGAAATGGGAAGACATTGATATGGACTTTATCACCAAATTACCGCCCACTCAAAAGCAAAATGTTAGTATTTGGGTAATCATTGATCGATTAACCAAATCGGCTCACTTCATCACGATCCGCGAGAAGTACTCTGTTGAACAACTCGCTCAAATCTATGTTCGTGGAATTGTAAGCCGCCATGGTATTCCGTTGACCATTATTTCCGATCGCGATGTTCGTTTCAGCTCCCATTTTTGGAAATTGCTTCAAGAAGCTTTGGGCATCCGCCTCGATCTTAGTACCGCTTATCATCCTCAAACCAATGATCAATCCGAGCATAAAATGCTAACCCTTGATGATATGTTTCGATCTTGTATTCTTGATTTTAGTGGAAATTGGGATTCTGATCTCCCGCTTATTGAATTCTCGTACAATAATAGCTATCATTCTAGCATTGATATGGCTCCTTTCCAAGACCTTTATGGTCGTAAGTGTCGTTCTCCGATTTGTTGGAACGAAATTGGTGAAGACCAAATCACCAGTCCCGAGAAAATTGATGCCGGGCTGAAACCATCATGCAGGAGGCACCAAAAGTTGAGCTGAAAGAGCTCCCAGAACATTTAAAATATGCTTTCCTTGGTAAGAATGAAAGTTTGCTTGTTATTATGGCTTCTAATTTATCTGTTGAATAGGAAAATGCTTTGATGGCGGTGCTAATTGAAATTAAGGAAGCAATCGGGTGGACAATAGCGGACTTGAAAGGAATCAGTCCTTCAATTGTGATTCATAAAATCTTAAAAGATCCGGATGTCATACCCGCACACGATGCTCAACGCAGGTTGAACCCGAACATGCGAGAAGTGGTGAAGAAAGAAGTGCTGAAATGGTTAGATGCGGATTATTTTTGCTATCTCATACAGCACGTGGGTAAGCCCGACACAGAAAGTACCGAAATAAACGGGTGTCTAAGTCGTCAAGGACGACTCAGGTAACGAGGTCGCCACCCGGACAGTAACCGGGTGCCGTATTTGTATTGATTATGGAAAACTGAACACGACAACATCGAACGATCACTTTCCGCTTTCGTTTATCGGTCAAATTTTTGAAAATCTATCTGGTCAAAAAATTTATTGTTTTTTAGACGGGTATTCCGGGTATAACCAGATAGCTATTCATCCTGAAGATTAGGAGAAGACTACGTTTACGTGCCCGTATGGCACATCCGCGTTTAGGCGAATGCCATTCGGGCTATGTAACGCCTCCGCCACCTTTCAAAGGTGCATGATGAGTATTTTTTCTGATATGTGGAGGATTCTTTAGAAATTTTCATGGATGATTTTTCGATTTTTGGCACTTCTTTCGAGGCATGTTTAGATCTACTCGAAATAGTATTGAAAAGATTTGTTGAAACGAACTTGGTTCTTAGTTGGGAGAAGAGCCATTTTATGGTCCAAGAGGGGATTGTTATGGGCTATGCTGTGTCGAGTCGTGGGATTGAGGTGGACCGAGCTAAGGTTCAAGTTATTTCCACTCTACCTCATCCCACGAATGTTAAGGGCATTAGATCATTTTTGGGGCATTTCAGGTTTTATAGACGATTCATTAAGGGTTTTAGTGATATTGCCAAACCCTTATGTAATTTATTGTTAAAGGATGCCCGTTTGATTTTAATGATGAATGTGCTAAAGCCTTTGACATTTGAAGTTGAAATTAGTTGAAGCCCCGATCTTGCAATCACTCGATTGGAATTTGTCTTTTGAAATAATGTGTGATGCAAGTGATTATGCGGTCGGGACTGTTTTGGGTCAACGGGTTGACAAGAAACCCGTTTCCATATACTATGCAATTAAAACCCTCTCAGATGCTCAATTGAATTACACAACAACCGAGAAGTAGTTACTAGCAGTAGTATATGCTTTAGATAAATTCAGGTCTTATGTTTGGGGTAGTAAAGTAATCGTTTATTCTGACCACTCAGCACTTAGGTACCTTATGGAGAAAAAGGATGAAAAACGAGGCTTAAAAGATGGGTTTTGCTACTGTAGGAATTTGATCTAGAGATTCAGGACAAGAAAGGAAGTGAGAATGTTTTTGCAGATCACTTGTCCCAAATTATGGTGGAAGATGGAGAAAAGGACATGGCCATTAACGAGTCGTTCCCTGATGAGCACATTCTGGCAGTCTCTCAAAATTTCTGGTTTGCTCATATTGTTAATTTTAAAGTTGCAGGTGATATCCCGGAGCATTGGCCAAGGAGAAAAAAGAAACACTTGATGTCCCAATCCAAACAGTACATTTGGGATGGTCCGAATTGTTTAAAATTGGTGTAGATCAGATGATCAGATGATGCATACCCGTGGAGGATGTCAGATCGGTGTTGGAACACGCATTAAAATTCGTCCGCGTGTGGGGTACACTTTAGTGGCCAAAAAACTGCTAGAAAAGTATTTACGAGTGGCTTCTTTTGGCCATCATTGATTAAGGATGCTCACGAGTTCTCGACACACTGTTTAAAGTGTAAACAACTTGGAAGCATTTCTAAGAGGGATGAGATGCTCTTGAACCCGGTCCTAGTAGCTGATATTTTTTGTTGTTTGGGGGATCGATTTCATGGGCCCATTTCCGAATTCACACGGTAATTTATACATCCTAGTGGCTGTCGACTGTGTGTCTTAATGGGTTGAGGCGATAGCCACTAGGACGAATGATAACATAGTGTATGGAAAGGATTGTCATTTATCGGTAGAGATTGCCCAACGAGCATATTGGGCTACTAAACAGGTTAATATGAATTATGGTGATGCTGGTAAGACAAGAAAGTTGGCGTTGTGTGAAATTGAGGAGTTAAGGGAAGAGGCGTATGTTTGTGCATCCGCTTACATGTCTAAGATGAAGAAGGTTCATGATGCAAATATCCGGTTGAAGAATTTTGAAGTTGGACAGAAGGTGTGGTTATACAACACGAGGATGAAGCTCTTCCTGAGTAAGTTGAAAAGTAATTGGACGGGCCCGTATTCGATTGTTAGAGTTAGAAACCATGGTCAATATGAGATTGAATATTTTGACGACCGTGGTGAGGCAAGTGGTGAATGACTATAGATTGAAGCCATACATGGAAATGAAGGACATTCATGAGGTGGACAAGCAATCGGTGAGTTTCATTGCGACTTCACCGGTCTATGAAGACAATTAAGAGTTCAAGGCACTGTCGAGCTGTAGACATGAAATTCAGCGCTAACGGGAGGCAACCCGGGGTTTGTAAGTGTCTGTCCAGTTTGTCTACATTTTGTTGAGTCTTGTATTGATTGTTGTTTTAAGTTTTGTTCAGCAAACGTCAAGTGTGGGGAAGCTTGTTTGAAGAGTTGGAAGTTCATGAAGTTCGGTAAGAGTTTGGTCAATTACACGTCTTTCCAGGTACGAAAAGTAAGTTTTCAGTTCGGAAACATGTTCAGGGTGATGTCGGGATGCCGAAAAGTGGTCGGGTCGGAAAATGTCCGGAGCCGTTTCGAGCAAAACTTTCTGTTAACAAAGCCCATTGCGATACGCGATGACCTTAGCAACATCTTCATCGCGTATCACTATGGTAGGGTTGTCACAGACATGAATGAAGTCATCGCGATGCGCGATGACGTCCCTCCATACCCTATCGCGTATCACGACGCGGTCAAAACCTAATTGCAATTAATTTGGGTGGCGTTAAGCGATCCATTAGAATATAACCCATCGCGTATCGCGATGGGTTATGGAGGATCCGAAAAAATTATATAATAACGACGACTCTTCTTCTTTCCTCACTTCTTCTTCGTTTTCTTTACTCCGGCCACTAACCACCACCATTACATTAATTCCGTCCGCACACACTACCATCCACCGCACTGTTCATCATCACCATCATCCACCACCGTAGCTTGTCACCTCCATCCACCATCATAACCACCACCACACATCGTCGTTCACCATCAATACCATCATCATCTTCATACACGTTCCCGTCCACCTCAAACACAGTCACCTCCACCACCACTCTTGTCACCACCGCCATCGTCGTTCATTAACCAGACCACCACTATCTACACCACCGTTGTCACCTCACACCACCATTCTCGTCACCGTTCACCACCACAGACTGCCGTCCACCGTCGCTGCCGTTACTATTTATTATTATTATTCGTGCTTGACCCGACATCGAGGTATGTTTTTAAATTATTTTATTATGTCGGGATGTGAATTGATAATGTTCGGTTTGGATATTTGGAACTTTGCGGGTGGTTATTAGTGGGTTGTGTAGTAGGTCCTGGTCGATTGTATAGTTTTAGTCGGGAAGTTTGAAATTTATGGTTGTCGGGTTTGTTAGGTGGTTTGGTTAGTTAGTTTGTTAAACTTGGTTGTCGGTTTTGCTAAAAGTAAGTAGTGATAAATCGGGTTTTAAGTTCAAATTTTTAAAATCATTATTTTATTATTATTTTAATGATAGTGATGTTTCGAAACTAAACGATCTTTTTGAACTTGATTTAAGAATATTTTATTAATATTTTATACTCTAAACCAGACTTGTCACATAATTCATTTGTTTTGCCGACATGTGAATTATTTGTTGCACATTAATCGAGATAGTCAGTTCGTTTATTTTGTTCGTGTCAGTTTGTTAATAATTTTCTCTATGTTAATAGTTCGAATCGAGTCTTTGGTTGAGTTTGTAATCGATTTGTGGGGAGGAGTGTTAGTTTCGGGTTTGAATTAAAAATTGATTGACCACCCGTACTCAATCTCCATTCGGGCGGGATGATCTGGTTTTTAGAAATACGTGCAGGGTGTCCTCGAATTTTTCGTTTTTATTTATTTCATTTTATAATTTTATTATTATTTTAATATTAATTTAGTATGTGGGACGACCGCGGCTGAAATGCTATACGGCCTTCGCCACAGTTTATTGTTGACATATCTAACTTCAATGTTTCGATTTTGCAGATATGTCTGATATTCTAGGAACTTTGGATGCCCCCGGGCGTAAGAGGCCGAGGGATCGGTGGAGGGTGCGGGCCGCAGTGGTCCCATTTCTGCTCCTCGGGGTGATCCCGAGCAGCATCGTTTTATTCAGCAGAGGCCGCCGCGCTTTATTCACTATGATTGTCCGGAGTTGCCGATTACTCCGGACATTGAGCGAGAGGAGATCGTCGGAGATGGATGACGCACACATCACATGGTGCTCAGATTTGGGATTTTAACTGACGAGTATACCAGACTGACCAAGATTCGAGGTATGCAACTTCTTAGGCATAGGACATTTGGTTGGGGATTGTTGGGTACCCTTGGGAGGTGGTCAGATTACGGGAGTTGATACCGGCTCGGTGGGTCCGAGTGCTCGAGTGTGACTTGATTCCATACGTCGAGCTTACACGTGAGTTCTACTCGACTTTCTGATTCACGACCAACGATTTCGCCGAGCCGCATGCCGTGTCGTTCTCACTCGGACAACACGTGTATGAGATGTCAGTCCCGGATTTCGTTGTGGCCACATGCTATTATACCCGGGAGGATGTTCAGACTCCCGAGTTTTTGCAGAGTTTTCTAGGTTATACTATACGGTCACAGCGGGACCGAGAGTTTTTGTTGACTGAGGCTCAGTTAGCTCAGTTTTGGGAGCAGATCGCGGGCGGGCCCAACTCGAGCTATGTATTGGCGTCATATATTAGGGACCCCGTCCATTGTTACTTACATCGTATCATTTCTTACACTATCGCCGGTCGTCATTCGGGTCGCGATATGTATAGCAACTTAGACCTGTTGTGCCTCATGTCGATCATTACTGGCGGGAGGCCAACATTGCGATGCTGCTCCTGACGTCGTTTGGCAGAGGTCGGAGTTACAGGGGGCATCGGCCTAGTTATCTTTGGGAGCATATATTACGATGATTTCATAGAGTTTGGGGGTGTTTGAGAGATATCCAGTCGAGTTCTTTACTCTTGGACCAGTTACAAAGGTATTAGGGTTAGAGGATGCCCGGGGGGCGGGATTTGTGAGCTACAGGATCCACCGACACTAGTTCCGGTCAGACAGGGACCGCAGGTGCCACCGCCTCCAGGATCAGCTGTTGCCACATTATTAAAGATGGGAGTTTCGACACACCGGCAACACGTGCTGATTCTGCGTATGATGCGGCCTCAGCAGCAATTTCCCCTCCGTCAGCCACCACCACAGCCGCAACAGCCAGTCACATTGGAGATGATTTATCAGCAGCAGCGGGAGATGCAGGAGGAGGCACGAGCCCATAGGGAGGAGGCTGGGCCCATAGGGAGGTGACGCGGGCCCACCTGACCCGCCAGATTATTATTTTCGATTATTATTTGTTCATTTGCAGATACCGCTCCCACCTTCGCTGACCATATATATATAGCAGCATGCGGACCCACAGGATGGCGGCGAGGACACATCGCTAGCACAGTTGCTTTGGTTACCCCTTTTGCATTATTTTTATCTTTTATTTTGTTTTTATTCTCATGGTCTGTATAATATTAATATTATATTGGGAATATTGTATGGGGTAACTGGTTGGGCTTATAGGTATATATATCTTTTGTTGTGACTGTTAGGTTGACTTTTTTTTATATTTTGTTGTACTTTGAACTTTGTGGGTATAGTTCACTATAACCCTCACGAGACCTTACTTGTCCACCCGGGCTAACGGGGGGTTTAAAGGGCTTGTTGCATACGCTAAATGCAATCGTGATTCCTACGAAAGTGAGTTAGGTCTTTTAACATTTTTAACTTGTTTAACAAAGTTTATTATGAAATGACTTAATTCGGCTCGGTAATTGTTGTAATAAAATTAACTGAAAATCATATTTATAACTCTTAAAAGAGATATGTCTTACACTTGTGAGAAGCTTGCTTCTACACGTCTCGAGATTTTGCAGGTTCGGTTGTCAGTTTTTGGTATTTGGTTGAGACGAATGTGTACGAGTGTTTACGAGAGTTCGCGAGCCGATTGTTCCATTCCATTTTTGATGATATCAGGTGATTTCAGTTTCATTATCTATTTTATTTTTATTAGTTTGAATATTAAAAGTGTAATTGTATAATTGCTAGTAGAACCATCACATTAGAGTCCCGAGTTTTTAAATTGTTTAACAGTCAATTTCACCCATCCATCAAATGTTCATTAATTGTTTAAATATTTTAACATTGAGGACAATGTAAACCTCAAGTGTGGGGATGGGGGAAATTTGAAAATTTAGCCCGATAGTACCTCGAAGAGTGTTCGGAAACCAAAGTTGTTAACTGTTAATTATTATCATTAATGCCAAGTTACAGGTTTCTGGTCATGGTTGGTTTTTCAGCTTGTCGATAGTTTTACTCACAAATGTTTTCAAAAAGAGAAGTTGAAAATGGGGTCGTTTAGGCGGGGATAACGAGTCAAGGGGACATGTGTACATGATTCATATCGGCAGCCCATAATTCCAGACATATTGTGAGATGCTCCCTATACTTAATACACATATTAAATAACTAGTAGAAGAGTCCGCGCGTTGTGGCGAGTAAATTCAATTTCAATTAAAATTCATATCGGAACATAGATAAGCTAAGAACGTGATAACGATATTGACATTATATTTTGGAATTCTTAAAACAGGTAAATGTAAACCGTAAACGGCGACATATATTTAAAAGAAAAAGGTGAAATCGTGAAATAGTTTTAGTAACTTGCATGTTTGTAGTTATATTAAAAGTGTTCGTAGAAGCACGACGTAACAACATAAATATAACTTAAAAGGAAAAGATAATCACTTTTATAAAAGTGAAAAAACGAAGCTATGAGGCTCAAATCAAAAGCGGTGAGTGTTCACACCCTATAAAGGTATTTCATGTATTTGTATATATATACGGAAAGCACACAGTTTGTTGTGGGCGTAAAATATAAACAAATGCTTTCAATGCATGTGTTACATGTCATAATATTTCTTGTATAGGGTTATAATGCTTCTTTTCAGCATGTCTCACACTATGTGGTAAAAATTCATAAAATCATTACCCTTTTTAGTTTCTAATGCATAATTTCTACTTATACTTAAAGATAAGTTTCGTTGGGGTTATAATTTAAAAAAAAACCTAATAATGATACGTATCAAATGAATTAAACAGGTTGACAATCAAACCATTACGTATCTAAATTTTTGCATACTATTTCACTAAAAAAAGATGGTTTTTTACAATGAAGTTTCCAACTGAATAAATAGTGTCTACAAAAAACTAAGCTAATATATATAGTTTATAAATCAAATAAGGGATTGTTGAAGTTTGTTACTATTTTAGCACTTTATGAAGTTTTCCCTATATAATAAATAGTGTTACCCAAATGTATAATAATCAATTAACTATTAAATAACAAAAATATTTGTGTTTAAATTTATTATTTAGGTTCAAATTTTGCCCGACCCAATTGTAAGTCCAGATGGTAGAACCAAAGAAATCGCATCCGAAAATTAAAATTGGAGTGTTTTCAAAAACACAAAAACCAAATTGGTTCACTTTTCAGTTTGGTTTTAGCCCAAAACCGACTCATGCACACCTTAATTTTCATAATCATGGTTAGTACTAACACACATTCATATGATTCTACCCATGGTAAAATATACACAGGATGAATATACCATTTGATATACTATATAAAAAAATACATTGAGATTGTATGTACACTCAAGAAACTAATATAGAATAATCACAAATTAGGATTTCAATTAAAGTTACGACTAATTAAGTATTAACCCCTCAAATATTAGCATAGTGGTCCATGGTTTTGGTTCCAAAAATTTCATCAGCCTTCCTTGAAGAGTCGTATAGTAATGACAATTAATTAGAGACACATCCAAAAATGATAACATAGTAACAAATGCTTATAGAAACACACCTCATTCGATTGTTTCTGAGAGTTAGGTAATTGAGTTCCTTCACATATGCTAAGAATACATCAAACTGTTCATATGATAATAGTCCACTGATAAGAAACACAAATATAAGTTACAACCGTCTGTTTTTCGCCTAAAATATATAAAATGCTTTATAAGGTCCAAAATCTTTTTATATGAATACACTTACGTAATTTTATTTTCTGGATTTGCAAGGTCGACATATATGTACCTGAGTTGACTAAAAAATATGTGCCATCCACCCGAGTCGTTCTTGAAATAAATACAAAGAAGTAGCATGTTTATGAATGTGTTGAATGTAACAAATTAGTAAATTACAAATATATAAAATCATTAAAAAACTTAAAAAAGGGGGGTGTAACCGCCCGTGAACTTTTTGTAGGAAGTTCGTTTATAAATTCCTTTGTTCATTTAGTTAAATGAACAAACATGAACACATGTCTTGTTTGTTCATTTATGTTCGTGGGAAAATTCTTTTACGCCCGTTTAGTTTTGATCGTTTACGTTTATCACGTTCGTTAGTTTACACTTTTGGTTAAGTTCGTTTATACATTCAGTTAAATTTTTATGCCCGGTACAATTTAACCTAGCATTATAAACTTTTTAGATGTTTAATTCTAATCGGCGTTCGTTCGGTTATGTTTGTTTACCCATGTTCAGTTATTTTGTTCGTTTATGTTGTGCAAACTGTTTGTTTATATAGCATATATAAATAAACAAACATGAAGAATACAAACTCTGCTCGTTTAATTGCTCGTATTTGATCGTTTGTTCTGATAAAGTTAAACGAACACAAACACATTCCGTCCCTTTAGATGCCTAACTTTAGTAACTGAAATTGAACCATATGAACTCGAGCCTGCAGATGAAAAAAATAGAATATTTCCCATCAATCCTGTGCTTGTCCTTGTTGGTGATGTTGGCGCGGATAAAGTTGGTGGTGATCTAGGTGGCGTAGCCGAGGCACGCTCGTTTGGGATGCTAACAAGAGGTTAGGTGATATATGAAGCTCATATTAATAGGATAATCACAAATCATGTCTTGCTTATTCGTTCACTTACGCTGGGTTTGTTACAGGCCTGATTGAAGATAATTATATCTTATATAATCATTTAATTTGTGGTAAATAAATAAATAATAAGATAATCACAAGCTTAATTTGTTCATGCATAAACTATTTAAAAAATTACTTACATTGTTTCTTTCTTCATCTTGAAGTGACATGATGAGTATCTTTCTGAAGCCCTCCAACTGCAAGAATAACAATCACGATTTAGTTTTTAGTTAATAACTTAAAAATAAAAGGTTCTTACATCACACTTCACACAAGTAATACTAATAGCATTACTATTTGATTAACATCTTTAATCAATGGCTAATTTGGTAAAAATGTTGATTATGTTTATTTTCCCTAATATTTTTTTAATTTTCTGTCCAAACCAGATGATCAGTGACCTTATCATAAATATTTCTACACATTCAACCTCTTATAGAAATGACATCGATCCCACATTCTAATAAAAGTTAAAACAATGTATTATAATCATGTATACACATAATGTATGTATGCAGTATGTATTCCAAGTTTTGTGCTAGCCTTCCATAATTACGTTTAAACAAATCCTTACCTTGATTGTAGCCATTTAATCTCCCAAATTTTATTTAAAAAGGGAATAAAAAGGAGATCGTTTACCAATCAATTAGGTAATTGCACAGGACTTTTAACAATATAGTTCAAACTTCCCATTTTACCCTTCAGCCTACAAATACCAAAATGAACTATAGCGCAACACCTTTTTTTATCAAAAGTTACCCAGGGGTTCTTGCTAGAATCAAATAATCCATTGGAATTACCCTTCCTTCACCTCTTTATCCCTGGCCCCTACAAGCTCAATGATATTACATCAAAAGAAAATCCTGATATGAACTTCTGATGATCCAACATTTTTGTAAAACATGAATGAAAGGTTTTTTTACCAATACACGCTTATAGTTACAATCAAATAATGTCCAAATGTAGGTTGCATGATAATTCTATAATATTGTTATGGGCTGCAAATTTATATGCATGTGTAAGAAATCATGCACTAACCTATGCCCAAGGGTTTCTGAAATCTCTCATTTCTTGCCTATCCTGCAATAACTATACAAAATTCACAAAATTACACACCACAACGTACAGAGTTGTCTTAAAAAATCCTCCCCTTTGAACTTTCCGTTCACATAATCAACCAGTCACTTGCATACATATCAAAACCTAACTGCTATTCCATTAAACAAATACAAGTCCATTTGAGATTCGATCACACAAACAAACATAAATGCTAAGATAACAATGAATCAAAATCAAAGCAGACAACAATTTAAAAAATACACAATTCAAGTGTGGGGATGGGGGAATTTTGAAAATTTTAGCCCGATAGTACCTCGAAGAGTGTTTGGAAACCAAAGTTGTTAACTGTTAATTATTGTCATTAATGTCAAGTTACAGGTTTCTGGTCATGGTTGGTTTTTCAGCTTGTCGATAGTTTTACTCACAAATGTTTTCAAAAAGAGAAGTTGAAAATGGGGTCGTTTAGGCGGGGATAACGAGTCAAGGGGACAGGTGTGCATGATTCATATCGGAAGCCCATAATTCCAGACATATTGTGAGATGCCCCCTATACTTAATACACATATTAAATATTAGATATAAAACATGTCTTACCATTTATTGAGGAAAACCGGTATGTTTTATAGAGTTAGAACTTGCTTGTCACATGTTTAGCGAGATCTTAATACCACCACCTGTATGGAGATTAGGACTTTAGAAAACCCTTACATACAATTTTCCCCCACTAAATAAATTCCCTTACCCAACATTATCCCCCTAGGAGCCCTTTTGGACCATATTCCTTTTCATTTATTAAACTGAACATTACATACCATTTAAGTCTTGGCCTTCATTTTAACTTAACCCTGTATGATGAAATCCAGTTCGTTATTGAGTTGTATATAGTCAGTTGTAGAGCAGTACACAATGTACGTATGTCTCGGTAGACTTGTAAATATGTGAATGTCAGAGTTGTATATATTTTGTTTTAGCGAAACCTTAGTCTGAGTCTTTATGAAACCGGTGGGTAATGTGTGGAGATAAGATTGACCTGTAAGCTTATTAAGTTGTGACTCATATTTGATATTTGAGGGCAAAGGCATATACTGGCACATCTTTTGCTTGTCCAGATATTTAACCGAGAGGAGTGTTGATAGTGTGAGGGGTATGAACATGTATGCCTTAACCGGAAACAAAGTACACTTGTCTGTGCGGCTTTATTGTTTTATAATTCCATTTAACCTTATTTGTGGGATGTCAATCTAGAAAGTGCCAGTCTAGAAAACTATGTATGACCTTAAACCTTACTAGTATTAATGGTGATAATTCACATACATTTGATGGAGGTTAATGTTTACTTTAGAATTTGCTTGAGGGCAGGCAAAAGATAAGTGTGAAGATGTGATGGTTGGTTAATTTGTATATACTTTAGTTCGTTTATTTTACTAGTTTTAACTGTATATTATGGAAACTTCGGTACTTCATAAGTGTCTATTGCATTTCAGGTCACATCCATTAAAAGCAGCTAATTTGGACCTGTTGAGGCACGTTATAAAGACTCGGGACGTCTAGCACGCGAAAAGAGTAAATAATATAAAAACTCTGCTGACAAGGCTCATCGCGATACGCGATGGGCAGGCCAAAAGACCCATCGTGTATCGCGATGGGATTTAAATGAGAAGTTGACTTATGGTACATGCAGATACGCGATGGACCACAGAAGACCCCATCGCGTATCGCGATGGGTGACGAAGACGGGAAATTTAGGGTTGTAAGTTATTTTTCTCGAGCTCGACGATATCATTCAATAACTGATCCCAGGCGATTTACAGAGCAAAAGAGAGGTGATTCCACCATCCCGGATCATACCGAGGCCACATTTATGCTCCATCTCATCATAATTGAAGATTCCATGATGTCGAGGCTCGGCTAATCTCTCCGATTCATTCCCGGGATGTAAAGTTTGTTTTTTTATTCAGTTTTAAATGTAACCAAGAACAAACAATTTGTAATTATCGTTGATTGATCTATGAGTATTGATATTTAGTATTGTTGTGCATTCAATCTTTTTAGGTTTACGTTGATCAGAACAATTAGTTTGTCGGTTGCTATAGTAATTGCTCATAGGGTTGTATGACTAGATTGAATACAACGAATCACACAATTACCCTTAGTTGAGTCACACTGGCAACACCATTTTATAACTATGCCTAATCCACACCCAAACCTAAGCCTTAGAAAAACCTTAGTCTGAGTCTTTATGCAACCGATGGGTAATGGGTGGAGATGAGATTGACCTGCAAGCTTATTAAGCTGTGACTCATATTTGGTATTTGAGGGCAGAGACATATACTGGCATATCTTTTGCTAGTCCAGATATTTAACCGAGAGGAGTGTTGATAGTGTGAGGGGTATGAACATGTATGCCTTAACCGGAAACAAAGTACACTCGTCTGGGCGGCTCTATTGTTTTATAATACCATTTAACCTTATTTGTGGGATGTCAATCTAGAAAGTGTCAGTCTGGGAAACTGGGTATGACCTTAAACCCTACTAGTATTAATGGTGATAATTCACATACCTTTGATGGAGGTTAATGTTTACTTTAGAGTTTGCTTGAGGGCAAGCAGAAGATAAATGTGAGGATGTGATGGTTGGTTACTTTGTATATACTTTAGTTCGTTTATTTTACTAGTTTTATTTGTTTATTGTGGGAACTTCGATACTTCATAAGTGTCTGTTGAATTTCAGGTCACAGCCATTAAAAGCAGCTAATTTGGACCTGTTGAGGCACGGGATAAAGACCCGGGACGCCCAGCATGCGAAAAGAGAAAATAGTATAAGAATTCTGTTGACAAGGCTCATCGCGATACGCGATGGGCATGCCAAAAGATCCATCGCGTATCGCGATGGGATTTAAATGAGAAGTTGACTTATGGTACATGCAGATACACGATGGACCACAGAAGACTCCATCGCGTATCACGATGGGTGACGCAGACGGGAAATTTAGGGTTGTAAGTTATTTTTCTCAAGCTCGAAGATATAATTCAATAACTGATCCAAGGCGATTTACAGAGCAAAAGAGAGGTGATTCCACCATCCCGGATCATACCGAGGCCACATTTATGTTCCATCTCATCATAATTGAGGATTCCATGATGTCGAGGCTCGGATAATCTCTCTGATTCATTCCCGGGATGTAAAGTTTGTATTTTATTCAGTTTTTAATGTAACCAAGAACAAACTATTTGTAATTATCGTTGATTGATCTATGAGTATTGATATTTAGTATTGTTGTGCATTCAGTCTGTTTAGGTTTACATTGATCAGAACAATTAGTTTGTCGGTTGCTATAGTAATTGCTCATAGGGTTGTATGACTAGATTGAATACAACGAATCACACAATTGCCCTTAGTTGAGTCACACTGGCAGGAACCGTTTTATAACCAGTGTTGTGTGTTAGCGATTGTTGGTGCCTAAGGTTTAACTTGTTAATCAATCTTTAGTCAGTCTATGATAATTAATCGGTTAGTATGCATATGAAACTGTTTTTAGAGTGGTTGAACTTACGTGATAATCATCAGATTTGTAATTTATTTGTAAAATATTTAAATATTTTATATCATTTTATATGTTTAGTTTTTTATATATTGATACTTTATACTTTATATTTTAAATTTCTAATATAGAATAGATTAATATGTTTGACATTAATTACAAAAATTACATGATTGAAAACAACGAAGTATTTTTTTTATTATGTTTGATATTCTTTTACCAACATGGTAACAAAATTTCTATGTAATAAACTATTCACTTTTTTCACCTTTTACCATTTTTAAAGTTTATATATTATACCAACATGGTAATTTCTATATCCAATAAATGTTCTTTTCTTTATGACCAAAAGCGAAGTAACATTAAAATTATTTTTTATTATTTGATATTCATATCTATACACTAAAGGGTTTTTTATACCAAATAGTCAAACACTAAATGTAACACGTAAGCTAGATGTGTTCAAATATGTTCATTTTATTTAATTGGTTACATAATATTTCTTTTAAGTTTCATACATCATAAGGCTATCCTCTATGGTAGCGCCACGTAACCACTGGGGGCTCTGAAGCCCCAACCAATAATGTCACGCTGTAGTTTAGTGTCCATTGACGCCCATATATATATACATATATATATATACACATATATATATATATGTGTGTGTGTGTGAGGTTGAGAGAGCAAAGTCGCCCGACGTCGCAACAATCCTACCCACCGTGCTTCACCATCCACGCCCTCCTTCCGGTGGTGTTTCGCGCCCTCCGCGCCCCGAGGTCGCCCTCCAGGGCGCCTCATAGCGGAGGCTCTAATAACTAATATGTTTTAAAAATAAATTTTTTAACTCGTGTATCACATGGGTATATAGCCTATGGTTTAAGTTCAAGAAATAAATCAAGTTATTGCGAGAAGTGTGAGAAATCAATCAGCCAATCAGAAGTTTTCTTTTAGTTTTCTTATTTATTTAATATTAAGGGCATATTAGTCTAATGATTTAGTGTTATATTTGGAAACTCATACAAATTAATTAAGAGTTACAAATCATGTATTTTTAATGGATTTTTTCATTCAAAAAAATTCTTAATCAAAATAAATTCAAATTTTATATTTACATAGTATACGATCAAATTTAAATTTCATTTTTTGACTTTGATTTTAATAAGAAACAAACCTGTGTTTACCTACACATACAACGAACAAAAGAAATAATCCAGATTCTGGTGTACGATCATAGTAACTATTACACATAAGAAATAAACTTGTGTTTACCTACACATACAACGAACAAAATATATATTATATCTATGAATTCAATTATATGTCTACACATTTTCCTAATTTCCTACACAAATCTTATAATATATAAAACTTTCTGTGATAATACCATCATAACGATTAAAATCTTTTTGTTGTAGTCCTACACTAAAAGCACAAAAAATATGGTGAAAAACACAAACAAATGGTGAAAATGAAAGCTATGTGTTGATGAAAAACACAAATAATGATGAACTAACAATTTGTGTACACAAATATGAGTTATGTGTAGGTTCATATTAGTTATTTATTGGCGAAAATGAAAAGAACTAGCAATACGTGTAGGCAATTTGTAAACCAACACAAAACTAACAATCCGTGTAGGCAATATGTGCACTACCTACACAGTACATGTATAAACCTACACATAATAAAACAAACTATGAATTTGTGTAGGCTATACATGTATCTGTGTAGGCTATACATGAATCTAGTATTTGACGAATTATGAATGAAGATAGATATTTAACTAAAATGATTTTTAATTCACAATACTTTTAATTAAAAAAATGATAAATACCAATTAATATCATTAGTTACCAATCTTGGCATTAAAATCATGACCATACTACCCTTTTCATTTAAAACATGGTCAATAAATTTTCAATTAATTACAAGTTTGCCATTTTTATTTTGAACCATTGGTTACACTTAATCAATGGTTAAGATTCATTTCTCGCATTTCTTGCATTAATATCATTTTTCTCTTGAACCATCCCCAATAGCCTATTATACAAAATATATGTATCGAGTAAGGGTACTGTTTATGGTGACTGATTAGTTAATGTTGACTGTACGCAGCATGCTTTTAAGTTGGGGTAGGTTAGGTACTAAAGCAAAATAAGGGTGCAAATACATGCAAATATATTGTTGGGTCGTTGTTGAAGGCACTTCTAATTAAAACTAGGTAATAAACCGCCGCGTTGCGGCAATGCAAGACACGTGTTTGGTCGGTATTAGTTAGATTCGTTACGGTGACAAATCCAAAAGAATAAGTAAACGGTTAAAATAACATTGACAATCGAATAGACTTGTGATAAAAACATGTTTAAAAAGATGTGTAGTCGGTTGGAAAAACCCGCATGATGTGGAATAGAGTTGTGATAAAAAAAACATGCCTAAAACAACGTGTAGTCGGTTGGTAATGCACACACAATGTGACCACTAGTTGTCGTGAATTCGATCAATATCAATATGAAACTGGAACTAAATTTAAAAAGCTAAATTCGTCAACGCTAAAATACAACAACTAACATATTAAATGTGCATGTGGGCTACGACATTGAACACGAATGAAGCCAGTAGCGATGCTAACGATACTAAATCGTAAAATTATTAAGTTAAAAGACACATATTTTTTTAAAAAAAATTAACATATAACATACTTTACAAAATGAAAACAAAACAATAAAAAAAAGAAAAAGTAAAATATATTCTAAAGGCAATATTGGCAGCTCACTAAAGTAGCCTAAAAATGGACCTGGGAGGGGTTCGAACATGGGCAAAGCAAAGGTTCACATCTCAAAGAAAGCTTGCTCAACCACCACACCATCAAATGATAATTTGTGTTGTCTCTAAAATAATTACTAAAATACTTGTTCTAGAAATTGAAGCATTTATGTGGCACCGACATATGGATTTTAATCTATAGTATAATATATCTCACTTTATGTATCTTTTAGACATAATATCTCTCTCAAGAACACACACTAGTGTTTAACCAAAAGTCTTGTTTTTCAACCCCCTTTGGCTGGAGTTTTGGACGAGGAATCATGTGAATAAGTGATAATATGCTGCTGAGGAGAATGGCTTAAGCTCTTGCTGCTGTACTTTGGGTGTGTTTGGGATTCCTTATTGTTGTCTTCTTATGACTTATAAAGGATTAATAAGTCCTTATTATGTTTATAGAGTGTTTGGAAACCAATAAGTTCTTTTACCTTTCTCTTTGTTCATAAGACTAAAAAATGAGTTTTGAATAAGTTGAGATATGGTAACTTATCTCCTTATTGGTTTAGAAAACTCATTTCACCCTTCCATTCCACCCAAACACTTTTTAAAATCAACTTATTCACTTATAAAAAAAATGTCATTTTGTCATTTTACATCAATAAGTTAAATCAAACACTTTTTAAAAAACAACTTACCGACTTATGTTAATCAAAACACTTTTTTAAAAACTCCTTATTAAAAATTCATAAGTCCTTTTCTACTTAAGGAATCCCAAACACACCCTTTGACTCTTGCTTGGGTCGGGTCGGGTCGGTCCGCTTCAGTTCTTTTCTCACGAGATTTTCCAAAGACAACGTGTGCCGGGTATTTTGAAAACAACAATACGATTTGTCATGTTTGACCGTTTCCATATCAACTTAAACCTCATTTTCCATCACAGCTCTTTCCTCAACCGGTGTAACTGCGACATGTCGGGCCATCTCTCACCGAAAAACTTTGTCGGCCGACATAGGTAATGGAGGTTTATATTTGTATGTTCTGTGCTACCCTATCAAATGTATACAACTTTTATTAAATATATTTTTAGGACTAGAAAAAAATTAAAAAAATATAAGAGGAATTAAATCTTTCACCCTCTAAGTTACCTAAATACATATATTTTTTGTCTTGCAAGACTGAAGTTTGGATTAGTTATATCATGGTATCTTTGTGTTGGAAGCTTTTTAGTTATAAGATCTCACGTGATGCTTCTTCTCTTTGTTGGAATCGATGGTCTCGAAAAAAAAGTCAATATTATTTCTTTTGATAACACCATAGTATTTTTGATGACGCTATGGTAAGTATAATACATTTCTAACTATCCTTTGTTTCATTTATATTTGCTCACAAGTCGATTGCACTTTTTATTTGTATTGGCTGATTTCTATAAGTTTTTTTTTCTAGGAGACGCTATGGTAACTATAATACATTTCTAAATATCATGTGTTTTATTTATATTTGCTTAGTTAAAGATTTGTATCCAGAAGTTGGAAATCAATCAGTGTACCGATTCATGCATGGTGTTTGCGATTACAAATGCGTTGATCATCATTTGTATTTGAACAAATAGGATGCTATATATATCTAAGCCCCAATGTTTTATTCGAAATATTGCACATTGAGTTTATTTACATCGGAACAAATAGGATGCTATACTTAAACGATCCCACTTTGATGATAGAAGGTTTGAAGTTGAATTTTGAACCGCGTGGAAAACAATTCCCAACGTGGCGTTCGATGTTTCTCTCTTCCCTTCCACTCCAACTACGTATCTGTGTTAATTTCTCTCTCTAGGCAAACCGATTTTGATATCTACGACCATGGCTAGGTTTCTGGTCGTTATATACATGTATTACCACCTCTTTGTTTCTTCCACTGATCATCGTTGTCGCCGCCACTGTTGCCAGGTTTGATTTAAAAACCCTAGGTGGCGGTGGTCTGGTAGGGGGGCGGATTTGGATTTTTGCCTCTTTGTTTTCTGTTGATTGTCGGCACTTTTTTTGGTTCCTCACAACCTTTTCAATCTTTTTGTTTGCAGTTCAAAACGTGGAAATTAATCATAAAAAACCAATTGTTGACCATTGATCGATAGTGTGTTTAATTAATTTAGTGATGAAACACTAAATCCTAGATTTCAAAACCAACCCTTTTGAAGACTCTAATGCTATCACTCAGGTAGTTGTTTGTCTTTGCAGCGATCAAGTAAGTTATATATACATAATTCTGTGAAATCATAATTTTGTATATAATCATTTGAATGTAAAATCATAATTTTGTGAATTGCATGTCCAATTGAATAAAGGAGAATTGCGAGAACGAGCAGAGGCTTTACTGATTGCACTTCTTATGGTGAAAGTTATTTAATTTAGGTCTTTCAAACTTATCCAAATTATGTTTTTTTATGATAAACATTGTTATTGTTGAAGGTTAAAGAAGTTACATTTTAATTTTTCAACTCAAGAATTCAGTGGAGGAGCTCAACCAATTACACCCAAATTCACAATGTCTTCTCTTTTAATTCTTCAAATGATATAACTTTTTTGTGTTCCTACAAGTATATTAAAGACAATAAGTTTAGTTGTAGACGTTTTGTAATTTAAAATCCACTCATATGACTAATCCTATCATTACCTATAACACAATTTATATTGTATTGGTTTTTTGTACTCACACTAATGGTGTTGCCTAAACAAAGTAACTATTACGTCCATTTAATGAGTAATAATGGTTACTAGCTTCTTACATTTTTGTCATTTAATTTTAACTCTTTAAATATTTTAAACATTTAAATGTTATAACACTTTACAGGTTGTACTCTACTAGGTTGAATTTGGCAGCTGGAATGGTTAAGGGGATTGATTCTATTGAGCAGATTATGGCCCGTCGACATTAAATTTAATTAAGGAGCCCATACTGGTAAGCATTCTTTTTTATTTAACTCTTCCAATGTTTTCCATTGATTGTTATAATTAGGTTTTATGTTCCTTAAAATATGTGGGCCAAAACATGTGGTTTGATTTGGTAGTGTCTGGTTTTGGACTTTTGGTTGTAACGGTTTCGTTTCGGTTGGCAAAGATTAGGGTCAAAACATGTTTGGGCCGAATTTTGTTATGTGACAGAAGGGTTTGTGTCACAACGTGCCCACTCAAAAAAGTGTTACTTTCGTTAATGAACATTATTCGAGATTGTCGTTTTTAGTTGATGAACATTATCATGATGTTTGTTGTAATGTATGCACATGCAATGCTCTATAAATTGGCCTTGCCTTTGATTTGAATAACCGACTTCCTAATTTATGACCTGGTAAAGAAATAATGATACTTGAGCTATAATAGATCAAAGAGAAAAATCACTAAAAGCGATGCTCTAGAAATTTGGCTATGATGTACAGGAGTCTATCATTTGGCTTCAGTAAGTTGGTTAAAGTTATTATAATTACACATCTATATGAAAAATTAATTGCAAGTATTATGACTCTGTTTTAGGTTTTACACAATTGGAGAATATTGAAGTCAAAATTATGTTTTTGGTCAGAGGTGACTTTTTGGTTAAAATTGAATTTTGACTTTAAAAGAATAAGAAACAAATTGAATCAACAATCTAGATTTTCCTTCGAACTAAGTTGCTAATTGACTAAATGTATGTCATGCTTTGTTTGTAGGAGGTAAATTATGACAAAAACAGGGCGCTGTGGTGAACATACATTGACCAAATATGCACTATCAGCCTACTACTAACTCTACTAGTGTAGAAAGAAGTAAAAAACATGCAGCACAACATAGCAGGTTTGGCATATTAGGGCAGCAAACAAAAAACCTATTCTTTTGGCAGGGTTTAACCTATTCGAACATGAAATTCGTATAAACCCAGAAGCACCCTATTATGTGATATAAAAAAGGGCCATATAGGTATTATCTAGAACATAAAACGCATGTTTCTGCTACTTTTGTCATCAATATCTAAAGCTGTTGCGGCGGGTTGGCCTACTAGTTTAATATATTTTGAGCTATTGTTGCATTTAAAATATAGTACAAGGACCAAATATGTCAAATCTCAAACGTTCAAAACTTTAGGCACGTAGCACGAGGAACCTAGGATTTGTTCGAGTTTGTTTTGGGTCACGCTGTGTGACCCGTAGCCCACTTACCTAGCATTCGTATGTGTTACTAGACAGAACCTAGAATTCGTACGTGCTACGTACTAGACAGAACCACCACTTTAAGTAGTCAAACGTGACAATTTTCTTTTGGGAATTGAAATGGTTACACTCCTACGCTTAAAATTTCATACAATTCATGGTGGTGCATGTAGCGTATGATTCCAAACTTCAATTGTTTGTAATGTGGTTTTAATTGAAAAGTTTGACAAGTCATGGCGATACATGAACACGTGAATTTTTTAGTTCGATTTCTTATTGAATTTTAAGTTGTATTAGAAAAATCATGGTGATACATGAATATTCTAATTACAATTTAATATAATTTTCATGTGATTTGAACTTTATGAATTTTTTTCAAGTATTTATTACTCATGAGAATCTTCATTTAATAACTCATACTCGTATTATTCTTATGACTTTTCAGCATGTCTGCTTGTTTCCCCCATCGCTTCGCAAGAAACTCCAACCGCAAGATGACAGCTCAGATCACTAAGAAACTGACTATTGTACTCCTGGGAATTGTGGCTCAGATGCATTAGACCTTTGCTTCCGATACAAACGCAGCCTCATCAGGTTCGAGTTCCAACCCATGTTGCTTTAAGACTTTCAATGATGCGAAACCTTGTAGGTTTGATGGCTCTGAAAGTGCCACTGGCCTATTGCAATAGTACCAAAGTTTGGAGAGTACTTTCTCCATATAGAATGTCCCGAAGACTAGAAGACACACTTTGCATTATGTGTCTTAGACAAAAGAGCCCTAACTTGGTGGGTGCAAGAAAAATCCACTCGTGGAGCTAAGGTAACCATGGCCTTGCCATGGGAAGAACTTAAATAAATCATGACCGTGGAGTTCTGTCCACCTAATGAACTCATGAATCATGAGGTGGAAATTTGAAATCTCAGGCAAGAAGGTGGTGATAATGTCGCTTACATTGCTCGCTTCAACGATCTTAGCGACTTGGTACCACATCTTGTCACTCCCCTTTCCCGTGGAATTGGCAAGTATATTTGGGGTTTATCAAAGAAAAACCACGACTCAGTTCAGAGTAGTGCCCCCAAAGATCTTTGTGATGTTATTACCCTTGCGGCATCCATGTCTAATAACCATATCAAGGCAGGAACTCTTAAAGGCGGCAAGAAAACTGTTGAGAAAACTGAGGCCAAACCTTCCAAAGAGGTCAAGGCCGAAGCAACACCTAAACAAACCGCAATAACAACTTCAAGAAGCGAGAGAAAACTTTCTCCCTTGCCCAATCAAACCCACCCCAATTTTCAATACCAACAAACCCAAAACCTTCAAGCTCCACCCAAAAGAAACCTTACCATAGTCTTCAACCGTTTTGCCGAATTTGCCAAAGACACCACCAACTCGGCATCTTTTGCCGATAATGTACCCATTGTGCCCCCTACTAGGATCATGTTTCGAGCTTATGCGTACTCAGCCAACCTGTAACATCCTGCTTTTCGGACATCTCTTGGTGTTGGAGGCTAAATTTCAGTGTCTATTTTTGAAAAAAAAAAGGTCAAATTTGATTTTTTTGTAGTTTTCTCTTTATTTTTTATTGTTTATCAATTTCGTTATATACAATTTTATATATTTGTATTTGTATATATTGTGAGAAAAATCAGATGAGCTTAAGGTCGGCTTGAGCTCGTATGCAGAACCTTAAACGAGCTAAAGCTTGGCTTGATAAGACTATGTTGTGTGAAACTAATACATAGAAGTTTAAAAGAGTTGAACTTTAAAAGCTCGCAAGTTTAAAAGTGTGTTAATATTTAATTAAGTTAAATAAAATAATAGAGTGTGGGCTTGATTAATGAAATATGGAATAAAGGATGAAGATGGGCGCTAGGTCCATGGGATTAAGAGAGTATAAATACTCCCTAAACCTTCCTAAAACCCTAAAATCTCTCATTCTTATCCATAAGCCTCCTTACACACCCAAAACACACACAAACACTCTCAACCTTATGGCCGAAATTCGGATTCCAAGAACCAAGCTTAGATTTATTTAGATCTTTAGCTGAGCAAGCGAGATCAAGTCCGTAGTTATACAAGAAGCTAACCCATAGCTTAACATACGTCAAAAGGTACGTTTTATGTATAAAAAAAATCGTGTTTTAAAGAACGGTTTGTCCAAAGACTTGGTACTAAGGCAAATCGGGTATTTTTATGCCATAAAAACATAAACTTGATGTTAAAAGTAGACTTAATGAACTCGTTAGTATAAATGGTTCATATAATAACCCTATATCTAGCTTAAACGAGCTTGAAATCAGTAAAGGTGTAAACTTTATTGATAAGTAAGCTAGATCTTGGTCTAAGATAGAAGGAACACGTTTAGGAGATGATACAGCACTGAAAAATGAGAACATGTGTTAATATATGAGGTAATAATGATGATAAAGGTGTTAAAACCCTACAGTGGGTATATTCGGATGAAAAGCAAGCATTCGAATGGAAAGAATTTGATTAGAAAAGAAATGAAAGAAGGAAAAAGGTGTAGATACCATTTGAATCGAACAAAGGGTCCATTCGAATAGAATGCCTGAATCGAACAGAGGGTTCATTCGAATAGAGGTTGATTCGAATGAAGGGTTCATTCGAATAGAGGGTTTATTCGAATGGAGGGTCCATTCGAATGGGAGTTAGAATCGAACTTATGTTTCATTCGAATAGAATCTGCCATTTGAATAGAAGGTCCATTCGAACAGAATCTGCCATTCGAATAGAAGGCTCATTCGATTAGAAATGATAATTCGATTATATTAATCCAGACTTAGAATTTTCCGATTAACTTTTAGTAAAGGACTGTTAATGAAAATAATTTTTTCCAAGCTGATCTGGCAACTTAACCCCAGCCAGTGGCTTTGCCCCTTGGACCCTGCTAGGGGCTGCCGACCCTAGAACCCTGCTGCCCCGGACAACCATTCGTTGAGGGTTATATTGAACTAGATATACGATATGGGTAGTGATAGTTAATTGATACGTGTAACTGTTATACAGTTACCCGCACCCAGTTAAAGAGAGAAGTTACCATTAACTCGGAAAGGAACCGAGCTCAGGTGAGTTTCTAACCCCACTTCCTTGTTATGTTTTCGGGGCTATGTGTATACTCAATGTGATTTGTTAATACACTTATCTTAAGTGGTAAGTGTATGCTATGTATATGTTTATGAATGATGTATGTATGATATATATCTATGAATGATGTATGTATTGTTAGGGAACGAAAATTTGACACTGTGGATACGTTATCCTGGCATATTTCTGGATCAGTTATCCTTAGAATGTGTTCCAGAATCTGTCAAGATCAAGGATCCTTAGTACTTGTTATATACTAACGGTTGTTCTCTTTATATATCAATATATTTGATAGGTATAACGGTTGTATGACCAAGTCTGCCTAATCTTTCGCTACAAGACTCCTTCATGCACGTGGTCAAAGAGATGGGGATGGCTAGTGGAAGAGTTGCGGATTTATAGGAGATTAGTTAGTAGTTATTTTTTATATAAACAAGTTTATGATCAGCTAGGTCACGACTGAACACTTGTACTTCACACATACCAGAGAACTCTCTCTATAGTAGCACATAAACTTAGATTTTGTTGTAATACTGATCATATTCTCCAAACCTTGTATCCTCATTTTCATACTAATAAAGTGGTGATAGACGATTTGTCATAAACCGGGGTTTTTGTGCCGGCGATCTGAACAAGATCAAGGGCTTTTCCTCGCAACAAATCCTTGTGTTTGTGTTTCTATTAACATCATAGCACTAGACCTCAGCTTACAAATTTGGTTACTTGATTCTTAGCCGACTTTTGACCAAAACTATTTGGCGCCCACCGTGGGGCGATTGGTGCTATAATCCAGATTGTTTCCTATCAATTTTCAACCTTTCTTACCAATATCATCATCAATGGCCTCTCAACAATCTTCTGCTTCATCCACCATGCCTTCATCAGTTTCTCACCCACCAAGAACCTTACCACCGATGCCTCCTTCGCTAGCAGCAACTCCAAGAACCACCGCGGCTGGAAACAAGACACAACTTCCAGTGTTCCAGAGCTCAAAGACCGCTGCTGCCACTTCGGTGGTTAACTCTAAAAATGATATTTATGCTATGTTTTCACAGGTTAAAGCATATATGAAGCAGCAGAGCTGGACCAACCCGATAGAAGATCTCAAGAAGACTAAGAGGCCTCTGGAGGATAAGACTTCTTTGGTGCTTAGGATGCTGGGTTTCAACACTCCAGGAACCTTGGCTCAACCTGCTCAAGGATCATCTATCCTTCAACCAAGGTCCATGGGTCAACAGGCTCAGGGATCCTCGATTTACCAACATGGATCATCTATCCTTCAACCAGGGTCCATGAGTCAACAAACTTAAGAACCCTTATTCCTTCAACAAGGGTCATCCATCCTTCAGCCAGGATCCTCTGAGATGTATCCTCAAGGATCCTCTAACTTCCAACCTCAAGGATCCTTCTGGAAGAATCAGGGATCCTCAGGGATTCAACATCAAAGGTCTTCAGAGGTTCATGAAGGAGACATCATCCCCATGCAAACCATTGCCTCTGGTGGACCAACTCCCATAGCAGATGCTTCTTATCAAGGCTATTCTTCTGGGACGTCAACATTCGCTCAACAAAGAGGTAACCCCTATGATCCTGGATCCTTAAACACTAACCTTGGTTCCATGCAGAAACAGGTATCAACCAGGCTATGGCTAAGGAACTTCAGAAGCTTAAGGATATGATATCCAGCGTGCAAGGAGTGGTCATTCACTCCACCAATATGTGATGCGGAGATCCTAAAATGCTTTCAAACCCCCAACATGAAGGTGTATGATGAGACCACTGATCCAGAAGAGCATGTGGCTCAGTATAGGAAAAGGATGGAGATCAATCCAATTCCTGAAAGACTCAAGGAAGCTTGTCTATGCAAGGGTTTCGGATCCACGTTAACAGGATCTGCACTTAAATGGCTGCTAAGTCTTCCTCCCTACTCCGTTAATTCTTTTTCACACTTAGTTAATTTATTTAATAGCCAATTTTCTTATAGTAGAAAATTCGAAAAATTAACTAGTGATTTATATAGAGTTGTCCAACTACGTGATGAATCCTTAAGGGATTTTGTTACAAAGTTTGGCAGGGGGTCCCTAGAGATCCTTAATCTTGATATGGCTATGGCTGTTGAATCATTCAAGATGAGACTTCAAAGGGGCTCCCCATTTTATGACGATCTTGTGATGACTCCATGCAAGACTTTAGATGAAGTCAGAAACAGGGCACTCAGGTTTATAAGGCTAGAAGATGACAAGAAGGTCCAAGATCGGTTTAGAGCTCCAACGCAACAAGAGTCACCTAACCAGAAACAAGGATCCTCATTCAGAAATAACAAATCAAAGCCTTATAGGATATCCTCAACACCATCCTTAATGAAGCCTGTGGATGGAGAATCCTTATACTTGTACCTAGCTGTCTCAGGAAATGCAGTAAGTGTTGTCCTTGTAAAGGATCATGAGGGTGAACAACATCCCGTTTATTATGTAAGTAAAAGTCTTCTAGATGCTAAAGCCAGGTACTCTCATTTAGAAAAATTAATTCTCGCACTTATTATGGCTTCTACTAAGTTAAGGCATTACTTTGAAACTCATACTATTATTTTGAGAACTAAATATCATGTTAAGAATGTGCTTAGAAAACCAGGATTGTCAGGAAGGATGGCCAAGTGGTTTGTGAAGCTGAGTGCATATGATATCCAGTATGAACCTAGAACAGCCATCAAGTCACAAGCGCTTGCAGACTTTGTGGCTGATTTCAGTAGTGACATGAAGAAGGAAGCTGACTTGGAGGCTCAACAACTAGAAGAAACCAAGGATCCTTGGATCCCCTTCATAGATGGAGCTTCCAACGTAAGAGTAACAAGATTGAGTATCCTACTGAAATCGCCACAGGGGGACATAATACCTCAGTCTATAGCCTGTGAGTTCCAAGCGACGACTAATGAAGCACAGTATGAAGCTCTAATCACAGGTTTGTAGTTAGCTAAACACATGAGGATCAGGTATCTTCAAGTGTATATAGATTCATTATTGATAGCTAACCACTTTAATGACTCATATGCTGTTAAAGGAGAAAAACTAATTAAATATCTAGATGTTGTGAAAGAACTGTCAAAGTTCTTCGATTCTTTTAGTATTATACATGTACCAAGGTAAGAGAATGCTGGGGTAGATGCCTTAGCAAATCTAGCATCATCCTTGAGGATCCCAGATAATGTAAAGATACCAACCATCCATGTGCTTTCATCAGCAATAGGAGAACAAGGAGTCACGGAGACAACAACTAACAAAGAGATCGTGCTTTGGGATCCATTATCCTCAAGCAATCAAGGATCTTGGATCCTCCCGATCAAGAAATTCATTCAAAATAGAGAGATTCCTGCTATAGAGAATCCTAAATCCTTCCAACTTAAGGTGTTTTAATATATTGTATTACATGATATTCTGTATAGGAAATCTCTTGCAGGTCCATACTTGAGGTGTACTGAAGAACCCGAAATCCAAGAGGTGCTCAAGGACTTTCACGAAGGTGATTGTGGTAATCACACTGGTGGCAGAGCCCTATTCTCCAGGATTCAGAGAGCAGGATACTACTGGCCAACTATGAAGAGGGACACTATGGAATATTCAAAGAAGTGTGACTCATGCCAAAGGCACGACAACATTATGCACCAGCCGGCGGAGCCTATGTATCCTATATCCTCATCATGGCCTTTCATGAAGTGGAGCATGGATATTGTGGGTAAGCTACCTAAAGCACCATAAGGAAAAGTGTTCATGCTTGCCATGACTGATTACTTCTCGAAGTGGATAGAAGCTGAAGATTTTGTACAAGTCCGCAAAAAAGAGGTGATATCTTTCATTAAAAGAAATATTATTACTAGATTTGGTATCCCTTCAGAAACTATTTGTGACAATGGTTCCCAGTTTATCGGGAAAAGAACCACTAACTTTTGTGACAGTTGAGGCATCAAGATGATTATCTCTACTCCAGTGCATCATCAAGCTAATGGCCAAGCAGAGTCAAGTAACAAGATTATCATCAACAACTTGAAGAAGAAACTAGGATCCAAGAAAGGCAAGTGGGCAGAGGAACTTCCTTGTATTCTTTGAGCTGATAGAACAACACCAAAGAATGCAACAGGTCAAACACCCTTCTCCTTGGTGTTTGGTTCAGAAGCTATAATCCCTAAGGAGATAGCGGTTCCCACTGCCATAACAAGCATCCGTGATCCTCAAGCCAATAATGAAATCCTTCTAGAATATCTAGAAACTGTTGAAGAGCTGAGGGACCTAGCCAGAATCAGAAAGGCCGCTTATCAGCAAAGAGTGGCTGGGGCATACAACAAGAGTATCAGGATTCGAAGATTCCAAGAAGGAGACCTAGTCTTGAGAAAAGCCTTTTAGAATACAACTAATCCAACAGATGGAAAGCAAGCACCTAAGTGGGAAGGCCCCTACCTGATCGAATCAGAGGCAGAAAATGGGGAATATCACCTGCTGACTATGGAAGGAAACAGACTATAAAGAGCATGAAATGCTATCCATCATACGAAGTACTTTTTCTAGTCAGGATCTAGTATCATTAGAAAGTCTAGCATCCATCAAGGATCAAGGATCCTAAAATTGGTAATATCTATCTGATCACTTGTTCATTTCAAATTCTTTTTGTTGTTTAAGTATAATGTAATATTAACGTATAGTCTGGGGCAGTGGGACCAGTGCACACTTAGTGGCTGACAATCTAGTTGTCTTCGGCTATATGGAGGATCCTACGATTTATGGTAGGCGTACCATACCACCGGTTTATAATATTTTCATGTTATCTCACGTTTGGGCTAAATCCCGGTTTGGGCGATTCCCCAGTTAACATCCGTATCTTTGGGCCAGTCCCCAGTTTGGGCTTATCCCTAGTTATTGGGCTTGTCCCACTTTTTGGACTTGTCCACAGTTCACAGGCTTGTCCCCAGTTACACGGGCTTGTCCCCAATTGCACGGGCCTCTCCCTAGTTTATATTATGGGCTTGTCCCTAGTTTGTTGGGTTTAATCCCAGTTAATATCTTAAGTTATTTGCATCAGGTATCCTAAGTTTAATTATGAGGATTACATAAGTAACAACATTTGTGGATTCAAGATCCTTATGTTAAGATTTACAAAGATCACAGAAGGATTGATACTTCTGGTAACTTAGGTCTAATTAGACCATATGGTATGATTTCTACTTATCAATTTACATTTACTTAGCTAAAATCTTTTATTAACTCTTTTTTGTCGGGATTTAAGATCCTTAATATACTTTTTACAAGGATATTTTATCCTTAGAACTTTTTACTCAAAAATATTTCTTAAAACTTCAACAAGACTAAAGCTATATCGAACATACTTTCAGAATAAAAATAACAAGCAAGTAGTCAATAGCTTAAGTTATTATTTATCATAAGTCACGTGGACTTACCAAAATCCTTAACCCGGATTTTACCATGTGAAAGATAGACCATCCACCCAGGTTAAGCAAGTGTTACTAAGTGTTCATAAAGTGCAGAAAAATAAAAACAGGGGCATCAAAGGTTTCATCCCCACAAACAGAGGATCCCTCCACCTTTGCTACCCCCAGAAATTGTCTTAAGGATCATAGATCCTTTACCCTAATCACTTTTGTCTGTTACACGTCATTATCAAATATCCTTAAAAACATCATCAAAATAAAAAAAGAACGGGCTCGAGCCTCGTCTTTATCATTCTTCATCACCCACGTCCTTCGCACCACTGGTTCCTGCTTCACCTTCTTCTGCAGCCTTGTTCTCTTCACCAGCATTCTCATCTTCCTCTACCACTCCCAACCTAGCCAAAAACTTCTTCCATTCATCCACTTCCCAATTAGCCCTGTCAAAAGAAGGATCGTTCGCCTCATACATGAACTGGATCCTGGCTTGCAGAATTAGCTTTGTCGCAGACTTTTTTGCTTCATCAATCTCCGCCTTGATCCCATCCTTCATCTTCATTTTTGTGGCGAGAACTTGGGAGTCAACATGTTTCTTCTCCTTTGTAAGCTTATCAATCAGCCTATCCTTTGCAGTAGCAAGAGTTCTCATCCCTGACAAGGAATCTTCGAGATATTTGATGATTGATCCCTAGTAAGAGTGGAAACCTTGGGCACCCTACAAGTCGCAATTATGGGATCAACAACAAATTATCTAACAGGATTAGCGAAGCTGAATAAAGGATCCTTACTTGAGTAACCGCCTCACGAAGTTGCTTCTCAATCTCATGGGCGTCTACTTGGGGTTCTGGTAGTTTTCTCTTCTTTCCTGACTGAGCCTTAGCTCTGGTAGTCGCAGTGTGAGGTTCAGGAGCTTGAGTAGATTTGGAAGATTCCTTCTTGACTGTATTGGGATAGATCAAATGATCGATATCATCAAGTGAGAATTGGGCAGTAGGCTTGTTGGCAGACTTAGGCATGTCAACAAAACACAACAAAACAGATAAGTTTTTATTTTTTTAATATCTTTATCTTTACAAAATTGTTTACTCGACAGACTTTTGTGAAGTGAGATATTTGACTATTCAGTTTCTGAGTCAGAATCAAGGATCCTGATTTTAAATGTTCGACTTGTAGGGCTCAATGCAAGGAAAGCGGTTACTCTCTTCTTGGTTCCTGGAAGCTCAGCCAACCTTGCAAAGTTTTCAACTGCAAAAGAAAACGACTAAACGAATCAGCATTGAAGTTTCAATCTATTTCAAAAGAGTGTTGAGACTATGATAATCCTACCCCGCCTAATCCACCTAGTTGGAAGCATATTCTCGTTTGGAATTGAATCCCGTCTAACAAAGAAGAATTGGCTTTTCCAATAATAGCAGTTTTGAGTGACTCTGTCAAGCGGGATTGGTTGATGAGGCTTGGATTTGAACAAGAATCGGGTGGAACCATGAGTGTACAGAGAATACAAGTATGACAGTTCAGAAAGTCCAAAGTCTAGGTCGTGGTCGGATATAATTTCTTCAAGGGTCAGCAAAGCTCGCCAAATCATTGGCATGGCCTAGATGTAGCTAATGCCGGTAAAAGTGAATAATTGTTGGGTAAAGTCTCGGAATGGATACGAATAACCGTGTAAGAAAGGACAGGCTGGAAAACAAACCCATACTTTTGATGATATGTCGCTTGGGGTAGAAGAGTCATACGGTCTGAATATGGTTCCAGAAGGAAATAAGGATGGTATTTTATCTATCTCAGAGTTGGTGAGTTTACAAGTCTCCGATGTAGGGTCATGTAATAATCCTTGAGTCGTCATATCTTCGTCCATATGGCTGGATGAGTTCGAGAAACAATCGTTAGTTGACATCAGATGACAAATAACGCAAAATAAAGAGAGAAAAGAAGAAAGGATTACCTGATATGGAGAGGATTGTAGATGAAAAGGTTTTGGAATGAAGAGAATAAGAAGGAAACCGGGTTTTATCTTAATCCCTAGTTCGTTAATTATTTATAATTTTAATCCCTATTTGCATCTTCTTATCTGTTTTTGAAGGAAGTTTGAATTTAAAGGCAAAATGACAACTGTGATCTTATCACAACCGCCATTTTGGGGGCAATTGTTAAGACATGAAAATTTGACACTGTGGATACATAATCCTGGCATATTTCTGGATCAGTTATCCTTAGAATGTGTTCCAGATTCTGTCAGGATCAAGGATCGTTAGTACTTGTTATATACTAACGGTTGTTCTCTTTATATATCAATATATTTGATAGGTATAACGGTTGTATGACCAAGTCTGCCTATGATTTCGCTACAAGACTCCTTCATGCACGTGGTCAAAGAGATGGGGATGACTAATGGAGGAGTTGCGTATTTATAGGAGATTAGTTAGTAGTTATTTTTTATATAAACGAGTTTATGATCAGCTAGGTCACGACTAAACACTTGTACTTCACACCTACCATAGAACTCTCTCTATAGTAGCACACACACTTAGATTTCTTTGTAATACTGATCATATTCTTCAAACCTTGTATCCTCATTTTCATATTAATAAAGTGGTGATAGACGATTTATCATCACCCGGGGTTTTTGTGCCGACGATCAGAACAAGATCAAGGGCTTTTCCTCGTAACAAATCCTTGTGTTTGTGTTTGCAATCGTTACCTAATCGTTATTAACATCATAGCACTAGACCTCACCTTACAAATTTGGTTACTTGATCCTTAGCCGATTTTTGACCAAAACATGTATGATATATGAATGATGTAGAAAAGGTTAAGAGTATGTATGAAAGTATATAAATATAAACGAAAAGGAAGGTATGTATGAACTGATGGTAAGAGGGTGGCAGACCCTAATAATATTTGTGAAGGAGGGTGGAAGACCTTAATAATAATCTGTGAAGGAGGGTGGCAGACCCTAATAATATCTGTGAATGAGGGTGGGAGACCCTAATAATATCTGTGAGGTTATAGGGCGAAAGACTCTTTAATGGTGGCATGCCCTAATAAAATCTGTGAAGATTTAGGGTGAAAGGCTCTTTAAAACGTATAAGTATGTATGCAAAGTAAGATAAATTATGAAAGTATGAAAGAAAGAAACAATGAAAGTAAGAATGAAGGTATATACTTAGGTATGTAAGAAAGAAAGAATGAACAGGTTAAGTAAATAATATGTATCTTCGGATTCGTATAAGTAAGTATGTGAATGTGTTGTATGTTGCCTGTTTTAACTTGAACTCACTCAGCGTAGCTTAGTTTTAGTATGCACGCAGGTGAATAGACTGAAGCAGTTGGCTTGAGAGGCAGACACATGGCATGATTTGAAGGGACTGGCATCCAGAGAAGATTTGTCATGATGTTTAAATAAGCTATGTAATGTTTTATTTTAAAGACAAGTTTGAAAGTTTTTAACAAATGATTTAAGTTTTATTACTTTCGCGAAAGTTTTTAATTAACTCTGATATTTAGAACTATGTTTATGAGTAAATCCAACGTCAAAGCAGGGCACCGGGACTAGGGTCTTACACAACCATCACCAAACCACCCTGTACTTCCATACCTTCAACCAAAATTGTGTTATAACCCAAGCTGAACCTATCGCGCAAGATTACCCCACCCTCGAGCATGTTTCAATTGTGGAGATCCCAACCATGTATGCACCGCGTGTTGTTAAATCGTATATTTAGTCCAAATGATCTCTCCGCTCGTGCACCCTTCTCAAGCCTACCAAGTTCTGGCTTTTCAACCTCCGGTATCGACTTCTCAAGCTGCACCAGCCGTTCCGAATGCTCGCGAGAAGGCATTTGTGATAAACGTAAATCTAGCTCAACATAATAACGATGTGGTGAATGATACGTTTAGTGTTAATAATGTTTGTGCATCCATTTTATTCGATACTGATGCCGATATGAGTTTTGTGTCCTTTGAATTTGAGCCTATGCTTTCGTTGTCTCGTTCTAAACTTGAAAACTCCATCATGGTTGAAGTCGCAAGCGGAAAAACTATCTCAGTCGATTAGGTAATTCATGGTTGTACCATAAATCTTAACGATTATGATTTTTCTATCGATCTCAAACCTATGCAACTCGAGAGTTTAGATATCATAGTAGTCATGAATTAATTAGCCTAACATCATGCCGAATTTATGTGTTTTGAAAAGTATATTCGGATTTGTAACATTTAGGATTTTTCGTATTTATTGGTTTTAACTTGGTTAAACTTATGCGATATTTTCATAACTTACAAACGACTTTTAGAAACTCTGAAAATCGCTTATAATGGCCTAAAACGCATTCATAGAAGTTCAGGGACTAAAATTTTAATTTTGAAAATATGGTAGAACACAACTCGCCTCGTAGCACGACAGGGGGCATGCTCATTCGGTCATGTAGCACGACCGACGCCCAGACCAGCAAAAGTTTATTTTTTTCGTTTAATGCTAAATTCTTCTTAAACCAACCCAAATCACGAAAATTAAACCCCAAGTTATGTCATCTGATATTATAACATGTCCCAATTCATTTTCTTATGGTTAAAGCCGAAAATTAGGTTAATTGAGCCAATTTTTGTCATCAATAGCTTATTCCATTCCTTAAAAGAGTTGGTTACTAAATCCACAAGTTATGTCTCTTAATATTTAATCAAAGCACATTCTTAAACCCTAAAACTACCGTATCTTAGCCATCCCTCCCCATATCCCACGAAATTCCTCTCCTCCATTATCAAATTCTTCAAGATTATTCAAGATATTTGAGCCTCCGTTGACTTTCAATTTTCAAGACCTGTTTGACCATGAATTTTTCCAAGTTCTAACCGTTTTTCTGTTTCAGGTTCATTCGTGTCGGATTAGTAAACACGTTATATTCCCCGTTTAACCTTATTTTATTATTATATCGCCTAATTAATAAGGTGAGTAATCACTCCCATATTTTATTCATTTAAAACTGTTTTGGGAACTTTATGCGTACTCATCTCATTTATTTTTTATTATATATTGTCCATAACTAGCAGATCATGACTTGTTGTGTTGAACTAATAAACAATACTTGCTATTTGTTTAGTTGATTTATTTTATCGCATTCGGAGGAGGTCCATCAAAATATATCTCAGTTAATATGATCATACGTCGTGTTAGTAGCCATTGCCCAATTCTCAAGGCAAATGATCAACCGACATCAATTACTTGCTCATTGTTTAATTATTGATACTCACAATATCGATTTGCACTATTCCTCATATATTATAGTTAGTGTCAAAAATTGGTGATTACTTACTCATCCTCACGTTGACAAACATATTGTATTTTTATTATTTAATCATGTACACACATACGCAAACACCGAGGCTGTGCCTCAAATCTCAAAATATTTTCTAAATCTTTTCTCAAAAACCCTAGATTTTTATTATTCTTTTATTTATGGGAAATTCCTTTAGAATTCCCACGATTTTATTTTTACTCATCCTTAAGGCAAGGAGGTACGACGGGTTCTTGTAGTAAACTAGAAGGGGGGGATGTCACACCCTCAAATTTCGACTAACATAGTCTACCACAAGTCGTGTGACATACCTGGATCTAGCTCATTTGTTATACCAAACAACCAATTTAAAATATTCAAAATATTATATAAGTCTTATTCAAACATGAGAAAACAAAAAACAAACCAAACAGTTGAAGGTGTTGTGGAAGCGTTAAAGTAAACGTTTTATGATAAATAATAAACCATGTGTTCAAACAAGCACAACCCATCAATTGTAAACAATGTGAAATAAAAGTTCATGCAACAACTGTGACTCCTGACATAAGCAATGCAACCATGTCCTTAGCACATCTAGCAACCTAAGCAAGTATAAATACTCAAGGGTCAACACGAGGCTGGTGATTTATAAGTTGTAGTAAAAAGTAGTATTTATAGTATATGCAATATACGTAGCATAAGTAGTGTATGTGTAAATAGATTTACCACTTTTCAAATATACTAGGGTAGGTAACCCATTTATAAGCTACTAGACGTTTGAACCGAAGCTGATTGTCTTTATGCCTTTTAACAAGGTCTATCACAAACCATTGGCGCGTGTATGTTAGGGCGACTTACACTTATTCGACCTCCAGCCGAGTTTTAGTAGGTGGGATTTGTCAAACCCAGCAATATTACTTAAATTTCCCCGTGATCCCATCGTCACTGTTCAAGGTATATAAGGACTTTAAGTGATATTAGGGTATCTAGTATACACTTGTGATATATAACAAACTACATAAATCCAAAATAAGTCGCCGCGTTTTCCTCCCGAACACCAGTATGTTCGTGTTTTCTCCCCGATAACAAGTGCAAGGCCCCACACCCGGTGCCCAACATTATTATAGTGTATTAAAACTTTCACGAGCTGTTAAAACTTCAACCATGAGTTACAAAAGATAACATTTTTGTTTAAAACATTCAAATTGTCTTAAATTAAAACATCATAAATAAACGTCATGTCTTCCTTCTCTAGATGTCAGCATTGCAGTTCCTACCATGTACCTTCCTCAAGCTAGCTCCTTTAGCCTATTTACCTGCATGCATACTAAAAGTCAGCTACGCTGAGTGAGTTGTAGTTAATCAGGCAACATACTTTACGTTCACATACTACATGCTTAACCTACTTTACTTTCTTTAGTACATAAACAAGTACGTACCATCATACTTACTTTCATTCTTTCTTACTTTCATACTTTCACATTTTATCTTACTTTTACATACATACTTATATGTTTTAAAGAGCTTTTCGCCATATAAACTCATAGATATTATATGGGTCTTCCACCCTCCTTTCACGAATATTATTTGGGTCTGCCACCCTCCTTTCTCATATATTATTAGGGTCTGCCACCCTCCTTTCTCATATATTATTACGGTCTGCCACCCTTCTTTCACAGATATTATTAGGGTCTGTTATCCTCATAAGCCCCGAAAACATAACAAGGAATGGGGCTAGAAACTCACATGCGTCATGTTCCTCTCTGAGTTAACTGTAATAACCCTCCTTAGCTATGAACGGCTATATGTGTAATAATTATAAGTATCAATTAAATACCTCTAACTATATCATACTTCTAGATTAGTGAAACCCCTAGCTAACGAGGGTCTGGGGGCAGCGCCCCTAGCAGCGATGTTCTAGGGGCGACAACCCCTAGCAGGATCTAAGAGGCAGAGCCCCTGGCTGAATTCAAGTCGAATCAAATATGGTTTCTAATCGAATCGAGTTTATCATTCGATTCGGTTCATTTGTTTTCTCGATTCGATTCGTTTTTCCATGTCTTTCCGTTTTAACCTCTTCTTTTGACCCGTTATGCCCGTCTTACATATGAAACTAGTTCTGGGCTATAACAACTTCATTTTCTTACTTTAATTTGGTCCAAATGTCACTCGTTTGACTCATTTCAATCCAAACATCGTTTTATAATCAAGTTTATGTTTTCCGAGAATCAAAGAAAATATGTTATTCCTTTCCTGGAGGATCTCGAACATAGTACTCAAACCTATAGGCAAAAACGGAACATACGTCATACCATCTGGAACTTTAAGGGTCAACATAACCATTATGACGACTACCTTCCCTAAATTATCAAACCGAATTCACGGTGATTCCGTGGCTAAATTCAAAAATTCTAAATTATTTAATTATTATTATTTTAAGATGTTTGGTTGGGTGAAAAACCCATGGCAAGCCATTGACACTCCAACTATCCATTTTCTCAACCCTTTTTAAGTATGATATTTTGTTGGAGCATTATCACTCGTGGTGGTTCATGAGATGCGCCAACTACCCATAATTTTTTTCGTTAATTCGTTATTTAGTTGAACCATTTAAAACGCCATGGAACGCTTATGGGCAGTTCAACTCCATTATCTTGATAATTCGCTATTTAGTTGGGCCAACAAAATGTCATGGAAAACTCATGGGAAGCTCAACCCATCGAAGAAAATATGTTTATTCATTTAGTTAATCACAAAACTTCATGATCTGGTTTATTCACTTTACGTCAATTAATCAAAGTATTTTAATTTCCATGATCTGACACAATCCTCCAATAATAAATATACATTTATCTCAATTTAAACAAATATCTTTTTGTTATGTCTTCTCTCATTTATTTTATTTTATATAACTCTCAAACTAACAAACATGTCTCAATTTTCGACGATAGGGCTCTCACTTGGTGGAATACTTTGAAGACCGTCCAAGATACCAAGGCCACCATGGCCATGCCTTGGGATGAACTTGAGTGAGCTATAAAGACAAACTTTTGTTTTGATCTTGAACTTCAAAAGCTTGAAACTGAATTCTGAGAACTTAAGCAAATAGGTGGTGACAACTCTACTTACTCGAACCGATTCAAAGAGCTCAGTCTTTTAGTACCTCAACTCGTAACACCCGTAACCCGTGCCATTCGCAAGAATTATCGTGGTTTACCAACAATTTTGCGAGATGTTGTAGTTTTTCGCGACCCTCTAACCATTGGTGAAGCTCTTGCCCTTTCCGTTGCTCTCTCAAATGACCATGTTAGGGATGGAACCCTCTCTCGAAAGAACTCTAAACCTACCCGGACAATTCCAAAACCGAATCCTCAACCGACACTAAGGCCGAACCCAAACCCACTCCGCACAACAACACTTACCACTACAACAAGAAACATAAACCCAATCACCAAAACTATGCTATCAACCAAGCACAACCCGAGTAACAGTCTTAAACAAGAAACCTCACCAAAACTACAACAGTCCTCATCCTCTGTGCTCCATTTGCAGTTGCCATCATCTGGCTCAATCTCCTTATCGTCTTTGCTCTAAGTGCAACCGATAGGTCACCTCACAAATGTTTGTCATCAACCTCCTAGTTCTTTTCCGTTTTCTCAACCCGTTGCACCTACCATGCGTGTTTGCTACAATTGTGGAGACCCGAACTATCTTCACAATGCGTGTCCTCAACTTGCCCATCTTTGTCATATCCAAGCCATACCTATACCCTAATACACTACCCATTCTCACCAAGTCAAAACCTGTCAACCTCACATTTCTCAAGCTTCTCAAGTCAATCAAGATCAAACCTGCCTAACCCAAACCTATAAAATTCCGTACCCGCAGTCTCAAGTTTATTAAACCTACTCTAACCACCCCCCCCCCCCCTCTTGCAACCTATTCAATCTATTCCAAATCAATCCACCTCGACTGCCCAAGTTCTTCTGGATTGAAATCCTCAAGGTGTTCAAAGTCTAATGAATCAAGTCAACCGTAACTAAGCTACACAAGGACTCTTTTTGCTTGCGTTATTTCTATCTTAAGTTATTTTCTCTTTTCAAATTATGTATTTTAACGACTTTTTATTTAGTTATGGTATTGAATAAATTCCATTTGAATTAGTTATCTTTTGCGTATTTATATCTCATGGAAAAATTTATTTTATTTCTCATGTTTACGATACCGTACTCCTATCTTATTTTCCTATTCTCGTTCATCATGATCAATTTTTTGTAATCTTATTAAAAAGATTTAATTTCAACTTCAAGGATTTCATTTCTAACAAATTTTAAAAACTCCTATTTAGCAAAGGTACCTTTAAAAAATAATCATTTTAGTTAATTACATTAAAAAGTTTAATGAATTTGAAAATGTCTTACTTAAAACTCTTCCTTTCTATTTTACCGCCGAAATTATATCTTCAAATATTCTGTAACCCACACGATCGAGCAAATCTTGTGGACCATCTGACGATAAAAGTAGTTATGGCCCGGAATATAATTATCAAAGTCATCGCATGGAAATCATAGTACGTTCGATTGTGTGGCATACCATAGAACCGAGGGTGTTTTGTATTTGTATATGTATTTGTATTCGTTTACCCAACCCAGGAATGTAATTCGGATCTTTCGTATTAATAAAAATTTGTATTTATTGGTATTTAACTTGGTCTAACTTATTTCATAACTTTCAAACAACTCTTAGAAACTCTTAAAATCTCTTAAAATGGCTAAAAGACATTTAGAGAAGTTCGGGGACTAAAAATGTTAGTTTTAAAAATCTGTTAAACACAACACGTCGCGTAGTGCGACGGTTGGCATGCTCAGTCAGTTGCGTAGCACGACCGACGCACAAACCATCAAAACTTTATTTTTGTTTTCGTTTAATTCTAAATCCTTCCTAAACCGACCCAAATCATGAAAATTAAGCCGTAAGTTATTCCCTCTTAAATTATAACATGACCCAATTCGTTTTCTTGTTATTAAAGCCGAAATCTTTTGGTTCATTGACCTGATTTTTGTCATCAATAACTTATTTCATTCCTTAAATGAGTTGGTTACTAAATCAACAAGTTATGTCTCTTAATACATAATCAAAACACATTCTTAAACCCTAAAACTACCGTATCTCAGTCGTCCTCCCCATATCCCACGAAATTTCTCTCCTTAATTATCAAATTCTTCAAGATTATTAAAGATATTTGAGATTCCGTTGACATTCAAGTTTGAAAATCCATTTGACCACGAATTTATCCAATTTCTAACATTTGTTCGGTTTCAGGTTCATTCATGTCAGATCATTGAGCACATTATATTCCTTGTTTAACCTTATGCGAGTTTTCCTAGTGGTTTACACCAAGTTTTCCAAGTGCGAATTTTGGTTAAACGAAGTACAATTCCTCGGTCACATTGTTAACGAACATGGCATACATGTTGACATTGTAAACATCGAAGCTGTTAAAAACTGGAAGACCCCGACTTCACCCACTGAAGTTTGGTCCTTTCTGGGTCTTGCTGGTTATTATCGTTGCTTTATCCAAAACTTTTTCAAGATTTCTTAGCCTCTCACCACCTTAACTCATAAGGGTAAATTTTGAAAAAGGGAGGGGGGGGGGGTAAGCAAGATGAATTTTTTCATGTAACATTTCGTTTTTTCTCATTTTTGTAATTGTATTGTATACCCAACTCATGTTTGTTATTTGGGTCGTTCTCATTATAGAACACGCGTATTTATTGAGTATTTACTTGCATTTATTTCATTTTATATAAATCGTCTCTCAGACCCCTAACTCGTACACCTTAATCTTATTTTTTATCTACTCAAAAGTTCAAGGATTTAGCTTTCAAAAAAGGCCTTTTTCTAGAAATTCAATATGATAAGTTGAACACATTAAATATTCAAAGTTGAGAAACGATTGATTTATGAAGAATTATAATATAATAAATTCATACTAACTTGTAGTTATTAAGTTGTTTTTTTTTATTATAAACCTTTGTGTAGTTTTATAATATTTTTTTCACTTTACAAGTCGGTGGGTTGAGGCCCACATAAACCCTAAAATTGTATTGCCACCAAAAAAAAAAAAAACCATATTCACTCACATGTATCATCTCCAGTTTCAATTATTATTTGATTAATATCATTGGACGTGCCATGTTTTGTTTAACTGAATCTTTATGGCCCTGTTTTTATCATGATTTTCTTTACCATCTAGCAATCCTCCAATCCAACAACTATTGTTGCACACAAATCCCACCACACAAACCTAGGGGGAAGTTTTCAAGATTACTTTTATTAAAGCACACGATGTTTTCTTTTAATACACGAGTTTCACAAATTAAGGTACGGATAGCCTACTGTCATACTATATTACTTTTATTGTTGGTAGTTTATGTGTTAATTAACACAAACTATTTATTGAGCGATATGAACCATTGATTTCGAATCGTTATTTATTGATATGAACCACTGATTTTGAATCGTTTATTAACTCATATTACGGTCAAGTCGAAAGCGAACTTGATCTCTTATCGAGTTTCGGGTCGAACACGAACCGAACGCTTGCTGAAACTTGTTTACTCGTTTTTGTGTATCGATCCGTTTTTTTTTAATGAACTGAATTTAAAAAAAAATGTTTAAATAAGATAATTAAATCATTATATTAATTTCTTTTTACTAAATAACTTTTGACATAACATTTATATTTTAAATTTTATATATATACATACACCTTATAAATAATCTCCAACTATTAGCCAAACTCCCACCGTAATTATTCTTAGTTCTCATTATGTATTTATTCTTTTATTTAATTTAGTATTATTTTATCTTTAGGGTGGTTTGTTTGAATTTTGGTCGTGTCGGCTCGCTTAATCTCATCTACCTTATTAACTCGCCTATATCAAGGTGAGTAATCACACTTCCTTTTTTACTATTTTATATTTTAGGGGCTCTATGCCTACACAACTTTATTATTTAGTTATTATACAAGTATATACTCAAACACAATTCCATTATTTACGTAGTTGTAATATTGCTCGATTAGTTGCTAAATGCTAAATGGCTATGTGTTTACAGTTTTTGTGGTTGATTGGTATCTCATCCTCATCCTCATAGTATGATCATACGCCGTCCGAGTAAACATGTCCGAGTCTAGTAGCATTTTGAAAAGACACTTTTATTTTATATTTTGCTAGTTGATGTAATACACCTTATCGCAAGGAATTGTCATTTTTTATCACTATATATATATATATATATATATAGGATCAGGATCATGAGAGAACCTTTTTGAAATTGAGAACTATGAGAACCATTTTGGACCACAAAAAATCAAAAAAAAAATCATAAAATAAAAAAAAACACAAAAATCAAAAAAAGTATAAAAACCAAAATTCTTATTTTTCATCCCGGTTTCATAAAAAAACTTGGTTTAGCTAAATTATATACACATATGTATAATATATACATATATGTATATTTACATGTTTTTATTGTACACATGTGTATAATTTAAGATAAATGATACTGTACATATGTGTATATTACGTAACCAAAGATTATATAAAATTATACATATGTGTATAATACAACTTTTTTTTATTTTTTTGTATTTTTTGTATTTTTTTTAATGAAACTGGAATGAAATATAAGAATTTTGTTTTTTTTTCTTTTTTAAATTTTTATTATTTTTTGTTTTATGATTTTTAAATATTTTTTAAAGGTGTTTTTAGTGGTTCAAAATGGTTCTCAAAGTTCTCAATTTGGAAAGGGTTCTCTTAGGATCCTTACCCTATATATATATATATATATCAAAACTTGTGATCACTTGCTTAACACTATTGTTGAAAAAACATATCTATTTTCACGCATATCGCATGTACCTACACGGGATGATTGAAGATGCAAGACATTAGTTATACCTTAGGTTTAATAAAATAAAGAACAATTTATATGTATTAGTTAATGTAATAGTTTTGGAATGATTTTGATTTGTGAAACCCTTGTGTACGATGAATGTAATATATAAATTAGATATTGACACTTTATATATTTTTTTAGTGTCCTTGAGCTATGATACAAATATTGTCGCGCCCTGACATGTTTCGCCGTTTGGTTGGGGTGTGACATTTCAAACCTTAAATTGTATGCTTTAGGATGTTCCTATCCTGGCCCTTCCTGAAGGAAACGAGGATTTTTTTTTGTCTATTGTGACCCCTCAAATCAAGGTCTCGGTTGCGTTCTCATGAAACGAGGCAAGGCTATCGCCTATGCGTAATGACAACTTAAGGTTCATGAAAAGAATTATACGACACACAACCTCGAAATCGGTGCAGTTGTATTCTTGTTGAAAATTTGGAGAAACTATTTGTGTGGCACGAAATGCGTAGTATTCACCGACCACAAAAGTCTCAAACATTTTTTTGTGTGCTTGATTTTGGTTGTAATTAGGATACACGTCTTCCATTGGTTGAGTTTTCGTACAATAATAGTTATCATTTGAGCATCAAAATGGCTCCATTTGAAGCCTTCTACGGTCGTAAATGTCGTTCTCCTATTTTCAAGAACGAGATTGGCGAAATTCAACTCATCTAACCCGAAATGGTATAAGATACAACCGAAAAATCACACAAATTCGTAATAATATACTTGATGCTAGGATTCGCCAAAAGTCTTATGCTGATAAGCGACGGCGTTTCTTGGAATCCGAAGTCGGCGACCTTATCCTTCTCAAGGTTTCACCCTGGAAAGAAGTAGTCCACTTACGTATGAAGGGTAAACTAGCACCCGGTTTTGTTGGTCCGTTTAAGATCCTCGATCGAATCGAAGATGTAGCCTATTGACTTGAGCTTCCACAAGAGCTTCAAGACATATATCCTGTGTTCCATGTATCGAACCTCAGAATGTGTTTAGCCGACTAAAACCTTCATATCCCTCTCAAAGAAGTGCATATTAATGAAACATTCTCTTCTTTGAGAGACCGGTGGGGAAAACAGATCGAAAGGATAAGGAAACCAAGCGTTGTCGAATCCCTTTGGTTAAAGTTCATTGGGAATCCAAGGACAGTGCAGAATTCACTTACGAACGTGAAGATCAAATGAAGTCTAAATACCCGCATCTCTTTTCTACGGATGTTAACTCCTAATTCCGGGACGGAATTTTCGAAAAGTTGGGAATGTTGTGACATTTTTCAATTTTTGTATTTGTATTTGAATATGTTTACCCACTTCGTTTGGTAATTCAGATCTTCATTCATTAATAAAGTGAAGTATTTGTTAAGTATTTATAATTGTTGTGCTATCGGAATGTTATTCAAGTGTTAACAAGTCAAATTTCATGTATTTTGAGTTATTATTGTATATAAAATATAGTGCAAGGACCAAATCTTTCAAATCTAAAGAATTCAAAACTTTAAGCGCGTCGCGGCAAACACATGTTGTGCCCGTCGTATAGCGTGACGAACATAGGATTCTTCCGAGTTTGTTTTGGATTGCGCTACGCGACCCATCGTCCACTCCCCTGTCGTGATACGTGACGTAAGCCCAGATCAATCATACGGTCTTGCTTCATGGCAAGCATCATGTCTTACTGACTTCTCGCTGATTGACTCGATTTCAACGTTATAACATGTACGTAGACCTTATTACAACTTGTGTGTATTATTCTTTTTCATCAATTGGTTATAATAATTGATTAATTAATAAAAATTCATGATTTCAAGTCGTGTGACTTGCCTCTTGACTAGCCATCAAATTAACTCATTTCGACATTGTTATTAACGAATCCGAGCCTATATAATGCTCACTTATCCTCTGCAATTTTTTTGCCCCGATAAAATTACACTCAAATTCATCCAAGCTTGTCAATTGCTATCAAGTCTCAAGTTTGACTTTCGAAAGTTAACTGCTCAGAAACTCTTCTTTCTTTTCTTTGGTGATTCAATCCTCGGATCTCATGATGGATGTTTCCGAGATGTCAACTCAATCTAAATTCGTGGAAACGTATCATTATTAGTAAACGACTTCTCGCTTATGTTTGGTTTATGTACTTTATGTTTAAAAGTCACATTTATTGCAAACTAATAACCAAGAACAAACATTTGTATCATACTACTTCATTTATATCATTTAAATAATGTTAGACACAAACCCGACTCAAAATCAAAGTTCGTGTCCGACAAAAAACGAACCACTCATTTAAACTAGTTTTTTAATTAATGTTCGGTTTTGGAAAAACTTGACTAATCTAAATTAACTAATAATTATTATAATCAAGTAATTTCTCTAAGACTAAAATAAAATTACTTGAAAATTAAATAAAAAAACCTTTTTAATAAATCCAAAATACTGTCTTTATAAATTGTTTCGTCATAATCTGAACGTCCTCGCCAAATTATTTTCTTTACTCAACCTATCTTTGATCATAGATATTTATTTTCTATGGACATTTATTGAACCGAACGTTGTCGGTTCACTCGCTTAGAGACATTTTTGCTTACTTACTCCTTCTCGCTTACTTAATAAGTGAGTTTTTTATAACCCCTTTTTAACGCTTATAATATTTTTGAGGTGTAGCATGTCACAATTTATATCTCGTTAGTTATGAAACTATTTACAAACCGATTCACACTTATCGTACGTGTTAATATTATTCTTGCATCTGGTTTATGATATATACGTGTATTATGTGCAGCATGTTTACTGTTTTTATGGTGGAAATTACGCATACACATAGTGGGAGGGTCCGCAGGGACGTACCCACGTCGCTTAACGCTTTTAACTTCGGTTGTTATGCTTAACACATATGTACATTATTATTATTTATCTTAATTGTACATATGTGTATAAAGAATAACATATATAAAATTAAAACTATAAGTATTATACATATTTGTATAATTTTTATGAAATCGGGATGAAAAATAAAAGTTTTTGGTTTTTTTACTTTTTTATTTTCGCGTTTTTTTGTTTTATAAATTGTTTTATTTTTTCTAAAAAGAGTTTTTTTTGTGGTCCAAAATGATTCTCAAAATTATCAATTTTAAAATGGTTCTCACATGATCCTAATCTTATATATATATACACGCAAAACTTATGAAAGCTCACCAACATAATTATTGATAAATGTATTATTTTAAGCGTGCTGTAGGTTAATACAATGAACTGTCAGGACAAGAAAAATAGTTCTACCTTAAATTTATCTAAATGAATAATATTTGTTTTCTTTCCAATGTAATGTTATTTTTTTTATTTATCGAACAATTTGTGTACTTTCGAATTTTATGAAATAAAATAATTGTATTCATCATCAATATTGTTACGAGCTTATGAGTGATATTTACGTTGCACCCGGACGAATTCTGCTTAAAGTTGGGGTGTTACAGTTATGGTTACTGAAATTCACTAAACTGTAAATAATATCGGGCTTGTTAGGCTTAGTATTGAAATTATGAACTTATAAGGCACGAGATTGGATGACGTCGGATACGCGCATGTTCGCCTAATATATTCGGTGAATTGATTGAGATATCGATTATGCTATGGCCTTGATGGTGGAAGAGGATGATGTGATCAGTAAATATTTTGTACAACTTTCTTCTATAAAAATTGTAAATTGCTAGTTGGATCTAGTTTAAATATTAAATATGAATGAGTATCTTGAATTTTCCTAGTTTATAATCCCGTATCATAAACCATTTTCTTGATTCTATGATAGGGTGGGTGTATATTGTTGTTGAGAAGATCCTTTTGACACGATTCCAAGCCTCTAAGGTGGCAACGAATTCGAGCAAGGAGGTCGTCGGATAAGGTTTCGTAAATCAATTGGAGGACCACCACATCCATCTTTATCCACGACAAATAGTCTTTAAAAAGGGTGAAAGTAAAGACGAGGACGAGTAGAATAATTGTAATCGATAAAAATATATATTTAGTAGTTTGTTCAATTTTTGTATTTTGAGTTGTTTTTTATTTTATTTTTGTTGTTTAATTTAAGATTATTATTAAGTCCGAGGACAAAATCTGTCAAATTCTAAACTTTCAGAGATTTCAGGTGCATCGTGACACGTGACAGGTTACTCTTTAACCCTTCACGACACGCAACGTCCTCGACACACAACGAAATTAACTAAAGTCCTTGGCCACCCGCAACGAGTTATGAACTCCAAAAACCAAATGGGTCACGACACGCGATGGGCTTAACCTTCACGTGACACAGTCAGTGCCAGTTAAACGAAAATCAGTTGGCCATCTAGATGGTCATTCAGATTGACCAATTAACACCAAATCAATTCCTTTTTGACTCGTTTATAGAAATATTATTCACTCTCTAAAAGTTATGGTCAATACCACATAATTATCTTCATCAATTCTTGGTTAAGAAACTCATTTTTCATAATAACTTAAAACCCGTTTGACTCATTAACACAACCTTAGTCTTTGAGTTTACCACACTCAATCATACTTTCAATTTGGTGCATTTGCTCTCTAGATTAACGATTTAAGTCTTGTTCAAGCCAAAGTCAAACCGAGCCATTTTAATTTTAATTCGATCCTTCCAAGAGTAAATAATTGTTGTTCTAATTCATCTTCATCTCTAGAACAAAAACCGATCTGCCAATTTAAATTGACAGAGGTGTTTACTCATTCAAATTGAAGGATTTCTAAACTAGGGTCTTAGAAATTTGGGGTTTTTATTTATTCAAGTTATTGTATATAAATTTGTAGAACCAAATTATGACCAAGTGATAAGCTAGTCCAGTTGGTTAACACTCATGTGGTTGGGGCCAAACCAGCCAAACCCGGGTTTAAGTACCACCATCCACAAGTTATTATTTTCATTTTAAAAACTATTAATATATATCTAATGTATAAATATAATCTAACAATAATATTAAACCAATAGACTTTAAGTCAACTTGGTCTATTCCTAACTGGTTGTTTTCTAAATTTTCCATCTATATCTACCACTTCTCTAATGTTCATTTGAATAAAATAAATCAAAATTAAATTAAAATAATCTACAATCAATTCTCTTTAATGATTAATAGTTATAATTATTAATTATGAATTTCTATTATTTCTATTATTTATATTATTATGTATTCATTTTTCATTATAACATAATTTAACCTAAAAACCATACCAGTTATCTCCTTTTTCACGCCTCCATCATCTTCAACCGATCTCAACCTTCAATTCATTTATTCGGAAAATTCACCGTCCATCATCGATGAAACTTTCACCAGCCAAACGTTTAATCTAGAACATATCGACCTACCCATGTAAGGCCCCGTAACCGGTACTCTACATTGGACGTTGGATTTACTCATAAACACAGTTCTAAACATCAGAGTTAAATAAAACTTTACGCGGAATATAAAGCTTTCATAACATTACAATAACAATCCATAACTTGTCTTAAAACATTATTTGTCTTTCAATATTATAACATTAAACATAAAACAACTTGCGTCTTTAGATGCCAGACTTTTATTCTTCTTCCATGTGTCCCAGCTCAAGCCAGCTCTCTCATTCTACTCACCTGCGTGCATACTAAAAGTCAGCTACACTGAGTGAGTTCTAGTTAATCATACGTTATACAATACATATACTTATCTTCCATTATGCATCCAAAGATACATAATAATTACTTTACTAATTTACTTTCATTATATAATTCATACGTACTTTCATACTATATAATTACTGTCCATTCTATCTCAGATATTATTAGGGCATGATCCCTCTGTCGTTGTCTATCTCGGATATTATTAGGGTCTGATCCCTTTTTTATCTATCTCAGATATCATTAGTGTCTGATCCCTTTCTTCTCTATCTCAGATATTGTTAGGGTCTGATCCCTCTTTTCATTTCTATCTCAAATATTATTAGGGCCTGATCCCTTTCTACTCTATCTCAGATATTAATAGGGTCTGATACCTTACTTCTTCATCTTCGTACATACTGTCTTTACATACCCGTAACATACATATATTTTCTTTAATCATTCATACATATTCATATGTTGTACACACACACACACACACACATATATATATATATATGTATATATATACACAAACATATATATCATACACATCCATCTTTCAAATACATACCTCTCTTGTCAATACGTGTAATATCCGAAGATCATTCACGTATCGACAAGCTTTCATTCACATACATGACATAATATCTATCACATAAATCATACAAGGAATACACTTACCATTTAAGGTAAGTTTATTAACTATCACATCGAGTATGCACACAGCCCCGAAAACATAACAAGGAAATGAGACTAGAAACTCACCTGAATGCAGTTACGTTCACCGTTAATGGTAATCCCTTTCTTTAGTTGAGCACGGCTAACTATATAACAATTACGCGTATTAGTTACTATCACTTACCATTTCGTATTTCCAGTTTAATTGTAACCCTCAACGAACGGGGGTCCGGGGGCAGCGGGGTTCTAGGGGCGGCAGCCTCTAGTGGGGTCCAAGGGGCAGAGCCCCTGGCTGGGGTTAAGCTGCCAAGTCAGCTTGGAAAAATTTTATTTTAATTAACTGTCTTAACACGTTTTCCATTAGGATTTTAAATTATTTTCTAATTCGTTAACTCATTCATTATAGCGAATTACCTCTGATACATTATCTTATCTTCCTTATTCGTTATCCTGATTCATCACCTTATCATCATCTGATTCGTCATTCCAATTCGTCATCTAAACATGACTTGATTCGTTATCTTAATCGTAACGAATTGGCGAGTCACGAATCACCTGATTCGTTATCTGGTTTGCTATCCTAGTTCGTTAGCCTAATTCGTTATCTTGACGTAACGAACTGGGTGAGCTAATTCGTTATCTTGACGTAACGAACTGGGTGAGCTAATTCATTATCTTGACATAACGAACTGATGAACTAATTCGTTATCTGGATATAACGAATTGTATCAATCTTATCCAGACTTTGACTCAGAAGTCAAAGTAAAAATCTATATGAACACAAACTGGTCAACATATACCAGATCTGCAATTCAACCTTAAATCCTTAACGAAACATCATGATTTAGGTATCAATGAACTCGGAATCCTAGCGCCAACAAACCCCAATCCATTAATCATCCGAATATTAAGTTTTATAGGGTGCGATTATATATATATACTTACGGCTTGTTTACCCTCGATTAATCTATCAATTATTAACCAATTTCAGTGAGGTTTGTTGCTTTGGATTCGTTTTTACCATTTACACATAGATCTATGATTTCTTGACGAAATCCGAACCTAAACGAACAAGTTCTATTCATAAACGTACCTTAAACGAGTAGTTTTACGAATACGGTCTAGTCTTGATGATAGATTTTCCATGATGATCTAGTACCAACGGGTTCGGGTTTTCACCTTTGGATCTTGGCTCGGGTTGAAGGATAGTGTTTGTGTGTGTTTTTTATGGTGTAGGCTATGGTGTAGAGATGGATAAAAATGGAAAGTTTTATGGTTTAAGGGGTATTTATACTCTCTTAAGCCTATGGACCTAAGGCGTATTCCATCTCTTATTCCATCTTTTAAAGTCCAAGCCCATCCTCTTACTGTTTGTTTATCTAAACTGACACACGACACATTATAGAATAAACAAAATTTCATTTATTTATTATAATCAAAAGTAGGATGTTACAAGTCTTCTCTCCTTAAAGAGGTTTCGTCCCCGAAACCTAACTATTACATAAACAGGTTCGGGTAAAACTTGCACATCTCATCCTCAAATTCCCAAGTATCATCTGAACCCTTGCGATGCTTCCATATCACCTTCACTAAAAGTATAACCTTGTGACGAAGTTGCTTCTCCTTGTGGTCAACTATCTCGATCGGTTGCTCGATATAATTCAACTGTTCATCAACCTCAATTTCCATTAATGGCACATGAGACGTGTCATCCGCTAGGCATTTCCTCAGATGAGAAACATGGAAGGTTGAATGAATTCCTCTAACTCTTCTGGCAAATCCAGCTTATAAGCCACTTCACCTACTCGATCTAAAATCTTGAACGGTCCAATGTACCTTGGACTCAACTTTCCTCTCTTCCTAAAACGAATAATTCCTTTCCAAGGCGAGACCTTGAACATCACATTGTCACCAATGTTAAACTCAATCGATCGTCGCCGCTTATTAGCATACGACTTTTGACGGTCTTGAGCAGCCTTCATCCTTGCTTTGATTTAATAAAACTTTGATGAGGTTTCTTACACAACCTCTAGGCTTCCCATCTCTCTCTGACCAATCTCTACCCAACATACGGGAGTTCTACAACGTCTTCCATACAGCATCTCGAACGGTGGCATTCCGATACTTGAATGGTAGCTGTTGTTATAGGAGAACTCTGCCAAATGAAAATGTTCATCCCAACTCCCTCCAAAGTCTAAAACACATGCACGTAGCATATCCTCAAGGGTTTGGATCGTCCTTTCAGACTGTCCATCTGTTTGAGGATGATACGCCGTACTGATGTTCAATCTTGTTCTCATAGCTTCATGGAACTTCTTCCAAATTCTAGAAGTAAACCGAGTATCTCTATCGGACACGATCGATAACGGTACTCCATGCTTAGATACAACCTCCTTAATGAACAAACTTGCTAACGTTTTTGACGAAATGGCCTCTCGTATAGGCAGAAAGTGAGCACTTTTGGTCAAACGGTCCACTATCACCCAAATGGTATCATGATGCTTAGCTGTACGAGGTAGCTTAGTTATGAAATCCATAGTGATGTGTTCCCATTTCCATAAGCAGTGGCGAAGCTTGGGCTTAGTCACGGGGGTGACTGAAGTCACGAACTCAAAAATTTTCTGGTTGGCGATTCGGTTCGTGTCGGTGATTCGGGTCGGGTCGGATCAAACAATATGACATATATATATATAATTTTTTTTCATTTATTCAAACAATTGTTCTTACAATAAAAAAAAACAAAATAATTTTTTAACCAAAAAAGATCTAAAATAATCATGATGATGCGAGAGGAATGATGAGTAGGGATAAGCAAATTCGGTATTGATACCGGTACTGGTACCGAAATCGGTTGGTATTTGGTACCGTCGGTACCGAATAGATACCAAAGTTTTGAGTTTGGTACCTGTATATCTCAAATTTTACCTTCAATATCGGTATCGAACCGAATATTTTGGTATCGGTACCGGCACCGGCACGGTACTGATCTCATCCCTAAGGGTGAATATCTAGAAGAAGAATTGCAAAGACCTAAAATATTTATAAAACAAATCTTTTACTATTCGACTACTATTTTGTAAGTTTTGTTTATAAATATTGCGAGGTTTTAGAAAAAAAACAAACGATGGGGTATTATATTTAAAAAAAAATCAGTAGTGGCCGGTAGCATTTTGAAAAAGTACATCAGGGGTGACCGAGCTTAATACCTATAAAAATTTTCGAGAAAATCGCGAAATTTATCCTACTAACGGAGAAAACCGAAGTGGCCGGGGCCACCCCCGGTCCCTACATAGCTTCGCCCCTGTCTATAAGGCTTCTGATGTTCTGCCTTGACTTGTAAACAAGTTAAGCACTTACTGACATAATCTACTACATCATTCTTCATCCCTGGCCACCGTAGTCTCTTTTCAAATCTTGGTACATTTTCGTAGTTCCTGGATGAATTGAATACCTTGACTTATGAGATTCATCTAAGATTCTACCTCTAAGATCTCCATGGCATGGGATCCACATACAGTCGAACCTAGTCTTAACACCATGCGTGTTTTCCATCAACTTGCCTTGCTGACCAAAAATCCTTTCTTTCTTCACTAGTCCTTAATCTACCAGCACTTCCGACTGCACTTTGATAATTTCTTCAAACAGACTTGAATTCATAATCAACTGGTATGACTTCACTGGTGCAATGACTTCCTCGTTCTTACGACTTAGCTCGTCGACGACCACATTAGCTTTACCAGGATAGTACTTAATGTCGCAGTTATAGTCCTTTATCAACTCTAACCACCTTCTCTGTCTCACGTTCAACTCTTTCTGCTCGAAGAAGTACTTTAAACTCTTATGATCTGTGTAAATAGTACACTTAGTACCATACAAATAATGTCTCTATATCTTAAGAGCGTGCACTACTACTACTAGCTCTAAATCATGCGTCGAATAATTACTCTCATGGACTTTCAACTGTCTAGACGCGTAAGCTATCACTTTTCCTCATTGCATCAACATGCAACCTAACCCACGATGCGAAGCATTAGTACAAACAACCAAATCCTCGTCACCGTCAGGTAAAGCAAGGATTGGAGCTTGCGTGAGTCTTTTCTTTAATTCCTCAAAAGCTTCTTCTTGAAACTTACCCCAACTGAATACTATCGACTTTCGAGTCATACCGGTCAATGATGCGGCTATCTTGGAGAAACCTTCGATGAATCTCCTATAGTAGCCAGCTAACCCTAAGAAGCTTCGTATATCAGTCGGATTTTGTGGAGACTTCTAATTAGTTATCGCCTCAATCTTAGCTGGGTCCACGGTAATCCCTTCAGGATTTATCACGTAACCTAGGAATTGCAATTCTCGTAACCAGAATGCGCACTTCGTAAACTTAGCATACAACTTCTCATTCTTTAGAGTCTCCAATACTTCTCTCAGATGCTCGGCATGAACAGTCTCGCTCTTAGAATAGTTCAATATATCGTCGATGAAGACGATAACTAACTTATCCAATATCGGCCGATACACCCTATTCATCATATCCACAAATGCTGCAGAAGCATTCGTTAGTCCGAATGACATTACGAGGAACTCGTAGTGTCCATACCGCGTCCGAAACGTTGTCTTAGGGATGTCTGCCTCTTTCACTTTTAGCTGATGATAACCTGATCTGAGATCTATTCTGGAGAACCAACTTGAATCTTGCAGTTGATCAAACAGATCATCAATCCTTGGCAAATGATATCTATTCTTTACCGTAAGCTTGTTCAACTCGCGATAATCTATGCACATTCTCATACTTCCATCCTTATTTTTCACGAACAACACCGATGCGCCCTACGGGGAAACACTTGGTCTTATGAAACCTTTGTCAAGGAGTTCTTGCAGTTGGGACATCAGTTCTTTCATCTCAGATGGTGCTAGATGGTAAGGCTCTTTCGCGACGGGCTGGGCTCCTGGTACTAAATATATCTGGAATTCTATCTCTCGCTCCGGTGGCAACCCCGGAAGATCCTCAGGGAATACTTCTTGGTAGTCGCGCATGATAGGAACATCTTTCATTTCTTTTATCTCTGTCGTAGCTTTGAGAACATACGCCATGTAGGCACCGCACCCTCGCCTTAACAAACCCTCGGCTTTTATCATTGAAATGACATTAAGCCCAGAACTTTCCTTATCACCATAAACTGTCACCGCACTATCGTCCAAGAACTTTAACGTTATTATCCTACTCTTACACACTATCTGAGCTTCATACTCAAAAAACCAATCCATTCCCAAAACCACATCGAGGTAACAGGGAACTTATGTCCCTCTAACTCTATCTTACAGTCCTTAACCATTCTCATAATTTAACCGAGGTGTCACTGGCGATTTCTACTATAAAATTTTCAGACACTCGGCAACATTTCATTTTAGCTAATTTACTAAATGGGGTAGCTACGAAACTTTTGTTCACACCCGAATAAAATAATACTGAAGCGAATATACCGTTTACTAGAAACGTACCTGTGACAACATCTGGAATCTGCTTGCCTTGTTCCTGGGTTAACATGTAAGCTCTGGTCCTCGGTCTAGTCTGAGCAGCAGCATTTTTTCCACTCCCCCCGGCTCCACCATCGGTGCATTCCTTGGAAAAATGGCCCGGCTTACCACACTTGTAGCATGCGGGTTTTACTGTACAATCAGGAGCATAATGTCCCATCTTTCCACACTTATAACAGGAATTCGATCCCAGCCTGCATTCCCCACCATGAGCCTTACCACACTTATAACAAACATCCGATCCTTTACTCCACTTACACTCACCTACATGCATCTTTCCACACGCCTTGTATGATCTTTTCTCCCACACTTTCTGCTTCTTATCCTTGGAGTTCCATAACTGAGTACCGGGTCGTTTAGCATGATTGACCCACTTCTTATCTTTCTTCTCTTCCTCGACCACAACATCATCCATAGCCAGGTCTTCCTAAACTATCTCTGCGAGTTCGACAGTAGAGTCAAAAGTAGCAGGTTTATTCGCCCTGACTAACGTGCAGAACTTCTATGGCAATCCACTCACACAGCACTTGATCCTTTTAGCCTCAGTGTTAACCATTTCGGGTACTAGCCTAGACATTCGGTTGAACTCGGTGGTATACTCACAATATGTCATTGTTCCAGCTTTCAAGTTCAGAAACTGCATCTCCGCCCTCTCAACTTCATTGTTAGCACAGAACCTCTTCATAACTAACTCCTTCAGATCGTCCCACTTCATTGCCTTAATCTCCTCCCGACTCTTCCTCTGCTCAATCGATTCCGACCAGTACATTGCCTCATCACCGAAGGATTGGGTAGCATAATCCACAGCCTGGTCAGGACGGCACCCGCTAATGCGTATAACCTTGTTCATAGTGGTTATCCATTGGAGAGTAGCGATTGCGTCTCCCAAGCCAGTCAGCTTCGGCGGTTCACATTCCTTGAAGGACTTATAGTTGCACCCACCTCGACCCCTTTTCCTATCATCCACCTTCACTGAGTTAACCACACTTGATTATTACTTCTTCTTCTCATCATCCTTCTTACACTTTTCCCCAGACTTCTCAGCAGTCCTCGCCTAACTTCCAGCAGACTTTTCAGGATTCAAGTTCTTTACAGCAGCTGCTACTGCTTGAGCAATGGCAGCTTGAACAGCAGGGTCGAGTTGATACCCCTAGTTATTACTCGGATTTCGACCAGCTGCACTTCCTTCACCCTCATTGTTAGAAGCTAATTCTACCGACGGTTTTCGGACAATGCATGGCCTACCACGACGTCTTGTACGTCCTCCCTTTCCAGCAACTTCTATAGCTCCAACCATTCGTATTCTATAAGGAAACACAAACGTCATCACTTAAGGAACCATTTAGTACAAGGATATTAAGTCTAACAGGTAATAACAGTGGCCAGCTGTGATTAACTGATCACGTTACTCTCCGTGTTCTATACATTTCCCTTTGTGAGTCCACTTGTGCTAGTTCTACTTCTAACAGTTAGACAATCAAACCGTTCATATTATCATATACTCCTATCCCTATTAATTAAGCTATCATTCATACATCATTCTACTTTACATGTGAAATTAATCACATAGTTTACCTCTACTCAGCTTACTTGAGTGACACATGGCTTTCTTGAACTGACATCTTCTTTCTTTTCTTACTTTAATCCCATCCTCTGTTCGAGTCTAAGCATGTAGGATGTTTAAATCTCTCGAACTTTGCTCTAATACCAACTTGTATGGCCCCGTAACCGGTGGCCTACATTGGACGTTGGATTTACTCATAAACACAGTTCTAAACATCAGAGTTAAATAAAACTTTACGCGGAATATTAAACTTTCATAACATTACAATAATAATCCATAACTTGTCTTAAAACATTCTTTGTCTTTCAATATTAAAACATTAAACATAAAACAACTTGCGTCTTTAGATGACAGACTTTTATTCTTCTATCATGTGTACCCGCTCAAGCCAATTGTCTCATTCTACTCACCTGCGTGTATAATAAAAGTCAGCTACACTGAGTGAGTTCTAGTTAATCATACGTCATACAATACATATACTTCCCTTCCATTATGCATCCGAAGATACATAATAATTACTTTACTAATTTACTTTCATTACATAATTCATACATACTTTCATACTATATAATTACTGTCCATTCTATCTCAGATATTATTAGGGCCTGATACCTATGTCGTTGTCTATCTCAGATATTATTAGGGTATGATCCCTTTCTTGTCTATCTCAGATATCATTAGGGTCTGATCCCTTTCTTCTCTATCTCAGATTTTAAATTATTTTCTAATTCGTTAACTCATTCATTATAGCGAATTGCCTCCGATTCATTTGATTCATCATTCTAATTCGTCACCTTATCATCATCTGATTCATCATTCTAATTCGTCATCTGAACATGAATTGATTTGTTTTTACCAATTCGTCAACTGTTAACCAATTTTAGTGAGGTTTGTTGCTTTGGATTCGTTTTTACATTTACACGTAGATCTATGATTTCTAGACGAAATCCGAACCTAAACGAACAAGTTCTAGTCATAAACGTACCTTAAACGAGTCGTTTTACGAACACGTTCTAGTCTTGATGATGTTAGGTTTGCCACGATGATCTAGCACCAACGGGTTCGGGTTTTCACCTTTGGATCTTGGCTCAGGTTGAAGGATAGTGTTTGTGTGTGTTTTTGATGGTTTAGACTATGGTGTAGAGATGAATTAAAATGGAAATGTTTAGGGTTTAAGGGGTATTTATACTCCCTTAAGCCCATGGATCTAAGGCCCATTCCATCTCTTATTCTATCTTATAAAGTCCAAGCCCATCATCTTACAGTTTATTTATCTAAACTGACACACGACACATTATAGAATAAACAAAATTTTATTTATTTATTATAATCAAAAGTAGGATGTTACAACCCATGACTGTGTTCACAATCCATCAACGTTACCACCAGTCACTTAAATCATCAGTTTTTCTTTTTTGTATTTTGATTCAACTAAAACTATATTAAGTTATTTTTCTACATTAATAATTTAATGTTGTAGGTTGAAATTATGGTGTAGATTTAGAGATATCAATTTTAATTATTTTGTATTTATAATATAATTTAAAAACATTACATTCAAGTAATTCAAATTTTGAAAATCCCCTAATTAAGATCTCCTAATTCATCGTCCATAATTTATGCTAATTCAAAATCTTTAATTTTATGTTTTTAATTAATTACATTTATACATTCTTCTTTATTCAACTCTCCAAAAATCCAATCATTTACTACTTATGTATAAATACTATAACTATGACACAAGAATTCTTACACTATCACACCATATTTAGCAAAAATGAATTTGTTTGTTTGTAAGGTTTATATTTTTTGTTGTGCTTATATAATTCATTATGTTTTTAGTTTTTTGGTTAAAAGTGTTATTGTTCCGAATAGGTCGTTGATTGTTATATTGATGTTACATTTACGCACACGAATATAAGTTTGGCTAGAGGGGAACTTGGGTATAAGCTGATGACATATTTGGCAAACGGGTTGAAGAAGTTTGTTAAGTGGTATCTTTGGTATTATTGTCATGATCAAGGGAAAACTAAATATTTACATTCATAGTTTTGATCAGTGTTTTAGTTTTAGGATTTTTTTTAATTTTATGAAAGAAGTAAAAGATCTCATGAGCATGATTCTTTGCTTGAAATGAGGATGACTCAAAATAATATTCTCATTTTGTTTTTCTAATTTACATTTGTGAGTTGTGAACACAACTGCCCCTTGATTAATATTATACATTTAATTTTATTACGTTTTTATATGTTTTTTAATACGGATGATGAACATGATTTAGGTTGTCTTTATATGTCTAGTCTACACATTCATAGTTTTGATTTGTTTTTTTAATTTTAGGAACTTTTTGGATGAGAAAAGAAGGAAAAGATCTCATAAGCATAATTCTTTGCTTAAAATCAGGATGAAAAATATTATTATCTTTTCTAATATACATTTTTATATTTATACACATTTAATATGGTATTATAGAAACCGATTATTACTCATCTATACTTAGTTTACAAAAAAATATTATTATATCTTAGTCTGAAAATGTACAATTTAAAATATATATATTTATCGTAGTCTAAGAATCCCATTATTACAATTATATAGTTTGACTTTCCTTATTTGTTAAAAAAACCGAATTTAAATAACTTAAATAGCTTAAATTCAAACTAAATCCATTTTAATGGAATATTTGTAATGGAAAACATTACAATATTTTTTTTGCATTCATATTATTTACTTTACATATGTTGTTCACAACATTATTATTATTCAATATTAATATAGACTTTTTTGCATTATTGTTCGTTTAAATTTTTATTCAATATTAATATAGACGGTTTTCTCAAACTTTAATATGTTCACCAAGTCTCTATAATTTCTATAAATATAGATTGCAGTTTTCCAAAATACATAATGATATTTCCAGAAACTTTCTACAATACACATCACCCATATTTAATACTATTAAATGTGAATCAACAATATTAATCAAAATACGCATCCAAATTAATGACACTTTAAATTTTAAAATAAATATGTATTATTTTTGTAAAACTATATATCGATATAAATTTTAATATATAATAAACAATTTAATTATTTATTATATATTAACTTAATACGTAATCCATAATTAAACATTTTCTTAAATTTAATTTTATGTAAGCGATTTTTAAATAAATGGCTTCTGACATTTCCATAATTCACAAATTAGATTCCTTTATTAATGTTACGTAATATTGTTTCAAAAATAACTCACACGGTTTTTAAACTATATGAAATTGCATCAGTTTGAGAATGCTATGTTTTGAAAGGAATACATATTCCTCTTGATCTACAACGATTTTGAAAGAGCAACGTGTTTTAATATTGATAAGTTTGCTAATTTTATATTGTTTCTGGAGTGTTTGGAACAGATGTTTAACAACGAAGTGGTATTAGTAATATTATAAATGTTATCATATTATTTGTTTTATAGGTTTAACAACGAGGTTTAACAACGAACTTGCTTGTTTATTGTTATCTGAATTGTTGAAATGTCCGAATTAAACCAGATTAGCAATGGTGATATCCGATCCTAAGACAATGTCAATGCAATATTGGAAATTTTTAATTTGTATGTTTAATATTTGTGATATGGGATTGTTACTTTTGTATTTTTAACTTCTCTTTTGTTATGAAGGAGATGATATCATTTGGTAATAATAGTGCTACTCATATGAAAATTGTTGAGGCAAACTTTGTTAACAAATCTAAAGAGGAACATCGAGGATATATATGACGGTGTTGATGGTGCAGTTTCAAAATTAGTTACAAACTCTAAGACAAAAGATGTTATAGGTGATGTTGGGATAATCTTATGAATCATTTTATATGTTATTATTATAACATATATTTTTATTTAAACTTTTGTAATTGTTTATAACATATGAATCCATTTTGTTTATAACATATTAATTATATTAGAGTTGTACTTTTAATTTCAAATGATGCAATTACCGTATAACTAATATTCATGACGTAATACCTTATAATTTGAATTTATAGCAGCCAAGCAAGTCCAAGAGATTCACAATATAAAGTTGATCATTCATTTCAAATTTCATATTGTTTGAAGGAGATGAATGTTGTGGGTTATAGTTTACTTTTAATTGATAGTTTGGTACAATGTTGTTCTTTTGTATTATTATATTATAAATATGTTTTGGTATATTGTTAGTTCAAATACTAGTTAGATTATTATGGATTTGGAACTATAACCCGGGTTTCAAAAAATTAAGTATATTTTTTACAAGTTCTTATGTTATTATTTTTATATTTTCAACCGTGTGTAACACGGGCTCTAATATAGATATCAATAATAACAATTATGTCAATAATAATCGTTCCCTTAAATATACTAAACTTTCATTTGTTCGTTTTATACCAATAGTAATCATATTACCAAAATTATCGTTATTTTAAATAAAATTACTTAAATTATGTTACACTTTTAAACTGACTGGTATTAATTAATTCTTTATTTAAATTTCTATTTTCATCACTACTAAATTAGCATGTACGGAATATGATGAAAAGTTTAGTAGCCTGAGTAGGTACAATTGTCTAAATGGGTAAATAAATATAGCTACAAAGGAAACGGGTTAAATAGATACACATTGAAAGAAACATAAAAGCTAAAGACCAAATCTATTAAAACATTTTTATTATTATTATTATATGTATTTAATAGTTATTTAACGTAATTTATCCACAAAAAAAGTTATAAAAAACTAGATGCGAAAGCTTTGGCTAATTTCCTGAATGATATATATTATGAATCAACTATATGTCAACTACACTTGAATGAGAATTAATATGTTATTGAATATTGATTAAGACTTTATTTTAAAGATCAATTAATTATAGTATTATGAAAGACTAAATTTAGGTTTTTGATTTTATATTGTTACATACAACACTTTTTATAGTGAATATACCATTGCTTTTATAACCTGCAAGATTCATACATTATGCATTTAAAGAAACAAATATGTATATTATCTACTAGGTTATTGAACTGTGGGTGCCACAGGTGGAAATATATAAATCATGTAACATCCACCAGTAATATGAAAGTGGAAAACATAATTTCATACATACAAGTGGAGACGAGAAGATGATATACAATTGTTAATGATGTCGGTAACAAAATAAAAACTTTATTAAACATAACTTTCAAACGAAAATAACCTGCATTTACAATCATTAGATAGATTAAAAATGCATAATAGTTCCTTATAAACGACATTTGTAGTTTTATTTGTAATTTCTCCTTCCTTGTCTAATATAAGCATTTTAGCACTGCCTCTACTCTTCACTCATAATAAAGCAACATATAGTTGACCATATGTTTAAGTTTTAACAAAATTAAATTTCTATTTTCATCACCACCAAATTAGCATGTACGAAATATGGCAAAAAGTTTAATCTCCCGAGTAGATGCAATTGGTCTAAATGGGTAAAACAATACAGCTACATAGCACAATCTATTAAAACAATATTGGATTATTATTATTATATGTATTCAATAATTATTTAGCATAATTTATCCACAATGGAGTTATAAAAAATGGATGACAAAGCTTTGCCTAATTTCCTAAATGATATATATTATGAATCAACTATATGCCAACTATACTTGAATGAAAATTAATATGTTATTGAATATTGATTAAGACTTTATTTTGAAGATCAATTAATTATAGTATTATTAAAGACTAAATTAAGATTTTAGATTGTCATAACAGTTTGTTTTGTAACATAAATTTAAAATATGCTTATAAAAAAGGATTGTCTTAGATATTATTCATCTTTTAACATTGATGTGCAACAAATATTTAAATTGATGTGTAAATAAACACGGGTACTATCTTAGAGTAATAAACATTACGGTTATTGATGTGTAACAATGTCTTAGATAAATTTCATCTTTTGAATCAACATTGACAGAGAAGTTTTGTTGAATCAAAATTGTAAAATTGTTTTGTTGATTTAGAGACTAATTTGTTTGTTTGCTTATTATTGTACCCATGATATAATTTATAAAATATTTTAATATTTTATTTATCTTTTTTAGTCTTTGTATGATTTGTATTTGATTCAAATAAGTTATGATGTCTTATAATTCATATAAAATTATCATTTATTTATAAATACAACATTTGCATTTCATTATTTATAAATACAACAACACCATTATAGATATACCATATGATTTTTGATTGGTGATTCATCGATACCAACTCGTAAAGCCCCAATCTCGGTTCCCTACTTTAGCGTTAGATTTACTCATAAATACAGTTCTCAATATCAGAGTTAATTAAAACTTTCGCGGAATAATAATAATAGTCAACCATTCATTACAAACATTCATAACTTGTCTTTTCAAAACTTAACATAACATATAATATCAAACATCATAACAGATCTTCAGATGCCAGTTTCTTCCAATCCTTCCATGTGTCTCTCTCAAGCCAGCTGTCTTAGTCGAAAACCTGCGTGCATACTAAAAGTCAGCTACGCTGAGTGAGTTCTAGTTAATCAGACGACATGAAATACATTCACATACTTACATATGCACTGATGGTACATACCTTCATATTTACTTACCTACTAACATACATACGTACTTTCATTCTTTCTTTCATACTTACATACATACTTTTATTCATTCATATACGTTTTAAAGAGCATTCCGCCCTATAACCTACGCCGATATTATTAGGGTCGGTTCCCTACATTCGCCGATATTATTAGGGTTGGTTCCCTACATTCGCCAATATTATTAGGGTCAGTTCCCTGCATTCTCCGATATTATTAGGGTCGGTTCCCTTTTTCTAACTATACCTTACGTTCGTCATATAACCATACGTACCTTTCTTTATATAATCGTCCTTTTGTACATACTCATTTCATTACGTACTTTCATACATACATATTTCATACTAGGCATTCTACATATTACTTTCCCTGCCGATACATGCAATATCTGAAGATCGTTCACGCACCGACAAGCATTCATTCATAACATTCATACATACTATCACATCAATCATTACGGCATACACTTACCATTTAAGATAATTGTATTAACGTTCAAATTAAGTATGCATACAGCCCCGAAAACATAACAAGGAAGTGGGGCTAGAAACACACCTGAATGCGGTTACGTTCACCGTTTACGGTTATTCCTTTCTTTATCTATGCGTGACTAACTCTATAACAATTACACGTATCATTTAACTACCACTACCCATATCGCGTTTCTAGTTTAACTATAACCCTCAATGAACGGGAGTCCGGGGGCAGCACCCCCGACAGCGGGGTCTAGGGGCGGCAACCTCTAGTAGGGTCCAAGGGGCAGAGCCCCTGGCTGGGGTCAAGCTGCCATGTCAGTTTGGAAAAATTTTATTTCCATTAACTGTCTTATCACATTTTACATTAGAATTCTTTAATAATATTTTATTGTCAACCCATTAATCTTTTAAGGCATCTTTTATTAATTAATAAAGTCACCTTGGAAAAATTTTATTTCTATTAACTATCGTAACACATTTTTCATTAGAATTCTAATTTATTATTTTATTTGCTAACTTATAAAGTTAGAGGGCTTCTTTGTAATTAATCCATTTTATCTAAGTCCAGGAACCTTTATGTCATTATTTTAAAGTTTAATTCGTTATCCAGTTCCTTAACGAATGGGGCTCATTTGTTACTTCTTGACGAATGCTCTTTATAACGAACTGACCCTTATAACGAATTGGTCTGTATAACGAATTGAAACTTTATAACGAACTGGCCCTTATAAAGAACTAGGGGTTCATTCGTCAGTTCTCCGTTAACGAATGGCTTAACGAACTGCTTCTAAGTCGTTATCTCTTCTTAACGAATGAGCATAACGAATTGCTTGTTAATTCGTTATGTCTCCGGTAACGAACTTGGTTTAGGTCGAAGAATGTCAGAAACATTCTTTGACATTCCCTTATTCTCGCACGCCACCTTTCCGACGCCGTCTTTCCGGCGTCGCCATGCCGGAAAAGCGTATTATACCCCATTTACACCGTTTTTCGTCCCATTCGATCCAGATCTGAGTGAGGGTGACCCCTAATCTCATCTTTTGAACGATTTATACCCGATTCCATCCGGATCTCGTGACTTTAACGGTTTAGGATGACGGCTCATCGTTTCGCGACTAGATCTAGCGGGTTTGGATCCATACAATATCATATTATCATTACCTCGGGTCGGGATCGATTCTTCTCCTTGGTTTCGGCTAGAGAAAGAGAGAATAATATAGAGAGCTTAAGTGTGTGTTTTTGATGGTGTATGGAATGGATGAGAATGAATGAGTTAATGGTTAATTCTGTATTTATATCATGGGTTATGGGCTTAAGCCCATGGTCTTTCTCCATTCCTTACTAACCCAAGTCCATTACCTATATTACTTAACCCAACACAAACCCGACTCATAATAACTCATATTTTATTTTATTAACCAAAACGAGAAAAAGGGACGATGTTAATTTTGTATATCACGCATTATTGGAAAATTTTAATGATATTTCATATTTTCAAGAAAAGGCCATACTTGCACATTTAAATGAGGTTGTCAAAGATATTATTGACATGTTTTTGTCTTTGTTTACCGGAGAAGAAGTTAAATATATCAGTTCTGATAGTATAGACAAGTCTGATAGTGTTGGTCCTGGTTTCATCCAGCATTACACTCACCTGATTTTCTAAATGGTTTAAAGATGCCTGGCATGCCTAATCATAGATTGGTTCTAAAAGTTGGTGTGCCAATAATGTTACTAGGGAATACTGATCAGAAGAACGGTTTATGCAACGCAACCAGATTACAAGTAATTAACTTGGGGAGGCGTTTTATCGAAGTAAAGGTTATTTCAGGTACTAACATTTAGTTTTGCACTTATATATCTCGTAGTGGTCTAACTCCTTCAGATAAGAAACTGCCATTCATATTGAAACGTAGATAGTTTTGTGCTGCGGATTGTTTTGTAGTGACCGTTAATAAAAGTCAAGGCCAATCACTAGCAAGAGTTGGCATATACCTGCGAGAACCGGTGTCTACACATGGTAAACTATATGTGGCTTTATCACCAGTGAAGAGTAGAGACGGTGTTAAAATGTTTATATTAGATAAAGAAGGTAAAATTACAAATAAAACAAGAAATGTGGTTTATAATGAACTATTTACTAATTTATAATTGTAAATGGATGTTATTTTAGTTAAATGTTATGTTTTACATGATTTATATATCAGTTGATGCTAGAAGCGTGTGGACGTTACATAATTTACATTTTTTCACCCATGGTGCCCACGGGTCAATAACCTAGTACTATTATGAAACAATCCATTTATTGCCACATTCATCTCCCTAATCAATTACTTTACCTAGGTGTTGAATACCATTTATGATATTGTTTTAAGTTTATTATGTAGATCATCATGCAATGCACACCAATTTCTCTCTACACTATCATGTTCTAATACGTAATCAGCACCTTGGCTCTAGTTATCTTTGCTCAAATGTTATATCATGTTCTTGATTGTAAAATTATTGCATAATTAATTCATGTTCGTATGATTAAAGGATGAAATTATTAATTGATTTATGTGTTCATACATGAAACCTAAAAAAATGGTATTTACAATATACTATTTCCGATAATCTAGATTCATTTTTTTTCATTGGAGTATGACCTAAGTTAGAGTGGGCTTACTATTGAGATATATATTTAACATATTAGTTAGATAAATTTAACTTAAGCTACAATAAAAAAAGGAAAAAAAATTGTTTGTTTAACATTTTTTTACTCCATATAAAACCAATACGAAGAAGGCAATAAATATTCTGAACTTGGGCATTCTGATTTTTGTTTGAATCTACAATATCTTTGTTTAAACGAAATGTCTAATGCTAAATTAATTTTATTAGAGTTATGAAACTGAGAAATTAATAATAATTATGATAATTTTGAATGTTACAAAGTAAATAAATATAATTGACTATGGATATATATATGCAGTGGCGGATCCAGAATTTTTATCCTATAGGTTCACCTTTTTTCGGTGGTCAAATTACGCACTTTTGGACTGGTTGAGTCGGGTCGGGTCAGAGAACAAATAAAATACGATATCGTAATAAATAGATATTATATTAACAAACACTTAATAAAATCACGAGGCCATTAGAATTGGTTTTATACCTATCTGGTAAATGAGTATTTTAATTTCATAAAGATATAAATATTTGTTTTCTTTCACTATGTATGCTTTTTGTCAAATTTAACAAGAGAAATAAAAAAAAAGTCAACTTTGAGAAACATCAACTAACTGACTAAGCAATAACCACAACATATTTGAATTAACAAAAACTAATGAAGAGTATGAATGTTATACTCTTGTTTGGGCTGAGATTAATAATGAGTTATAGCCCTAGCTGTTGTCCCGAGTTGTCCCTAATGATCTTCTTCTTTCTCTTGGCCGCCAACTACCTTGAACAATCTTTTTCTTCCTAACCTTGGCTGCCGATCGGACTATATGGGTGGAGTTTTGAGATTGTAATTTTCTTTGCTATTGTTCTAGTCTACTTGCTGCTGGTCCACGTGACTATATGGGTGGAGTTTTGAGATTGTAATTTTCTTTGTCTACCCAGCCACAAGACAAATATTAAATCATTGTCTCCTCAAAACAAACACACTACTAGCCGACCACACAAACAACAATCTTTATTTTTTTTCTAAACCTTGCTGCCGATCGGGATTTCTCCAAGGGTTGTTAGGATTTTGTTTTTGTTTTTGTTATATTAATATATCATGCAAGAAAGTCTTGGTTCTTGTGGGCTTGGGTCGGGCCTTGAGTTTACTCTTCAAAACTTGAACATACAAACCTCTTATGTCTTACAAAACCCGATCCTTTTCTCTTTTAAAACTCATAACCTACACAAAATAATAAACTTTGTAAGATTAAGTTAAAACGAGTTAAAAACATTATTTGTTATATAATTAAGCAATTAAAAGATGATAAAAAGGTGCAGAAAATAAACGTGTTTTACAACACATCAAACATCTCCACACTTAAGACTTTTTCGTCCCTGAAAAAGAAATCTACACAGGATCATAACCAAGTAAAAAACAAAAAACTCCCAGATTATTTAATATTACTAAAGCACAAGAAACAACTCGATATATTGACCGCGATTGCCGATATTGTTGTCCACTTAAACCCAGCCACTAACCAATCAAGCCCCGATTTGCATTAAACGTTTTAAGTCCAAAAATCAAGGCTACACCTACCCCATCTCAGATAAAGAGAGCTAGAAAAACTAGAGTCGAAGCAAACTGGTTCGACGAATCACCATAAGCCAAGGACTCATTGATGGTACTAATTAGATGCACTCGGTGAAATTTAATGGATGAATGATCCTGTGGAGGTCGTATGAGCTATTCCTAAATATTATTGAACGTTGTCCTATAAATTCCTAATTTGATATTTATTGACTAAGAACCTTCGAGCCCCAATAGTGTATCCTCATAGTCACTATCCCCTTAGTAACATGTAAACTCTAAGTCCCATCTAGTATGTGCATCTTTGGCCTCTTTTACTAACTTTGAGAATTCTTCTTTGGTATTTTACAATACATAACTTTCTCACAATCATTTGCTTTTTGGAACAATCTTTTTAGAGTACACTTTCAACACATACTTCTTCTTTTTTCATTCACTTTTTTTATATCACCCTAAAGTATATAACTATTTCTAAGCTCGTAAAAAGATGGACATGTGGTGGTGTGCTGGTTTGAGCGCATCTAAGTCTTACCATCTCAAAGTTTTCAGATTATGGTAATCCTCCCAAAGAATCGAAATTCGGTTTCACCGTTTTTCAAATTATTATATAAATAAAATCTGCTTAAGAGTACTATCAAAGCTAGTAGGGCCTACCGACACATCCCAAATCAGATATGCAAACTATCTCTCTTTTATTATTATTATTATTATTATTATTATTATTATTATTATTATTATTATTATTATTATTATTATTATTATTATTATTATTATTATTATTATTATTATTATTATTATTATTATTTTCAAAAGTTCCGAGAGTTTGTTAACACAATGGTAATAATATCATTTCATGCTTAACGTAGAAGAAAAAAACAAATTTCAAGGGACATTTTTTTCTATAAAACCTTTTTTTTAATTATTTTTTTTCAAATTCAGACGCCCGGTCACTTTCAGTTTTCCGGTCAATAGTTATCCCGTATGTCTGCAGGCGGATAACGAGACCAAACATATACAAGTATATGCCCCTCAAACTTAAGTAGCCAACATAATTTTCAACGAAAGAACAAAACACACAATACTCGCCCCAGTCACTTTCAGTTTTCAGGTAAATGGCTTTCCCGTATGTCTACAGGTAGATAACAGGACCAAACATATCTAAGAATATGTCCATCAAACTTGAGTAACCGACATAATTTTCAGTGAAAGAGTGAAAAAATTTATTATTACATTTTTTTTATTTTTTTTCTACAACTAAGTAAAATAAATTCCCATCCCCACACTTAGAACGAAATCGTCCTCGATGAGAACAAGGAAAATAAATAAAATAAAATAAAAATTAAACTAAAAATATTCAAAAGTAAAACAAAGAATGGGTTACTCCATTGGTTTATATGCAGAATCTTCATCAGCTGTGTATCATTCGAACGACCGTATAGCATTTCATTCGTGGCCGCAACCTCGGGAGAACCAGTTCCAAAATGCCATGAGAGCTACTATGCGCATAATAATACCTGCAATAACTCAAACTCGCTCGCAAGTAGCGGCATACAAAGCAGAAAACAAAAACATAAAAAATAAACATATTTTTGTGTTTTTGTATTTTTTTTGATTTTTTTTTATTTTTTCATAAATAAAAAAAATAAAATAAATAAAACAGGTAATAAAGAAAATCATAATACACACTATACAACTCGAGCTGTTTTCCGAGTGAAACAACCAACAAGTCTATGCCTCGGTGAATGAGTCAAGGTAGAACACCTCGACTGTCTGATCAGCTACCGGCTCGCCTATGTTATGCTTCAACCTGTGATCGTACACCTTAAACTTCCCGCTCTGATCTTGTATTGACATGTGTCTAATGATGCTCCTTCTATGGAACTCACAACTAAGCTTTAAATTTATAAAACAAAACTCTTAACGAATCCACACACAACCGGCAAGTGTACCGATCAAAAGTAGTATAGACCTAAGGAAGTCCGAGTATTGAACACAAGGACACGTGAAAACGTCTACGATCACTAATCCTAGAAAAGACCTTCCTAAGAATAATATTTTTTTAAATGATTTTTAATTGTTAAACTACTTGACCTAACTTACTTTAACTAAATTAAAAGACTAAACTTAAAAAGACTTAGCGAAACTTTGAGACTTGACTGCAATTGGAGAAAACGTCTACCTAGGTATGAAATCCTATTGAAGGTCTAATAGGTTAATGGAATGAATAATCTCACGACACCGGTATCTAAGGATGACACAACTAAGGTTCGCTCAAGAAAGCTAGATCACCTCTCGGTCTCACTAACAAACCCTAACTTACACTTAGTTGATTTTAAGAACAACCCGGGAAATGAATTGTTAAAGTGTTCTAATGTCGATTCTACTCTCGGTCTCACCGACACACGACCCTAATGGAAAAGAATGCTACGCAACCAAGGATAGAGGAACAATTTGATTTAACTAAATTAGATCAACTAATCGCTCACAAACCTGAACCCGACAAGAACCGAACCCACTCTCACATGATCCTAATCCTAACAAGTAAAAGATATGAGTCGAGTTTACTTCCTATCACCTCTCGGTCTCTAAGAAGGTGCCTACCCACTAAATCTAATCAATTAACACACCCATTAAACCCTACGGTTGTACTTCCCGCAAAAAATCTCTAAACACAAAGTAAAAGGTCAAACAAGCAACAATCAATCAAAACTAATTCAATTAATAAGAGCAAGGGGTATATGAGTATAATTAACAAAATCACAGCCAATAAACACAACCTAATTCAATATTAAACCAAACTTTCATTAACAAATCAAGTCATGATTATCAAACAATCCATATTACTTACTAAAACCTAACAATATTCATCAAACCTAGGTAGAACTAATAAGTTTAGCCTAACATTATTTTTGGACAGCAAGTATATCTCAATGTAAACACCATATTAATCATCAAAAACATAATTAAAATAATATAACACTCAATGATAATCAATAAGAACTCAAATCCTAACTCAATTGCAAGAGAATTCAACTTTAAGATTCAAAATCAAAAGAGTTATGAACACTATAAGAACACAAAGTTTATGGATGTTTACTATCAATTTGAGCTGAGTTTTATGATGAAAAATACCCCGAACTGCTATCCCAAGTTGTCCTTAACGATCTTCTTCTTCTCTTGGCTCAACAAACTTGCAAAATTATTTTTTTCTTCCTAATCCTTGGCTGCCGATTGCAAGAATTCTTAGAAAGAGTTGGTTTAGTTTATATTATATGTTTGTTGTAGCTCTTGTGATGTTACTGCTCCTCCCACGTGAGTTTAATCCCAGCCACAAAACAAATATTAATTCTTTGTCCCCTCAAAACCAACAAACCACAAACCACTAGCCGACCAAGAACAACAAATTGATTTTTCTTCTTTTTTTTCTTGTAACTTCCGATCGCAAAAAGAGAGTAGCCAAGGGTTAAGGTGCTTAGGGTTTTTTTTTAATATCTTAATATAATATCAGGTAAGGCTTTGATCTTGTGGTCTTGGGTCGGGCCTTGAGTTTTAGTCTTCAAACTTGATCATAAAGGCCTCCAATGTCTTCAAAAACCCGAACCTTTTTCTCTTATAAAATTCGTAACCTACACAATTATTAAACTTTCTAAGATCATATAAAAACAAGCCATAACTGTTATTTATTATATACTTAAGTAATAAAAAGATGATAAAATGGTGCGAAAAATGAGTGTTTTACAACACATCAAACATCACCACACTTAAGACTTTTTCGTCAATGAAAAAGAAAAATCTACACAGGATCATAACCAAGTGAAAAACAAAAAACTCCTAGAGTATTTATCATTATTAAAGCACAAGAAACAGCTCGACATATTGACCGTGATTGCCGATATTGTTGTCCACTTAAACCCAGCCACCAGCCAATCAAGCCCCCCTTTTGCATTAAATGTTTTAAGTCCAAAAATTAAGGCTACACCTACCCATCTCAGACAAAGAGAGCTAGAAGACTAGAGTCAAAGCAAACTGGTTCGACAAATCACCATAAGCCAATGACTCGTTGATGGTACTAATTAGATGTACTCGGTGAAAAATGATGGATGAATGGTCACTTGGAGGTTGTACGAGCTATTCCTAAATATTATTGGATTTTTTCTTATAAATTCCTAATTTGATATTTATTGACTAAGAACCTTCGAGCCCCAATAGTGTATCCTCAGAGTCACTATCCCCTTGGTAAAACGTAAATTCTAAGTCCCGTCTAGTATGTGCATCTTTGGCCTCTTTTACTAACTTTAAAGAATTCTTCTTTGGCATTTTACAATACATTAATTTCTTCACAAGCATTTGCTTTTCTTGAACAACTTTTGATAATACACATAATTTTCATAACATACTTCCTTTTTTTCTTCCTTTTTTTTCTCTTTTTTTTATATCACCCTAAAGTATATTACTATTTCTAAGCTCGTAAAAAGATGGACATGTGGTGGTGTGCTCGTTTGAGTGCATCTAAGTCTTACCATCTCAAAGTTTTCAGATTATGGTAATCCTCCCTAAGCATCGAAATTCGGTTTCACCTTTTTTTTCAAATTATTATATATATGAAAATTGCTAAAGGGGACTATCAAAGCTAGTTAGGCCTACTGACACATCCAAAATCAGATATGCAAACCATCTATTATTTTATTATTATATTTATTTTTCAAAAGTTCCTAGAGTTAGTTAACACAATGGTAATAATATCATTTCCTACTTAACGTAGAAGAAAAACAATTTTTGAGGGACATTTTTTCTTTAAACCTTTTTTAAATTTTTTAATATTCTTTTATTTTTCTTATAAATGAAAACATCAGTTCCCTATCCCCACACTTAAATTTCACATTATCGTCAATGTGAGACAAGGAAAAGACAAAACTAAACATAAAGAAAAATAATGAGGAACAGACTCCCCTGGTATATGTGATCATGCAAGTCATGTGCGGTGAATCATGTTCCCGGGAAGAGAAGAGAAGAAACAACCCGGCAAAACTTGGAAATAAAAATAAAAATGAAGATAAAATAATAAGGAAAGATATTACCGGGTTGCCTCCCGGGCTGCGCTAATTTTATTGAATAGTCTTCAGCCGGACTCACTCCTGAAACCAATCAGGAGGCTTCTCCTTTATCCTCTTCCCATCTATACTTCTCAACACTTTCCTTTTACAATTGGTCGGGAAGAAAGCAATTGCACAAGTCTCATGGGCCCTACCATATGAAGTAAACTCGGCCGACCAACTCTTGAATTCCCCCAAAAATGGTTCAATGAAGTGAAACGGGGAAGTCAATCTCTTCATCACACTACGATTTCTTCTCCAAGAATTCCTCCTTCTAATTCTTTTACCTAAATTTTTAAACCCTAACACGCCCCGAATGGTGATTGAGTACGGTTCGTGTTTTGGTTTTTCATAATCGATGTGAAGTGTCGGAAGGACCGAATCACTAACTACTTCATGGCTCTTCTTACCAAGCTCTTTCTCGATCCCCACACTTGGCTCGTTATATATTAAATCTTCAAGCAGCTTTAGATCACCAAGTGGGTCAAACTCGCTTTCATCCGTAATGGCAAAGTCCATCAACTCTTCACCAAACTCATCCTTAAATTCTTCCTCCCAAGAGGGAACATACTCCTCTACTCTCTGCTCCTCCATTCCGGTATCTTCAGTCTCACTCAGGGTTTCAAAGAAAGGAGGATTCAAAGGTGGAATATATTCCAAATCATTTTTAATAGCAAACAATACATCATCCATTATTGCTTCCGATTCTGGGGTGGGATCTAATATATTCTCTGACAAATCTTTATACCCTAAGAAGTTCCCCATTTGATCATATGCAAATTGGTATGGAGGAGGCTTTCCCAAAATTGATTCCCATGGAGCTTTCTGTAATACCCCGGCTAAAGCAGAAACGCCGGAGTGTGACGTACATATTGCTTAAAACACATGTGACACTATTAAGTGATAATATTATCATTAATTCATTCAAAAGCATCAAGTACACAAGTTTATCAAATGAACAAACACAAAGAAGAAGGAACAAAACAAACATATTCTTGTTTATTATTTATATAACCTAACTTCTAGTATTTTCGTCACGTCATCCTCTAATGAAAGTACATGTAGCATATATATAAAATAAAGTCAACTAATTGAATAGTTGGTAAGTTCACACAAGTTTGGACATAACTATATAAAAATCTACAATTCCATGAAAAATCGTGAAAAGCAAATAAAGTTATTTCCAGTTGGGATTGTGCACCAACGTACTCGGATAATAGCGCAAGTAAGTGTTTTTTCTGTTGGTAAAAACCAACATACTCGGATCAGGGGTCCCTATTCCATTCATAACATCGAGGTCCTGATTGCATAGGGGGGCGTATGATCATACTTATTGTGGAAACCACGAGCAAGTAATCTTTGAGCAAGTAAGCAAATAAGCACACTAGTCCATGTAAACAATTGTAGTTTGTAATAGTAAATAAACGAAACTGAATTGTTGATAGGATATATATGCTACCCCCAAAATAGGTAAAAAGGGGGTGTGAGAAACTCACCTTTGAAATTGGATGATAACTTGAAAATAAAACGGTAAGCACGTTATATGAAACCGAACGATCGAATCTCGCGAGCTCAAATAATAAACACTATAATTACTAACTAAATAATGGAAAAGAAAAGGTTGGTTTTTAAAGTTCATGTATTATGGTTTGTATATATAGTTACATTTTTATACCTTTTGACGTATAATAATGCTTCGGTTTAACGGATTTACCTATTTGTTATTATAAAATTATTTATGCATTTACTATTAAATTAGTATATAATAATGTTTACGGGGTTTTAGCGTTATAAGTATATTCTAGTATAATATTTGACGGTTTAGTTTCTATAAAGTTATAACGATACTATATTATATACATACATACATATATATATATATATATATATATATATATATATATGAGTTTTAATAAAGGGTTCGGGTTTGTAAAAGTTGGATTCTTGGATAAAAAGATTAAAAACAATCTAAACAATTGTTATATAACTTTAAAATGATTTTATTTATTTTATAATAATTTATAAATCTATATTTGATTTATTAAAACTAATAAAAATATTTTGTAACAAAAATATAAACTGGATCTGCAGTATCCCGGGTTCGAACCCGGGTCTCCACGACCACAGTGAACATACACAACCGCTGAACCTATTCAATTTTGTTGTTAAAAGATGAAACTTATAATTAAAAAACACATCCTCCTGTTCATCTTCTTCCTTACCAAACCCTAGATTTCAATAACCCAAATCTGTTCTATGTTTGTTGAATTAGAGTTAGGGGTTTTACTAGTCGGGTTGAAACTAATCAAAACCATGTAAAAATTACCTTGGATGGTGCCGGAAATATAATGGTCGGAGCTTGACCGGAACCGAAATACTAAGGACGAATTCGAGGTTAAAATCAGTTTGTTTGTGAGATATTATGTTTGAAAAACGTTTAGGGGAAGATTATCATTCTATTTATAGTCTCAATCGCAGCTATTGGTGTTTAATTCGAGTTTATGGGGTGTTGATTATCGTCCAATCGGTGGCGCGATTAATACGAGTTAATTGATGTTTAAATGATATAATTAATCATATAATAAATCTTGTAATTAGTGAAGAAGTCGTTTGGGCTAATTAACGGATTCAAACGAGGCTTAAATGTGAGTTTTTATGTTTCGCTGGAAAAAGTCGCTGGAATTCCGGCTGGCCACCAGAAAAACGTGGAGAGGAAAGGGAGGGAGGGGCTGGGCTTTTTATTTTATTATTATTTTAAATGATATTTACATTTTAGACCCTACGCTTTTAATAACTTAGTGGTTTGTTATTAAACTTTAATTCACTATGCACCTTAAACTTTGTAAATATACTAAACTTGTAAAACTTTTCATACTTTCATATTTTTGATTTGTTTACGTTTTATACTCGTATTGTTTTAAACTTTGATTATTTTATAACATTTTAAGGCTCGGAGATTCGTTAATTGAACAATACGAATAGTAAGTGAACATAAAGGAACTTGAATTTATTGAACTTGATATAACTTGATAACTTTCAAAAAACAAGTACATTGAAATGACAAAACGGGTCGGTTTAACGAATACAAGTACCAAAAACCTAAACAACAATGAAACGAAAATTGGGACACACACACACACACACACACACACACACATATATATATATATATATATATATATATATATATATATATATACAAAACCGAAATTTAAAATGGCTCGGGTTTTTGGGTTTGAAAAGTAACGAATGTTACACTTTCTGTGCCTCAACTTCTATATTCCTCCTCTCATAAGCATCATGCATCCAGTGATTTCCGTCACAAACTTTGCACCACGGTTCTCCAACTTGTAATCTGAACATATTTCCTGTAAAGAACACTCAAAAGAAACAGATAACGGGCACCAGAAAAAAAATATAATAAAATAACAATAAAATAAAACTAAATTCAACAACTTAGATTAACTAATTTAAACTAAATATATACACAAAAAAAAAAAAAAAAACAAAAGACAAGTCCCCAACTCGGGTCGTTCTCAATATGCCTCAAACCGTGTCCCCGGAAATGTGTAAGGCCCCGTTACCGGTGCCTCATATTTGGACGTTGGATTTACTCATAAACGCAGTTCTAAATACCAGAGTTAATTAAAAACTTTTGCCGAAATAATAAAACTTAAACCATTCGTTACAAACATCCATATTTTTGTCCTTTAAAACATAACTTAAATTATAGAAATAACATCATAGCAAAATCGTCACATGCCAGCCTCGTCCAACTCTGCCATGTATCCTCCTCAAGCTAACTGCCTCATTCTACTCACCTGCGTGCATACCAAAAGTCAGCTACGCTGAGTGAGTTCTAGTTAATACAATCAACATACAATACGTTCTTATATTACATACTTGTCCTTCTTTACTTTCTTTCCTACATACGTAAGTATATACTTTCATTCTTACTTTCATACTTTCTTTCTTTCATACTTTATATTTTATCTTTCTTTACATACATACTTATATATTTTAAAGAGCCTTTCGCCCTATAACCTCACATATATTATTAGGGTCTGCCACCCTTAAAGAGCCTTTTGTCCTATAACCTCACAGATATTATTAGGGTCTTCCACCCTTCTTGCAGATATTATTAGGGTCTGCCATCCTTCTTTACAGATATTATTAGGGTCTGCCACCCTTCTTCACAGATATTATTAGGGTCTGCCACCATTTACCGTCAATTCCTTCATATTATACTTTCCTTTTCATTTATATATTTTACATACTTTCTTTCATTCTCATATTCTATAACGTACGTACTTCATACATACAACATATATATAAACAATCACATCATCTAACTATCTCCTGACAGTACATGCAATATCCGAAGATCGTTCATGTTCCGTCAAGCATTCTTTTATATCATACACATATATCATAATAGGCATACACTTACCACTTAAGGTAAGTGTATTAACTAATCACATCGAGTATGCACACAGCCCCGAAAACATAACAAAGAATGGGGCTAGAAACTCACCTGGATTCTGTTGCGTTCGCCGTTAATTGTTATCCCCTTCTTTAGTTGAGCACGGCTAACAGTTAAATATATATATTTATATATCAGTTAACCGTATAAGTACTTAAGTTGGTATTTTAATTACCCAACCCTCTTTCTAAGTTGGGCTTGTTTATTTTAGTTCATGATGATGGGCTGATCTGGTTTTAACTTATGGGCTTTACATGATGTGGGCTTAGTTGTTTCAGGCCCAACTACTCACTATCTGGGCCCAACTGGTTTCAGCCCAAAAACCAACAGAGGACTTGGTCAGCCGAGAACTCTTGGCAGAGAACCCAGCTCGTGACCGAGAACTATGGTTTGACCGAGAACCGAGATCTCGTGTTAACCGAAATCTCATATTGGCCGAGAACGTGGGTTGACCGAGAACCCTTGGTCACTGAGAACCCTCGTTGACCGAATTCTCGCGTTAACGGAGAACCCATAGGAGGATCAGGTCCGAGAACCCCTTGTCTGATGCTTTTCAGCTCAGATTCCCTATTTTCAAAAATCCATTAAGGCTCAAATAACGGTTAACGGTCCATGACTTCCCTCTTAATCACCTAAATCCCAATCTCCTTAACCGTATACGTTCGTTATTCCCCTCCCCCACTGCCAAGACCTAACCCGTTTATCGCATAAAACTTGAACCTTTATGCATGAAAACGTCCATTAAGCTAGATCTAGGGTTTTCTCGATGAACCGTTCTTAACCATAAACTTGTTAGGTTCATTCTATCCATCAAGTTTGCAACTTTATGATTTATCTAGACCCGATTTACTCTTGGTTTGAGTTTCATGATTATTCGTTTATGAAAATGTAACCTTTAAGATCAAGAACATACCTTTATACGGTTATTAGGTCGCGGTCTAGGTTAGTTATGAACTCGTAGCTTGTATATAGCTTGCACACCAAAGATCTTTCAATAAAAGGCTTGATTTTGATCCGGGATCCTTGTTCTCGCTTGCGGCTGCCCTTAAGAGGGTATATGTGTGTTTTAGGGTGTTTAGGGACAATAAGATGGATAAGTTGGATGGAAATGGAAAGATTTAGGGTTTAAGGGGGTATTTATACTCCCTTAAGCCCATGGACCTAAGGCCCATCTTTCCTTTTTTGTCAATGATTAATCCATCTAATTAGCCCAATTATCTTCCCTTTAATATTTTATTATTTCTTTGCCAAATCAAGTAAACTCAATTATTATAATATAAAATATTATTACTTGAAACTTTGGGGTGTTACAAGTCTCCCCCTCTTAAAGAGGTTTCGTCCCCGAAACCTAACTATTACATGAACAAATTAGGGTAGAACTTGCGCATCTCTTCCTTGACTTCCCAAGTGGCATCTGATCCCTTGCGGTGTTTCCATATCACTTTCACTAAGGATATGACCTTGTGACGATGTTGCTTCTCCTTGCGGTCGACTATTTCAATCGGTTGCTCAATGTAGTTCAACTGATCATCAACCTCAATGTCCATCAATGGCACGTGCGACGTGTCATCAGCTAGGCATTTTCTCAGATGAGAAACATGGAAGGTTGAATGAATTCCTTCTAGCTCTTCGGGCAAATCCAGCTTATAAGCTACTCCACCCATACGATCTAAAATCTTATACGGTCCAATGTACCCTGGACTCAACTTTCCTCTCTTTCTGAATCGAATGATTGCTTTCCAGGGCGAGACTTTGAGCATCACATTATCACCAACGTTAAACTCGATTGGTCGTCGTCGCTTATCAGCATAAGACTTCTGTCTGTCTTGAGCGGCTTTCATTCTTGCTTTAATCTAATCGAACTTTGAAGATGTCTCTTGAACAACCTCCAAACTTCCCATTTCTTTCTGGCCAATCTCTCCCCAATAAACCGGGGTTCTACATCGTCTACCATAAAGCATCTCAAACGGTGGCATACCAATACTCGAATGGTAACTGTTGTTATAAGAGAACTCTGCTAGATGCAGATGATCATCCCAACTTCCATCAAAATCTAAAACACAAGCACGTAGCATATCCTCAAGGGTTTGGATCGTCCTTTTAGACTTTCCATCGGTTTGAGGATGATACGCGGTACTGATGTTCAACCTCGTTCCCATAGCTTCATGGAACTTCTTCCAAAATCTCGAAGTAAACCGAGTATCTCTATCAGACACGATCGATAACGGTACTCCGTTCTTGGACATAACCTCCTTGATGAACAAACTTGCTAACGTTTCTGACGAGATGACCTCTCGTATATGCAGAAAGTGAGCACTTTTGGTCAAACGGTCCACAATCACCTAGATGGTATCATGTTGCTTAGCTGTACGAGGTAGCTTAGTTATGAAATCCATGGTGATGTGTTCCCATTTCCATTCAGGTATCTCAAGCGGTTGCATTTTACCATAAGGCTACTGATGTTCGGCTTTGACTTGTAAACAAGTTATGCACTTACTAACATAATCCACCACATCATTATTCATTCCTGGCCACCAGTAGTCTCTTTTCAAATCTTGGTACATTTTTTTGGATCCTGGATGAATCGAGTATCTTGACTTATGAGCTTCATCTAAGATTCGACCTCTAAGATCTCCATGGCGTGGAATCCACATACGGTCAAATCTAGTCTTAACACCATGAGTGTTTTCCATCAACTCATCTTGCTGGCCATAAACTCTCTCTTTCTTCACTAACCCCTCATCTACTAACACCTTTGACTGTACTTTGATGATTTCTTCAAAAAGGCTCGAATTCATAATCAACAGGTACAACTTCACTGTAGCAATGACTTCCTCATTCTTACGACTTAGCGCATTAGCGACCACATTAGCTTTACTAGGATAGTACTTAATATAGCAATTGTAATCCATTATCAACTCTAACCATCTTCTCTGCCTCATGTTCAGTTCCTTCTGCTCGAAGAACTACTTCAAAACTCTTATGATCGGTGTAGATGGTACATTTAGTACCATACAAGTAGTGTCTCCAAATCTTAAGAGCATGTACTACTGCTGCTAGCTCTAAGTCATGCGTCTGATAAGTACTTTCGTGAACTTTCAACTGCCTAGACGCATATGCTATCACTTTACCTCGTTGCATCAAGACGCAACCTAGCCCATGATATGAAGCATCGGTACAAACGAGCAAATCTTCGTCACCATCGGGTAGAGCAAGGATTGGAGCTTGCGTGAGCCTCTTCTTTAGTTCCTCAAAAGCTTCTTCTTGGAACTTACCCCAACTGAATACTACCGTCTTTCGGGTCATACCGGTCAACGGTGCGGCTATCTTGGAGAAACCTTCGATGAATCTCCTATAGAGCTAACCCTAATAAGCTTCGTATATCAGTCGAATTCTGAGGAGTCTTCCAATTCGTTATCACTTCAATCTTAGCTGGGTCCACCATAATTCCTTCCGGGTTTATCACGTGTCCTAGGAATTGCATTTCTCTAAACCAGAACGCGCATTTAGCAAACTTAGCATATAACTTCTCTTTCTTCAGAGTCTCCAACACCTTTCTCAAATGATCAGCATGATCAGTCTTGTTCTTTGAATAAATCAAGATGTCATCTATAAAGACGATTACCGTTATCCAACATAGGCCGACACACCCTATTCATCATGTCCATAAATGCTGCAGGAGCATTCTTTAGACCGAATGACATTACGAGAAACTCGTAGTGTCCATACCGCGTACGAAACGCTGTCTTAGGGATGTCTGCCTCCTTCACCTTTAGTTGTTGATAGCCTGATCTGAGATCTATTCGTGAGAACCAACTCGAACCTTGCAGTTGGTCGAATAGATCATCAATCCTTGACGAAGGATATCTATTCTTTTCCGTAAGCTTGTTCAACTCTCGATAATCTATTCACATTCTCATGCTCCCGTCTTTCTTCTTAACCAATAATACCGGTGCGCCCAAAGGTGAAACACTTGGTCTAATGAAACCCTTATCGAGGAGTTCTTGTAGTTGGGACATTAATTCTTTCATCTCGGACGACGCTAGACGGTAAGGTGCTTTCTCGACGGGTTGGGCTCATGGTACTAAATCTATTTGGAATTCTATCTCTCGCTCTGGTGGCAACGCCAGAAGATCCTCAGGGAACACTTCTAGGTAGTCACGCACGATAGAAACATCTTTCATTTCTTTTGTCTCGGATGTAGCGTTGACAACATACGCCAGGTAGGCTGCGCACCCTCACCTTAACAAGCCCTCGGCTTTTATCATCGAAATTACATTAAGCCCAGAAATTTCCTTATCACCATAAACCGTCACCGCACTACCATCCAAGGACTTTAACCTTATCATCCTACTCTTACACACTATCTGAGCTTCGTACTCAGACAACCAATCCATTCCCAAAACCACATCGAACCCTCCTAAGGTCATTACGTACAAGGTAACAGGGAACTCATGTCCCTCTAACTCTATCTTACAGTCCTTAACCATTTTAATTATTTTAACCAAAGTGTCACTAGCGGTTTCTACTATAAAAGTTTCAGACACTCAGCAACAGTTAATTTTAGCTACTACGAAACTTTTGTTCGCACCCGAATCAAACAATACAGAAGCGGAAATACCATTTACTAGAAACGTACCTGTGACGACATCGGGAATCTGCTTGGCTTGTTCTTGAGTCAGCATGTAGGCTCTGGTCTTCGGCCTTGACGGCTCAACATCTTTCTTTCCACCACTACCCGCTTCAGTACATTCCCTGGCCATATGGCCCTTCTTCCCGCACTTGTAACATGTGGGTTCGGCGTTGCATTCATGAGCATAATGCCCCACCTTCCCACATTTGTAACAGGAATTTGACCCTATTCTACACTCTCCACCATGAGCCTTCCCACACTTATGGCACACATAAGAACCAGTACCCCACTTGCACTCACCATCGTGCATCTTACCACAAGTCTTACATGACTTCTTTTCCCACACCTTTGGTTTCTTATCATTGGAGTTCCACAACTGAGTACCGGGTCGTTTAGCAGGAACAAACCATTTCTTCTCCTTCTTCTGGTCTTCCACCACTACATCATCCGCAGCCAAGTCTGCATAAACCATCTATGCGAGTTCGACAGCAGAATCGAAAGTAGCAGGTTTACTTGTCCTGACTAACATGCGGACTTTCTGTGGCAATCCCCTCACATAGCACTTGATTCTTTTAGCCTCAGTGTTGACTATATAGGGCACCAACCTAGACATTCGGTTGAACTCGGTGGTGTACTCGATGTGTCATCGTCCCAGCTTTCAAGTTCAGGAACTTCATCTCCGCCCTCTCAACCTCGGTGTCAGCACCGAATTTCCTCATAACCAGTTCCTTCAGATCCTACCACTTCAAAGTTTTGATTACCTCCGGGCTCTTTCTTTGCTCAACCGATTCCCACCAGTACATTGCTTTTTCACTGAATGACTGGGTAGCGTAACCCACAGCTTGGTCGGGACAGCACTCGCTAATGCGGATAATTTTATCCATGGCAGTTATCCACTGAAGAGTAGCGATTGCGTCTCCCAAACCAGTCAGCTTCGGCGGGTCACATCCTTTGAAGGACTTATAGTGGCACCCACCTCGGCCTCTTTTCCTGTCACCGGCTTTCACAGACCTAAATCCACTCGAGGCCTCCCTCTCTTCTTCCTCATCTATCCTACCATCACCACCTGCTCCTCCAGCAGGTCTTTCACGACTTCCAGCAGACCCTCCAGGAGTAATATTCTTCACAACAGTGGCTACAACATGGACAATAGCTGCTTGAATTGCGGGATCCAGTTGAACCCCTTCGTTGTTGTTCGGGTCTCCCCCAGCTGCGCTTCCTTCATCTCCGGTGTTGGAAGCTGTTTCGACTGAAGGTCGTTGAACACGACGGGGTTTGCCACGACGTCCAGTGCGACCTTCAATTTTCACAATTCCTCCAGCTCCTACATTGCTTCCCGTTCCAGCCATCGTATTCTAAAAGGGAAAACACAAACGTCATCACTCGAGGAACTATTTAGTACAAGGATAATAAGGCTAACAGGTAATAACAGTGGCCAGCTGTAATTAGCAGATCACGTTACTTTCTGTGTCCTATACACTTCCTCTTATGAGTCTATTTGTGCTGGTTCTCCTATAAACAGTTAGGGGCTGTTTGGCAAGTGCTGATCCATAAAGTGCTGAATCATTAAGAGGTCTGAATGGTTAAGAGGCTCTGAGCCGATAAGTGCTGAACCAGTTAAGTCTGTTTGGTTGGATCTCTGAATAACTGTGTAAAATGACAAACTTACCCCTCTAAACTATTGCATGTTGGATGAAACGTGTCTATTTGTTTACGTAACAGAATGACAAATGATTATATAAAGAAACCACAAATCACCATAGAGAATCCAAATTACACATTATTCCTTTAAAATCCATGAAAATACACTATAATGCATATATACATTAATAGTTTGCGTACAATTTGAATTTTACCCGTGAAAACATACTATCCAAATGGAAAATAATAGAAACTATCATATAGCTATAATGGAGAATGTGATAGCCTTTATCCACCACTCTAAGGGTTAATTACTCCTTTAGTAATTTACTAAAAGTTGTGGTTTCGCTGGTCGTCGCCACAATCACTTTTTAGGCACATATTGACTATTGTCTACTAATCAATCACCAAAAGCGTTCACATCTTTTTTCAGTCGAAAGTCATCAATCGTTTCATTCTTGTGTTGCCATCGCATGCACATGTCCAAGTAAAGTCTTTATTAGATGAATGTTATAGGTCACATATTTTCTTTCAAATTGACAATAAGAGCAATGGAGTGACAGAATTAAGAATTGCAATCAAGCACATTTAACTTTTCACAAAGTAACTTTTAGGTAATTCAAATAATATCACAAACAAAGCAAGCATCAACAAACATGTCAAATAAATGGCCCAAATGATGACTTCTAGCACATTCACAAACCAACAGAGCAATCACGTTTATATTTTAACAAATAGCAATTACATGAAAACTAGTAAATTCCCGGCGCATTGTGCCGTAGCTGTTTTGGTTTGATTCATAAACCAGGCTTTTTATACTCCCCTACAAACGAGTCTATGTGGTTGATGTTTCATATATAGCTTAAAATACGCTATACTATGCATGGCGGATTGGCAATGGCAGCACCCAAGGTTGGACTACAAATGTCCCTTCAAAATTCAAATATGCGTTAAACTATATCTAACAAAATTTTATAGTTAAAAAAAGAACATGAAGGCTGCTTTAATAAACCAATATACAAACATACACAAACGATACAAACATGTTCAGGTTTATTAAAATTAAAAACATAACTTAAGGCTCTACCACATATTAATAAAACTAAAATGGTTGCCTCGAACATTCAATTAACAACTCAATAATCATTGGAGTAAGCGTAGCAATCACGATTGAGCCCAAAAGAACCCGGCAACAAAATAAGAGCAAAAAATCAAAGGTAAAAATGCGAAGAGAAGTTAAAATTAAAGCCCCAAACATTAAACAATTGTGATCACTAATTATGGCTTAATGTTGATAATTTCACTACTTGGGCTTGATTCTTGAAGTTGCGGTTGTGTATCTGCAGAAACATATATGACATGACTAAACTTAATAAGAACTATTCATTAAATTACCTAGTTCTAGATACGACATCGCTAGCCTCGAGACCATAAAATTCCAGTTATCTGTATTTAGTTCAAGCATTTCATCATACACCTTCTAAGCAAGACCTTTTAGTACAAAGTATAAGCAATTGATAAAAAGTCAAAACTGAAGTCTAAATTCAAAGTGGATAAAGTAAAACACAAAGAAAAACCTAATTTGTGGACTTGTGTTCTAATGTAGGTGTTAAAGATGGGACCGATTATCAGTCCAGGGTTCATCATATTTGTGTTCTTGTTCACTAAATGCAATTGAAGGTCCCTAAACTCATAAACAGTAATCAAACATATTATAATTGCAAATTCAACTGAACCTTTTTTGTGTTTATGTAGAAAACAAAAATCTAATTTAGAACCCAATTGAAACCAATGTACGTAACCTAAACCCCAAAATGGAAAATACTAAATGTTTAACATATCGATTCTAAATTATAAAATCAAAACTGAAGGACACAGAAACTAAACCACGTAACCAAAATTACAATAAAATCACCTTAATCGTTAGGTCTTCAATCGACGATAGTTCAACGACAGACGGCGTTGGTGAGAGGATGAGGAAGTGGTTGTATTTGAAGTTTAGGGATGAGGAAGGCAGCAACAAGTGTAATTAGGTCTGAATGCATTCAGTGTCAATTCATGTCTTAACGAATCAGAGGTTAAAAAAATCATTCAGATGCATAGCCAAACACTCTGAATGATCATTACATCTGAGCGAATCAGATGTATAGCTTTGAATGATGCCATTAAGTGGGAAACAAACAGCCCCTTAATCAATCAAGGAAATCAATTAATCCTATCTCTAATACGTTATTCAATCATACACTTTACCTTTACTAGGCTTGCTTGAGCGACACATGACATTCTTGGACTGGCATCCCTTTTCTTTCCTTACTTAAATCACATTCTCTGTTCGAATCTAAGCATATATGATGCTTAAATCTCTCGAACTTTGCTCTGATACCAACTTGTAAGGCCCCATTACCGGTGCCTCACATTTGGACGTTGGATTTACTTATAAACGCAGTTCTAAATACCAGAGTTAATTAAAAACTTTTGCGGAAATAATAAAACTTAAACCATTCGTTACAAACATCCATATTTTTGTCCTTTAAAATATAACTTAAATTATAGAAATAACATCATAGCAAAATCCTCAGATGCCAGCCTCGTCCAACTCAGCCATGTATCCTCCTCAAGCTAACTGCCTCATTCTACTCACCTGCGTGCATACTAAAAGTCAGCTACGCTGAGTGAGTTCTAGTTAATACAATCAACATACAATACGTTCTTATATTACATACTTGTCCTTCTTTACTTTCTTTCCTACATACGTAAGTATATACTTTCATTCTTACTTTCATACTTTCTTTCTTTCATACTTCATATTTTATCTTTCTTTACATACATACTTATACATTTTAAAGAGCCTTTCGCCCTATAACCTCACAGATATTATTAGGGTCTGCCACACGTAAAGAGCCTTTCGTCCTATAACCTCACAGATATTATTAGGGTCTGCCACCCTTCTTCACAGATATTATTAGGGCCTGCCACCCTTCTTCACAGATATTATTAGGGTCTGCCACCCTTCTTCACAGATATTATTAGGGTCTGCCACCCTTTACCATCAATTCCTTGATATCATACTTTCCTTTTCATTTATATATTTTACATACTTTCTTTCATTCTCATATTCTATAACGTACGTACTTCATACATACAACATATATATAAACAATCACATCATCTAACTATCTCCTGACAGTACGTGCAATATCCGAAGATCGTTCATGTACCGTCAAGCATTCTTTTATATCACACACATATATCATAATAGGCATACACTTACCAGTTAAGGTAAATGTATTAAATAATCACATCGAGTATGCACATAGCCCGACAACCTAACAAGGAATTGGGCTAGAAACTCACATGGATTCTGTTGTGTTCACCGTTAATTGTTATCCCCTTCTTTAGTTGAGCACGGCTAACTGTTAAATATATATATTTATATATCAATTAACCGTATAAGTACTTAAGTTGGTATTTTAATAACCCAACCCTCTTTCTAAGTTGGGCTTGTTTATTTTAGTTCGTGATGATGGGCTGATATGGTTTTAACTTATGGGCTTTACATGATGTGGGCTTAGTTGTTTCAGGCCTAACTGCTCACTATCTGGGCCCAACTAGATTCAGCCCAAAACCCAACAGAGGACTTGGTCAGCCGAGAACTCTTGGCAGAGAACCTAGCTCGTGACCGAGAACTATGGTCTGACCAAGAACCGAGATCTCGTGTTGACCGAAATCTCATATTGGCCAAAAACGTGTGTTGACCGAGAACCCTCGTTGACCGAGTTCTCGCGTTGACCGAGAACCCATAGGAGGCTCAGGTCCGGGAACTCCTTGTCTGATGCTTTTCAGCTCAGATTCCCTATTTTCAAAAATCCATTAAGGCTCAAATAACGGTTAATGGTCCATGACTTCTTTCTTAATCACCTAAATCCCAACCTCCTTAACCGTCTACTTTCGTTATTCCACCCCCCCCCCCCCCCGCCAAGACCTAACCCGTTTATAGCATAAAGCTTGAACCTTTATGCATGAAATTGTTCATTAAGCTAGATCTAGGGTTTTCTCGATGAACCGTTCTTAACCATAAACTTCTTAGATCCATTCTATCCATCAAGTTTGCAACTTTATGATTTATCTAGACCCGATTTACTCTAGGTTTGAGTTTCATGATTATTCGTTTATGAAAACGTAACTGTTAAGATCAAGAACATACCTTTATACGGTTATTAGGTCGCGGTCTAGGTTAGTTATGAACTCGTAGCTTGTATATAGCTTGCACACCAAAGATCTTTCAATAAAAGGATTGATTTTGATCCGGGATCCTTGTTCTCGCTTGTGGCCGCCCTTAAGAGGGTATGTGTGTGTTTTAGGGTGTTTAGGGAGAATAAGATGGATAAGTTGGATGGAAATGGAAAGATTTAGGGTTTAAGGGGGCATTTATACTCCTTTAAGCTCATGGACCTAAGGCCAATATTTCCTTTTTAGTCCATGATTAATCCATCTAATTAGCCTAATTATCTTCCCTTTAATATTTTATTATTTCTTTGCCAAATCAAGTAAACTCAATTATTATAATAAAAATATTATTACTTGAAACTTTGGGATGTTACACAACGGTGCCAAAAACTAGATGTGTGTTTAAATGATGTTTCTTTTTACGGAACACACAACTAAGCTTTAAATTTATAAAACGAAACTCCTAATGAATCCACACACATCCGGCAAGTGTACCGATCAAAATTAGTATAGACTTAAGGAAGTCCGAGAATCGAACACAAGGACACGTGAAAAAGTATATGATCACTAAACCTAGAAAAGACCTTCCTAAGAATAATATTTTTTAAAAGATTTTTTATTATTAAACTATTTGACCTAACTTACTTTAACTAAATTAAAATACTAAACCTAAAAATACTTAGCGAAACTTTGAGACTTAACTTCAATTGGAGAAAACGTCTACCTAGGTAAGAATTCTATTGAAGGTCTAATAGGTTAATGGAATGAATAATCTCAAGACACCGGTACCTATGGATGACACAACTAATGTTCGCTCAAGAAAGCTAGATCACCTCTTGGTCTCACTATCAAACCCTAATTTACACTTAGTTGATTTAAAGAACAAACCAGGAAACGAATTGCTAAAGCGTTCTAATGTCGACTCTGCTCTCGGTCTCACCGACAAACGACCCTAATGTAAACGAATACTACGCAACCAAGGATAGAGGAACAATTTGGTTTAAGTTAAACAACATCAACTAATCGCTCACAAACCCAAACCCGCCAAGAAACGAACCCGCTCTCACGTGATCCAAATCCTAACAAGTAAAAGCTATGAGACGAGTTTACTTCCTATCACCTCTCGGTCTCTAAGAAGGTGCCTAACCACTAAATCTAATCAATTAACACACCCGTTTAAACCCTACGGTTGTACTTCCCGCAAACAATCTCTTAACACAAAGTAAAGAGTCAAACAAGCAACAATGTTGGGTCAAGAATTTGACCCAAATGAGGAGATTTGACCTAAACGAAGAATATGGAAGATTGGAATCTTCTCAACCTCCTCAGAAACTGCTAAGTATTGAATCCGAGCACACCTTGGACCTTCGAGTAAGCTTTTACTTAGCCGAGTATGAGATTTTACCTCCCGAGCAAGGTTTACTTCAAATAGTCTTCTTAAGTGGATATCCGAGCAAGGTATGCTTTTTAGTGATTTCTGAGTAAGGATCATTGATTTAGCATATCCGAGTAAGGTTCACTTTGTCAAGCAGGGTTGTTCTTCAAGACCAAGTATTTTACTCTTCCGAGTAAGGTTTGGTCAACCAAGTCCATGAAGCCAAGTGATTGGAAGACCGGGCAAGGTATTCTTTAATAATTATGGTCCGAGTATACTTGATGAGTTAATAGAATATCTCTAAGTTATTTCGAGTAAGGTTCTGCTCAAGTAAGGTATGTACTCCCGAGTACGCCTTATCAATAAGTTGTTCAACTGACAATGAGCCGAACAGGATCATAGAAGAACAAGGTTGCTCGTAAGGATTTGTCGAGCAAAGTTTAATAAGTCCAAGAAGATTGAAGTCTACTCGGTGAATATTTTACTTGGTAAAATATTCTTTAAGTAAAGTCTACCCGGAAACTTATCCCGAGTACACTTCTATGTTTACCAAGTCTGAAGGAAGGCCGAGTACACTGCGTACTCGGAGACTGAAGTTTAATGAAAAGCCTACCCGGAAGACTTGTTTTACACTTAGTTTTATTTTTGAATATGTAATTTGAATATGTACTATCGGATAGGGTTTCTAGAAGGAATGACAGCTGTCCTAGGTTGGCAGGCCTATAAAATAGAATAATTAGGGCACGCCGCCAAAGAGACACCGGAAAAATGGAGACACCGAAGAGGCAGACAGACAACAATACGGATAAGACCGACACAATTAATTGAGAGAATATTGTGTGTGTGTGCCGGCTGTCCTAGGATTCCTTATAAAACCCTAAATCGATTACCCTTTTTGTATGATTAACATTATATAAACGGAAATCTTTTGAGTGAATCCTGTGTGTGCCATCTATCTTTGAATATTCATTGCAATCGTATGTTTGTTATTGATTCCGCCTTTAACAAATGGATATCTTTCTAAATATAGCAACCCGTTATTAACTCTCTTGTCAACACGTTAATCTGTGTGAGTTATGACATGATTAATTAAGATCCAGCTGAAATCGAGGGGACCGACAAGTGGTATCAGAGCTGGTTACTGCTATTTTTTAGAAAGATTGTTGCTGATTGAAGATTTGAAGAAGAATAACGTAAGCAGAGCACTGTTCGATTGATTTGTGACGTCAGCTGCCCTGTTTTTCATTTTTCTTTCAGATCTACAATTTTCCGGTGTTTTCTCTTCCTTGTTTCATTTAAAGTTTTAATCTTTGTATCTAAATCTTGTTCTAATCACATCAGACACATCAGATCTGAGCATTCTGTTTTCAGATCTGATTAATTTTGAAAACTTTTTATAAGAAACTGATATTTGTTTTCTCAAAATGTCTGGATATGAGGAACAAGAGGTGTCTACTAACAAGATACCTAGGTTGTATGGACAGGAAAACTTTATCAAATGGAAGGTACTCTTTGAAGCAGCCGTATGCTACAATGACATTGACATGTGGAACTCCATCAAGAATGGTCCACAAACTACTGTTGAAGAAGGTGCAAATGCTACTGCCACTGCTGCTATAAGAGAAAAGATGAGAAAGGTGGATGACAAAGCCTTGGCTATGATTAAGCTAGGTTTGTCTTGGGAGATTCTGACCAAGGTGGCTCATCACACAACTGCTAAACAAATGTATGACGCCATCCTTGAGATGTATGAAGGGAACATTGAATTGAATAACATTAAGAAGCAAAGACTGAAGCAACAGTTGGAAAGGTTCAACTATAGAGATGGAGAAAGGTTGAAGTCAAAACTAGAACGTTTTCTGAGTATTGTGAATGAGTTGAGAACAACTGATTATGTAATGACTGACTTTGATTTGAATACAAAGTTGCTCAACTCAATGCCAAAAGAATGGTATACTGCTTGCAAATTCATCCTTCAAAAGCAGAATTTCAATGAATTGAAATTGGATGATGTGGTGTGTTTTCTTCAAGCTGCTAAACTTGAAATGATTGAAAATGAGATGATCAAGGAAGATAGACCAATTTTTCATGTTTCAAATGCTTTGATTGCACCAATGGGAAATCTGTCTATCAAGAACCAACAGCAGATTCCCATAATAGAAGAACCAGCTAAACATAATGTTGTGACTCCAAAATCTTTCATTGGGGGTAGCACAAGCACTCAAGGAAATCAACAAAGGTTCAATGTGCAATTGATTGATGATTCTGACTCTGCCTCTGTGTCTAATGGAAATGTTCCTAACCTTGGAACAGGACATGTTCAAAGCAATGAAACACAAGCTTTGTTTTCTATGTTCACTGAGTCATATAATGCATTTGTTGCAAAGAACATGATTCACACAAGTGTGGTTCAAGATGATTTAGAACAGATTGATGCAGATGATTTAGAAGACATAGATTTGAAATGGCAAGCTGCTATGTTGGGATTGAGAAGTAGAAGGCTGTACAATAGAACTGGTAGATCTCTGGTTTCTGGCCCAAATGAGAGAATAGGATTTGGCAAGTCCAAGGCTATCTGTTACAATTGTCAACAGCCTGGACACTTTGCAAGAGAGTGCAATATGCCAAGGAACTTTCAAGTCAACCAGTTCCAACAGCCAAGAAACCAACAACAGTACCAGCAGAATGTGCAAAGAAACAACAACCAGCAGAACTTCAACAATAACCAAGGATTCATTCCCAACAACAACAACTTGAACAACTTCCATCCAAACAACAACTTCAATCCCAATTTTAACAACCAATATCAGCCTCAGATGAACAACCAGCAGGGTATGCATCAGAATCAAGTGTATTCAATGAACAACACTCAGAATCAAGCTGTTCAAAACCCTGCAACTAACAACATTCCAGCAAACCAAAATCAACCAAGAAATCAAGGCAATGTAGCAATAACAACTCAGCATGAGGGAAGCTTTGACTGGAGTAACCATGAGGAAGATATAGCAGATGATATCAGAAGAGCTAATGTGGCATTCATGGCCATAGACTCTGCATCTTCATCTAAGGAACAAGCCACTCCATTGAATGACATATGGTATATGGATAGTGGTTGTTCTAGGCACATGACTTGTGACAAGAGGTCACTTGTGAACTATGAAGAGAAATATGAAGGTCCTGTTGCCTTTGGGAGTGATGAAAATGGTTGAAAGATTGTGGGTAAAGGAATCTTGACAAATGGAAAGGTGTCATTTGATAATGTATTTCATGTTGAGGGACTTCAATACAATCTTCTGAGCATATCATAGATGTGTGATAAAGGTTACAAAGTTAGTTTTGATGATTCTCATTGCTTCATCTTAAAACCTGAATTTGTAATTCCACCTGAGATGATTATGATGATGGCACCCAGAAATGGCAACTTATATGAGTTGAATATGAAAGAAGCCATTTCAAGAGGTGGTGCATGTTTTGTTTCCAAAGCCACTGAAAATGAATCAAAATTGTGGCATAGAAAATTGTGTCATGTAAACTTAAAGAACATAAATAGACTGGTCAATGGTGAACATGTGATTGGTTTACCTACAAGAGAATTTAAGTTTGATGATCACTGTGATTAATGTCAAAAGGGCAAGTAACACAAGTCTACTCATAAGACAAAGCTCACCAATTCAATTGATCAACCACTTGAGTTACTTCACATGGGTCTTTTTGGTCCTGTGAGTGTGCCAAGTATTGGAAAGAAAAGATATTGTCTGGTGATCATTGATGACTATTCAAGATATACTTGGGTCTATTTCCTAAGTACCAAGGATGAGTCTGCTGAGTTGATTCTGGGTTGTGTTACAATGATTGAGAACAAGCTGAATAAGAAAGTCAAAATGATGAGAAGTGACAATGGTACAGAGTTCAAAAATGGAGTTATGGAAGAATTCTGCACAAAGAAAGGAATATTTCAACAATTCTCAGCTCCTAGAACTCCTGAACAAAATGGTGTGGCAGAAAGAAGAAACAGAACTTTGATAGAAGCTGCCAGAACCATGTTGACTGATGCAAATCTGCCTGTCACTTTTTGGGCTGAAGCAATCAATATAACATGTTATGTTCAGAACAGGGTACTTGTAAACAAAAGGCATAACAAGACTCCATATGAAATTTTCAATAACAGAAAGCCTTACATCAAGTTTTTCAAGCCCTTTGGTTGCAAATGTTTTCTATTGAACACTAGAGATTATTTGAACAATTTTCAAACTAAGTCACTAGATTGTTTTTTTGTTGGATATTCTACTCACTCAAAGGCATACAGAGTTTATGTGAAAGATCACATGAGTGTGATAGAGTCATCTGACATCATTTTTAATGAAAATCAATTCAATACAGTCAGTGGTGCAACATGGCTGTTTGATCATGAGAGACTATTAAAGTCATTCAAGATTTATTCTGAAGACTTTGATGATTCATTCTACAAGACCAGTGTGATTGAAGAGAATAAGAAGAAAGAACTGGACTTGGAAGAATTGTGGAAGAAGGTTGCTAGAAAAGAAAAAGAATACACTTTTGTGAAGAGCTCCTCAAGTAATGCCATTGAACAAGATCATGAGATGACAAGTCAAGACATTCCAAATGTACAAAGTGATCATGTTCAGAATGGGAGTGACACAGGCAACCAATCAAATGAAGATGCAGCTGCAACAACAACAAGATTTCAAGACTTGTTTCAAAGCTTGAATCTGGGAAACAATGGTGCATCTACTTCAGGACAAACCAATGATGAAGCACCAGAGTTTCATGATGCAGAAGCTGATTTGGTCATTGAAGAACCTGAACTTAATGAATCAAATCTTGACACAAATCTGTCTACAAATATGATAATACAAACTCCTACTGTTGAAAAGAATCATCCTGCTGAAAATATCATTGGTGACTTGCATGAAAGAGTAACAATGAGTCATTCTGAGATAGCAAACATCTGTCTTTACTCTTGCTTTCTATCCCAATTAGAACCAAAGAATATTGCTCAAGCTTTAAAAGACAATAGTTGGGTAGAGGTTATGCAAGAGGAATTGGCCCAGTTTAGAGATTTACATGTATGGGATCTTGTAGACAAGCCACATGACAGATATGCAATTGGAACCAAATGGGTGTTCAGAAACAAAAGGGATGAAAGGGGTTTGGTGATTAAGAACAAAGCAAGACTTGTAGCACTGGGATGTCTTCAAGAAGAAGGGATAGACTTTGAGGAAGTGTTTGCACCAGTTGCAAGACTGGAAGCCATAAGAATTTTCCTTGCATATGCTGCCTCAAAAACATAAGAGTATTCCAGCTTGATGTTAAATCTGCATTCCTAAATGGAAAGATTGATGAAGAAGTGTATGTGGCTCAACCACCAGGTTTTGAGGATCCTATGTATCCAAACAGGGTGTATAAGTTAAACAAAGCCCTCTATGGATTGCATCAGGCTCCTAGAGCATGGTATGATGAGCTATCAACTCATTTACTTAAAAATGGTTTCAGAAGGGGAGCCATTGACAAGACACTCTTCTACAAAAGAAAAGGGTCAGATTTGCTGCTTTTACAAGTCTATGTTGATGATATCATCTTTGGATCAACAAATGAAAAAATGTGTTTGGAGTTTGAAGAGGTGATGAAGTCCAAGTACAGCATGAGTTCCATGGGTGAAATGAACTTCTTTTTGGGGCTACAAGTTCAACAAAAGGCTGAAGGGATCTTCATTCTTCAAACTAAGTATGTGCAGGACATTTTGAATAAGTTCAAGTGTCATGATTACAAGACTGCTTCAACTCCAATGGACACCAAAGAAAAGATGATAGCTGATGAAAAGGGGGAGTCAGTTGATGAGCATGAATACAGAGCCAAGATTGGATCTCTGATGTATCTGACTGCAACAAGACCAGATATCATGTTTGCTGTGTGTGTGTGCTAGGTTCCAGTCAAATCCAAAAGTCTCCCACATGAATGCTGTTAAAAGAATATTCAGATACCTGAAGGGAAGACCAGACTTAGGGATTTGGTATCCAAAGAACCAATCCTTTGATCTGATTGTATATACAGACATTGATTATGATGGATGCAATATGAGTAGAAAGTCAACATCAGGGGGATGCCAGTTTTTGGGAGAAAGGCTAGTGTCATGGCAATGCAAGAAACAGACTACAGTATCAATCTCCACTGCAGAAGCTGAATATGTTGCTGCATCTGCCTGCTGTGCACAAGTTCTCTGGATTCAAAATCAGATGCTGGACTATGGTTTGAATTTTCTAAACACCCCTATTCTGATTGATAATACTGCTGCATATTTTAGTGTTAAGAATCCTGTGCAACATTCTATGACTAAGCACATTGAAATCAGACATCACTTCATCAGAGATTGCAGTGAAAAAGGTTTGACTGAAATGCAAAGAGTTGATACAAGTGATAATTTGGCTGACCTATTCACCAAACCACTTGATAGAACCAGGTTCAACTTTCTTTTGAAAGCCCTGGGGATGATCAACTCTGATGAAATCTGATTAAGGATGTGTGCATGGTTGGGTACCTCTATGTGCTTCTTGAATATTTTGTTAGAGGTTACACTTGCTGAGTATGTTGCTGAATATGTTACTAAGTATGTTGCAGAATATGTTACTGAGTATGTTACTGAAATTGTTAATGAGCATGTTAAATGTTATGTAACTTAACTGTTTGTATGTGTGTCTCTCTGTGATAACTGTTTATTTTATTAGAGATTACACATATTGAATATGTTTCAACTGAATGTTGATTGAATATGTTTTGAGTATGTCACAAGTTTGATGTTAACTGATAGGTGCTTAAGTAACTATCTGTGCAATTTGCTTGAAATTGATAGTAATTCTTGACTATCAAGTTAACTGATCTGATGTTATGATAAGTAGTTTGATCTGTTAAGGTGAAACTGAATGCTTATATGATGTCATGAGTAATCACATGTTTATGGTTACTTGAATATGTTCTTAATCTGATCTTCTGAAGTTGTTAAGATAGGATAGACATTGAATGAGAGTGCAGTCTGTTTTTCTTGATGATGTTAAGAATGATTAAGATTTGAGTGTGTGATGCAACTGTTTGTGTCAAAATGTGTTTTATGTCAAAATTAAGTGATTCAATGAAATTTATTATGAACTTTGCATAAATACTATATTTTGGTCAAAACATGAGCAAGTTGTTTAATGGTGTAGAGATATGATAAGATTATTCAGTTCAAGCTTTTAAGAAGCTTAAAAGAAGGTTTCTTTTAAAAGGGAAAGTCTCAAGTAGTTATTTTTGCTGAAATATGTCATTTGCCCAATTAGAAGGACATGTACTTGTGTATGTTTGGTCCTTAAATTTCTACATATTCAAAGGATAGCCATTGACCTGAAAACTGAATGCATTTGGGGCAATTATGACTTGTTTCTTATTTCTTCACTTAAAACTATGTCAATAACTCTGACTTTGACAGGACATATATTCACATGTATGTTTGGTCCTATTGACCACTTTTGGTCAAAACAGGATAGCAATTAACCTGATAAGAAAGAGATATTGGGGTGATTGAATATTAAACTGTGATTTTGGGAAATGATAGTACATTGACTACTTAGCTGATCATATGGAATTAATAGGCTAAAAAGGCCTTAGTATAGTCATTAACATGTATGGTTACTTTCCCATGATGATGTAAAATCTAAGGTGATATAAACATAATGAAAATGCTAATCTTTATGTGGAGATGCATAGTTGTTATGCATGTCTCAAGATATATCTCTCCGAATGATACGGCAGAAAAGTGATTACCCAGTCATACACGAGCCTGTTGTTATTTGGTCAACCAAAATGAAACATTTTTAAATATGACAAAGAACATGCTTTAAGAAAATTTGAGAAAATATCAAAAACAAGGGGAATAATGAATAAATCAACCAAAAGTTGATAAGTGTTTTAAATATTTTATCAAACAAGAGGGTTACAACAAGAACTACAAAGATGTGGGCAAGATCTGTCTCATCTTGAATGAAAGGCATGTTGCTAACTGTAAGTCCAACGTTCAACCTCTATATATGTTTGAATCTAAAAATGCAAAAATACAATAAGTTCTGTCATACAAAAACTATTTTTGACCAAATATAGGAGGTTGGAGTCAAATTGGGGTGATCTGGGGAAAGCCAAATAAGCTTTGAGAAGAGATATGAGGCATCATAGCACAGTGTTGACCATTATTGCATTATGCTCAAATTGAACTTTAATCATATCACCAAAGAGATGAAAATCATGCTAAGTTTATACCTACTGTTAACCTATCTAAGTTGTCATAATAATGCTGAGAGTGAAGTAATGAGATAGCTACTTAGTCAATATGATCCCATTCCTGAGATCTTTTCAGTTTAATAAAGAAATTGTTTTGAAATGAATTATAACTGAAATTTTATCTCTAAATGCACCATTTGCTCTTAAACTATGTTCTGAAATGATACATAACTTAGAAATGTCTTTGACAAGTGGTTTAAGTCAAAAAGTGTTGCATTTTGCCTAAAATAGGTTGAATATGTAAGTTCGAGTAAGGTTTGATGATTTATAACCTTCTCGAGCACAAACTGTTTGAATATGTATTTTCGGGTAAGGTTTAACCTTTCCGAGTACAAAACAGTTGATTATGTGTGAATATGTAAGTTTGAGTAAGGTTTGATGATTTATAACCTTCTCGAGCACAAACTGTTTGAATATGTATTTTCGGGTAAGATTTAACCTTTCCGAGTACAAAACAGTTGTCTATGTGTGAATATGTTGTTTCGGGTAAGGTTTGAAAATTTTCAAACTTTCCGAGTAAGCTTAGTCATTTCTAACTAACCTTATGATTTTCGAGCATACTTTGAAGTGTTTACACTTTTCGGGTAGAGTACATTATTGCACTCATTTTCCCGAGTAAGCTTGAAGTCTTGAGATGATTATGTGTTGAAATAGCTATCTTTTAACAAGAAATTCTTGTTTCGAGCAAGCTATGCTTATTATATGCTAGTTTCGAGTAAGCTATGCATGTTACATGCTGATTATGTTTTCAAGCAAACTTTGTGAACTTAAGTAAGTACACCGAGTAAGCTTTGTGTGAATATGTTGTTAGGAGGGACTTAGTAGTCTTTCCGGGCACACTTAGATGTTACTGTTTAAGTTTGTCATTTTTCGGGTATGGTTTGATATGTTGAGTTTCCTCGAGTAAGGACATACCTGATGATTAAATGTATTTATCCTAGCAAGCTTAGTGCTAACTTAGGATTTTCGAGCAAGCTCTATGAAATTTTAGACTATAGCACACTTAAATGTTTATGTGTTTAATTTCATTCCGAGCATGCTCTGTGATATGTGTGTTTATGATCTCTTTGAAATTACAAGTGTTTTCGGGCAAACTTTGTTTTCCGAGCACACTTTATATTTTGGGTACACTTGTGTTCCTTCAATATACTTGGTAGTTTCAAACTTTAACTTTCCGAGTACACTGTCTGCTAGAATTTCTTTTCGAGCACACTTTGTACTATATGAAAGTTATTCGGGTATACTTTGCATAAGATTGTTGTCCGAGCACACTTTACACTTGAAAGAGTGCTCGAGCACACTCTTCATACAAGCATACTTGAATGAATGCGTTAATTGAATATGCGAGTTGGTATGATGAAATTGTTTAGTGATTCATACTTGAATGAATACGTTGTTTGAATATGTTGGTTAATATGACAAAATGTGACTATGATTTTTAGAGTTTGTGATAGATAAGTTTTAATTTGAAATTGATAAATTCTTGAGTAACTTTATCTTTGCATACTTTACCATTTCTGGACACACTTTTAAATGGATAAGGAAACCATTCTTGGAATAGATAAGAAAGTTAGGTGATAAAAGACAATACACTTTTAAAGATTCTCACTTTATCTGAACTGCTGAAGAAAAGCAAAATATGCAGACCTTTATTCATAACTCTTTTCTGATAAAGCTGCAGATATGTACCTTACTTTTGACTTAACTCTCTTTAAAAGAAGACTTGTATATGCTATTTAAAATTTCAAAATTCACATTTCAAGAGTAACTCACATTTGTGTTTTTGTGCAGATTTCAATATTATTCAAGACAACGGTTTGAATTGAAATATTATTTTTACCTTAATTTCTTTTTACTTTCAGATCTAACTGATAATTGTGTGTTCATTGATGTAACAGAAAATCAGCAATGGATCCAACTCCAAATAATTCCAATTCCTGCAAACATCATCTTTCTGAAGAACTGAAGAAAGCATTGCAACGAGTTCAAACCCTAATGTCTGAGGTTGAGAAGATCTCAGATGCCCCAAAACAGGGGGAGAAAGTACTGAATCAGGGGGAGAATTCGCTGAAGCTTCTCTCAATTTATGAAAAGGACAGCTCAGATGATGAAGCTGACAATGTTCCAGAAAATGAAAGGAAGGATCGTGAGGAAAGAAGGAAATTAAAAGGAAAAGAAATTGCACAAGAGGATGTTGAAATTAAGAAAATGGACTTTGAAATGAATACAATGGACTCTGAACTGAACGAATCTGAATCAGAAGCCAAAAGAGTTTATGAGCAAAGAATGACAGAAATTCATGACAGAGAATTTCTGAGTCAAATGTTGTCTGACAAAGACTTTGAAGAATAAGAAAATTTGTTGAAAATGTTTGAAGATGAGAAAAGGCTAAGAGATGAAGTGATAAATAAACAGAGAGAAGTCCCACAAGAAGTAATTGACAACTGCTTAAATGATAAAGAAATTCCAAATGGTGTGCTAGTATCTCTACTCAAGTTGATTAAACAAGAAGATCCTGAGACAGAAGTGAAAGAGAAACTAGACACTATCATTGACATGATTTCAAAGGCTTTAAGCAAAGAAAAGAATACTCAAGACAATGAACTAAAATGTTTGAAATTGAAAGATGATTTGGAACAAGAAGTGGAAATTCAAAAATTCTTAAGCAAATATGGTGGTAAACCAAAATTTTTGATTAAGAATGGAATTCCTTTTGAATATGTAGAATTAATGACAAGAAAAGAGATTTTGAGCAACTTCAAGAAAATGAAAGGACAACAGCTGAACTTGAAGAAAGGAGCCACTCAGTCTCTGGTTGGTAAGAACAATGGAATGTCCAAAAAGATGGATGATCTATCAAGGATGACAGTGAAAGGGAAATTCAATGTAGAGGAATTCTGCAAACAGACAACATCCTTGCTTCCAAAACAAAACAAAACAAAGAAAAGGAAGATATCTGTGGATACTCAGGAAAAACTAATGCAGGTGCACTTGAAGATGGATAAAACCCCTGACAAGGTTGTTGCAAAAGGCAAAAATCCTTCTGTCAACCACAATGTTATGCCAAGTGGAATATTCTGTGATTCCAGGACTGAACATCTGAATGTTATGATGGAAAATGGAGAGATTGTGAAGATCTTCTCTAAGATTGACTTCAGAAAGTTCAATCTATGGCAATTGAATGTGCTTGCAGCACTGCATCTCTCTGATTCCAAGGAAAGGCAAAGGCCTACAAGTGGTATGCAATCAGAGTTGTTGGGATTCTTGAGAGAGCAGCAAAAATTGGACTTTCCATGCCTAAACAAGCATCTTTGGCTAAATTGAAGAATGTTTAGGATTTGCTTATGCAACTTTTTCTTATGTAATTTGATTATGAAATTTGACTTTTAATTTGATGTGTATTTTGCTAAGTGTATGTAACCACAGAGTGTTTTGGGTCAGCTGAGGTGTTCCAATCTAGGGGGAGATTGTTGGGTCAAGAATTTGACCCAAATGAGGAGATTTGACCTAAACGAAGAATATGGAAAATTGGAATCTTCTCAACCTCCTCAGAAACTGCTAAGTATTGAATCAGAGCACACCTTGGACCTTCGAGTAAGCTTTTACTTAGCCGAGTACAAGATTTTGCCTCCCGAGCAAGGTTTACTTCAAATAGTCTTCTTAAGTGGATATACGAGCAAGGTATGATTTTTAGTGATTTCCGAGTAAGGATAATTGATTTAGCATATCCGAGTAAGGTTCAATTTGTCAAGCAGGGTTGTTCTTCAAGACCAAGATTTTTAATTATTAAACTACTTGACCTAACTTACTTTAACTAAATTAAAATACTAAACTTAAAAATACTTAGCGAAACTTTGAGACTTAACTTCAATTGGAGAAATAGTCTACCTAGGTAAGAATCCTATTGAAGGTCTAATAGGTTAATGGAATGAATAATCTCAAGACACCGGTACCTATGGATGACACAACTAATGTTCGCTCAAGAAAGCTAGATCACCTCTCGGTCTCACTAACACACCCTAACTTACACTTAGTTGATTTGAAGAACAAACCAGGAAACGAATTGCTAAAGCGTTCTAATGTCGACTCTGCTCTCGGTCTCACCGACAAACGACCCTAATGTAAACGAATACTACGCAACCAAGGATAGAGGAACAATTTGGTTTAAGTTAAAAAACATCAACTAATCGCTCACAAACCCAAACCCGGCAAGAAACGAACCCGCTCTCGCGTGATCCAAATCCTAACAAGTAAAAGCTATGAGACGAGTTTACTTCCTATCACCTCTCGGTCTCTAAGAAGGTGCCTAACCACTAAATCTAATCAATTAACACACCCGTTTAAACCCTACGGTTGTACTTCCCGCAAACAATCTCTTAACACAAAGTAAAGAGTCAATCAAGCAACAATGTTGGGTCAAGAATTTGACCCAAATGAGGAGATTTGACCTAAACGAAGAATATGGAAGATTGGAATCTTCTCAACCTCCTCTGAAACTGCTAAGTATTGAATCCAAGCACACCTTGGACCTTCGAGTAAGCTTTTACTTAGCCGAGTACGAGATTTTGCCTCCCGAGCAAGGTTTACTTCAAATAGTCTTCTTAAGTGGATATCCGAGCATGGTATGCTTTTTAGTGATTTCCGAGTAAGGATCATTGATTTAGCATATCCGAGTAAGGTTCACTTTGTCAAGCCGGGTTGTTCTTCAAGACCAAGTATTTTACTCTTCCGAGTAAGGTTTGGTCAACCAAGTCCATGAAGCCAAGTGATTGGAAGACCGGGCAAGGTATTCTTTAATAATTATGGTCCGAGTATACTTGATGAGTTAATAGAATATCTCTAAGTTATTTCGAGTAAGGTTCTGCTCAAGTAAAGTATGTACTCCCGAGTACGCCTTATCAATAAGTTGTTCAACTGACAATGAGCCGAACAGGATCATAGAAGAACAAGGTTGCTCGTAAGGATTTGTCGAGCAAAGTTTAATAAGTCCAAGAAGATTGAAGTCTACTCGGTGAATATTTTACTTGGTGAAATATTCTTTAAGTAAAGTCTACCCGGAAACTGATCCCGAGTACACTTCTATGTTTACCAAGTCTGAAGGAAGGCCGAGTACACTGCGTACTCGGAGACTGAAGTTTAATGAAAAGCCTACCCGGAAGACTTGTTTTACACTTAGTTTTATTTTTGAATATGTAATTTGAATATGTACTATCGGATAGGGTTTCTAGAAGGAATGACAGCGGTCCTAGGTTGGCAGGCCTATAAAATAGAATAATTAGGGCACGCCGCCAAAGAGACACCGGAAAAATGGAGACACCGAAGAGGCAGACATACAACAATACGGATAAGACCGACACAATTAATTGAGAGAATATTGTGTGTGTGTGCCGGCTGTCCTAGGATTCCTTATAAAACCCTAAATCGATTACCCTGTTTGTATGATTAACATTATATAAATGGAAATCTTTTGAGTGAATCCTGTGTGTGCCATCTATCTTTGAATATTCATTGCAACCGTATGTTTGTTATTGATTCCGCTTTTAACAAACGGATATCTTTCTAAATATAGCAACCCGTCATTAACTCTCTTGTCAACACGTTAATCTGTGTGAGTGATGACATGATTAATAAAGATCCAGATGAAATCAAGGGGACCGACAAACAATCAATCAAAACTAATTCAATCAATCAGAGCAAGGGGTATATGAGTATAGTTAACAAAATCACAGCCAATAAACACAACCTAATTCAATATTAAAACAAACTTTCATTAAAAAATCAAGTCATGATTATCAAACAATCCATATTACTTACTAAAACCTAACAATATTCATCAAACCTATGTAGAACTAATGAGTTTAGCCTAACATTATTTTTGGACAGCAAGTATATCTCAACATAAACACCATATTAATCATCAAAAACATAATTAAAATCATTCAACACTCAATGATAATCAATAAGAACTCAAACCCTAACTCAATTGCAGGAGAATTCAACTTTAAGATTCAAAATCAAAAGAGTTATGAACACTAATAAGAACACAAAGTTTATGGATGTTTACTATCAATTTGTGATGAAAAATACCCCGAGCTGCTGTCCCAAGTTTTCCTTAACGATCTTCTTCTTCTCTTGGCTCAACAAACTTGCAAAATTATTTTTTTCTTCCTTATCCTTGGCAGCCGATTGCAAGAATTCTTAGAAAGAGTCGTTTAGTTTATATTATATGTTTGTTGTAACTCTTCGGATGTTACTACTGCTCCCACATGAGTTTAATCCCAGCCACAAAACAAATATTAATTCTTTGTCCCCTTAAAACCAACAAACCACAAACCACTAGCCGACCAAGAACAACAAATTGATTTTTCTTCTTTTTTTCTTGTAACTTCCGATCGCAGAAAGAGAGCAGCCAAGGGTTAAGGTGCTTAGGGTTTTTTTTAATATCTTAATATAATATCATGTAAGGCTTTGATCTTGTGGGCTTGGGTCGGGCCTTGAGTTTTAGTCTTCAAACTTGATCATAAAGGCCTCCAATGTCTTCCAAAACCCGAACCTTTTTCTCTTGTAAAATTCGTAACCTACACAATTATTAAACATTGTAAGATCATATAAAAACAAGCCATAACTATTATTTATTATATACTTAAGTAATAAAAAGATGATAAAATTGTGCGAAAAACGAGTGTGTTTTACAACACATCCCCACACTTGAACTGCTTTCAACTTTCCCGGGAATATCCTCAACCGGGAGTTATACAATAAAACCATATCCCCACACTTGAACTGCTTATTACCCTTCAGCTTTCTATCATGCAGTTCCTTCGTCCGCTCCTTATATCTAAACGACTGCGCATACGCGTGATCCCGGAGCTCCTCTAACTCATGCAGCTGATGGAAATGAGTGCCTTCCGCGGCGGATAAATCAAGATTAACCCTCTGAAGGGCCCATGAAGCACAATGCTCCAACTCAACAGGAATATGACATGCCTTCCCATAAATCATTCGAAATGGTGTGGAACCAGTCGGAGTCTTGTGGGCTGTACGGAAGGCCTATAAAGCGTGATCTAATTTGTCGGACCAATCACGACGATTCGAACCAACCGTTTTCTCAAGAATACGTTTGATTCCCCGATTAGTAACTTCCACCTGCCCACTAGGCTGTGGGTGGTAGGCGGTCGCAAGCCGATGGGTGACCCCATAGTGCTGAAACGCCTTATCCATCTACGAATTGCAGAAGTAAGTACCTCGATCACTTATTAAGGCTTTCGGTACACCAAAACGAGCAAAGAGACTCTTAAGAAAATGAACTACCACTCGGGCATCATTTGTGGGTACAGCCTTGACCTCAACCCACTTTGAAACATAATCGACGACCACGAGTATGTATTTGTTCCCACGCGAAGATGGAAACGGTCCCAAGAAATTAATGCCCCACACATCGAAAACCTCACAAACTTGAATAGCATTTTGGGGTATTTCGTTTCATAACGAATTGTTGCCGACACGCTGGCAATGATCACAACTCCTCACAAACGCATGCACGTCCTTAAAAATCGACGGCCAATAAAAACCAGAATCAAACACCTTCTTCGCCGTCAAACTCGCACCGTGATGAAATTCTGTCGGTCCTACATGGCAATGGCTCAGAATCTGCCATCCCTCCTTAGCATCTACACACCTTATAATCAGCTGATCAGCACTGATACAGAAAATATACGAGTTGTCCCATAGGTAAAACTTAACATCAGCAAAGAATTTCTTCTTTTGCTGGTAAGGCATCTTCGTGAGGTACCCGTTAGCAAGATAGTTCGCAAGTCAGCAAACCATGTGCCATAACAAACATGAGACTCTCTATCGGAAAACGATCGTCGATCCTGACCCTCGAATCTCCTAACTCTAGACGCGAAAGATGATCGGCCGCCACATTCTCGACCCCCTTTTTATTACGGATCTCAATATCAAACTCTTGAAGCAACAAGATCCATCAGATAAGACGAGGCTTAGCATCCTGCTTTCTGAAGAGATATCAAATAGCAACATGATCCGTGTACACAATCATCTTGGACAGAACTAGATAGGACCTAAATTTACCGAAAGAGAACACCACATCTAAGAGCTCTTTCTCGGTGGTGGTATAGCTCTCTTGTTCACCATTTAAGGTTCGGCTAGCGTAGTAAATCGGTGGCGGTTATCTTTCCGCTGTCCTAGAACCGCTCCGACTGCTAAGTCGCTCGCGTCACACATCAACTCGAATAGTAACGACCAGTCGGGAGCAACCATGATCGGGGCGTTAACGAGCTTTTCTTTTAAAAGATCAAACGCCTCGATGCACTGCTCAAAAAAGATGAATGGAGCATCCTTCTCCAGAATTTCGGTCATGGGTCTCGCTATCTTAGAATGTTTTTTGATGAAACGGCTGTAGAACCCGGCATGACCTAGAAATTTCCGGATGGATCTCACAGAAGCGGGCGGGGGAAGATTAGAAATGGTCTTGACCATGAAATGACACTTTTCCCAGTTAAGGACTAGGTTGGTGTCAACGCAGCGGGACATCATCCTCTCAAAATTAGACAAAGAATGATCAAAGGAACTCCCAAAAACAGAAAAATCATCCATGAATACCTCCATGGAGTCCTCGATCATATCTTGGAAAATGGCCACCATACACCTCTGGAATGTGGCTGGAGCGTTACAAAGTCTGAACGTCATACGTTTATAGGCAAACGTTCCGTAAGGACAAGTAAAAGTGGTTTTCTCCTGGTCATCTGGAGCTATCGGAACCTGGAAATAACCGGAGAAACTATCTAAGAAGCAGCAGTACTGCTGACCTGCTAAACGCTCTAACATCTGATTAATGAAGGGTAAAGGAAAGTGGTCTTTCCTGGTGGCATCATTCAGTCTGCGGTAGTCGATGAAGACTCTCCATCCAGTCACAGTCCTAGTGGGAATGAGCTCGTTCCTCTCATTGGTGACGAAAGTCATGCCACCCTTTTTAAGAACTACTTGAACTGGACTCACCCAAGCTCTATCAGAAATGGGGAAAATGATCCCCACATCAATGAGTTTAATGATCTCCTTCTTTACAACCTCTTACATTTTCGGATTAAGCCGCCTTTGTGGCTGAACACAGTTTTGAAATTATCTCCCATGAAGACTTTATGTGTGAAAAATGAAGGGTTGATACCCTTAATGTCGATAATCTTCCAAGAAATCGCCTCTTTATGCTCTCGTAGCACCCTCAACAACTTCTCCTTCTCGATCTCCGTCAAAGCAGATACAATGATAACCAGAAGCTTCATCTCTTCATCAAAAAACACATACTCCCATTGGGCAGGAAAATCCTTAAGCTCTAAGGAAGAAGGAGGAATCTCGACGGAAGATCGGTCCATAGGATCGTCTCGTACGATCTCAGCAGACACCCCAGATTCAGGGATATGTGACTCGGTGTCATCATCCAAGGACTTAACGGTCATGGCAACCATCTCAATCTCCAGATTCTCCCAAAAGAGAATCTGGGTGTCGGAGGCAGATCCTCCACAGATCTCGCTGAAAACTCCCCAACATGTTCCATGATGGTATCGATGAAGTATAAGGAGTCATCAGCAGACTTGGGGTTTTTTAGTGACCGTCGAACGTCAAAGGTGACGTTCTCATTCCCAACTCTTAAAATCAACTTACCCTCGTAGACGTCGATCAGCACATGTGCAGTGGCAAGGAATGGTCGGCCCAAGATAAGTGGGACACTATCGTCATCATTCATTTCCAAGATGACAAAGTCCACCGGGAAGATGAAATTTTCGAGACGAATAAGCATGTTCTCGACCACCCCTCGGGGGTATTTCATAGAACGATCAGCAAGCTGGATACTCATCCGGGTAGGACGTGGTTCTCTCAAACTCAACTTGAGATAAACGGAATACGGCCTGAGGTTAATTCTGACACCAAGATCCGCCAGAGCATAAACCACCGTATCAGCACTCAAGATGAAGGGAATCATGAAACTCCCTGGATCAGACATCTTTTCTAGTAACTTTCTCTGCAAGACTGCAGAGAAACTAGCACTCAAAGGGATGGAAGAGACCTCAGCTAACTTCTCCTTATTCTAAAGAATATTGTAAGTCCCGAATCTGGATCACTACAATTATGATATCAACACAACAAGTATTGGTGCGGAATACCAACACTTGGTTATTCAAGAACACGAGTAAACACAAGAAAGTAACACCGGATTGCTTCAAAACACACGTATATTAAGATACGTTGGGTGCTTAAGCACTTTCAATACTTGCACATCTGGTGAACAGTAGATGGCCAAAACCAATAATAAAGATAGTGAATGAACAACCTTTACCCTATACATTACATGACCTATATATAGGGAAACCAAAACAACTAAGCCCAACTAAAGCCCAAAAGCCCACCGAGAACTCTAAAGAGTTCCCGGCTCACACACTAAACCCGTAGCCCATATCATACATATGTAGACCAAGTACAAACCATATAAACTAGGCCCAACAATCTCCCCCTTGGTTTGTAGCTTTGTCTTTCAGCATCCTTCAATCCTCCTGCCCAGAACTTGCATCTGATGATAGAGGCTACCATAGCAATGAATTCTTTAGCAGCCATTTCAAAAATCGGATATTAAATTATCTGGAAAGTACTGAGGGTCTTGATGTCCCTTTCTCCCAACTTTAGTAGGTCTCTTGGATCAACAAGTCGATACTGAGCTTTTCCTTTCTCCAGCTTGATAACAACTGTGGCAGTTACACTATCATACATCCAAAATCTCATGTTGTCCAAGGTGCCATCTGGAATAGCCTCAGGGGCAGGAATATGAGTGGCCTTGTCTGTGGCAGGCCACATAACATTGACCATTGTCTTCCCTGTTTTTAGAACCTGGACTCCCTTTGGCTTGTTTAGAATGAACTCTGCATTCTTCATATTTGGGAAGCCTCTATCGACTTGACTTCTTAGAAAGTTCCAGAAGTCTATACCACGCTTATCATTCGTCGGGTTGGTGAAAGGAGAGTTAATCAGGGCACTAAGACCCACTTTGGTCCAGGAACCAAAGTCTTTCATCTTCTTGTAATACTCAGTTGTTCCTGACTTCCTCTTTACCCACCACATATTCTTGTCCGCATCAAAACCCCATAACAGAACTCCCGATCAATCACCGTTTTTATCAGAGAACCCCTTTTGAAAAGTAACGATGAACCTGTCTAGATGATCTGATGATTCAACATTCTGATTTGAGTTCTTCATCACCAGCAGTTTCTTCTAAACTCTAACGGACTTTTCTTTGGAGATTGGTGGTGCGTCCATATATTGTTTCAATGTCTCAGACTCATAAATGTTCTCTACAGGGCGAGTAGTAGAGCTTCCACCTTGATTAACGTTGGGCATTTTGGAGGCCACATCATCACTCCCTTTAAACTCATCTCCAAACTTCTGAAACAACTTTTGTTGGAGGTCAAGATACAAAGCCGTTAATTCTCCCATGTTTGACTGTAATTCTTTGATCTTGGCATCTTTATCAAAGTTACCTGCATCCAGCTCTTGAATACGAACATCTTTAACAACTGAATCTTGTTCGAGTTCAAAAAATCAACGTTGGAGAGCTTGCACGTCAACCGTAGCATCTTCTTCTAACAAAATACCCTTGCCCTTGTTCTGCATAAATCTTTCTTGCATGGTAAGAATCTCAGCAATCTTATCAGTAACATTTGAACTTGACTGACCTTGATTTTATGGGCCTGCTGAGTTGGAGGGAGCAGCATTAAATGCCATGTTGGCCTCAGCAGTGTGTGGAATATCTGTCTCAAAGTCAAATTCACTAACAAAATCACTAGACAACAGATCTTGAAATGATGGCTCAACAATAGATGTATCTTGTTCAGCTTGTGTTTCTGGAGCATGTGACTCAGGTGGAGCAAATTGTTGTTGTGGGCTGTTTGTTGCATCTGTGGTTGGTGTAGTGGTTGTTTCATGTTCACTTACCAGCACGCCAGGCCTCGGATCTTTCTTTCTTCGTTTGCGTGGACCGAGGTCTGCGGCTAGATCTTCAGCTACGTTTTCTTCAATGATCTCAGCAACTGTCTGAGGAGGCTTCAGAGCAGTTGACTGAAGTAACGCTTTTGCAGCTTCAAAAGCACTTAATTTCTCAGCACTTGGAGAGGTATGTGACTGACGGTTTTCAGTCTCATCTTCTTCATCATCAGAGATTTCGAAAATCGCAACACGTGGTTGAACCGGTGCCGCATGTTCATCAGCAACCTGAGCTATGACTGGCTCAGCTTTTGTCTCAGCAAATCGTCCAAATTTCACCAGAGCATTGAGGCCCTGATATACAATTCTGTTCTGTTTCATCAACCCAAAGGTATTGGGTCCTATTGACTTCATATCCAAAGTATCAACAGACTTGACAAGATCGGTGTAGTGAGAATCGAAGATCATCTGCAGGAATCTTGGATACATAAGGAACATCTCCTTCTTCTTCCCTTTCATATTGCTCATCATTTCATTGAAAATTTGCTTGGAATAATTGTAATTCCAATCCATAATCAGAGCAGTGACAATGGATATCTGAATATGACTAATCTCATCAGAGCCCCTTTCCTACCGAACACGCAAGTGAAAAACGTGTGAATCAAGAATCTCCAGTACGGGTGAAATAACTTCTTGATTGTCGGAGGGTAAGTGCCCTCGTAACCCATTTTTGTGAGGATCTTAGTAACATCAGCAGTGGAGTACTCAGTCGGGTAATCAGGTTGATCACCAAATAGCAACACGTCTCTCACGATAGCCTCAGTGATACTAACTGGCTTATTTTGAACTTTGGAGTATATAGACACGACTCCATCTTGTCCTCGTAGATTGATTGAAGCGTTGTTCCAAAATTCCGTGATCATCTTCTTGCATATAACATGATTTTCTCGTAGTGCGTGAGAAATCCTGCATGTATTGAGACTGACAATCATAGACTTGAATTCTTTGTGAGTCAGTGGTGGATCATATAGATATCTAGCTACATTGTGCGTATCAACAAACTTTAATGGAGCCTGATCAGCCATTTCTGCATCAAACGTATCAAGTTAGTCAATGTAAACTTATTTGTTAATGTTCAAAAACAGCCCATGATTTATAAGAAGTTTTAGGCCATAAAATTTGAAAGCAGGACCAAATATTCATTAGATGGCCCATAACAACAATATCAACTAAGCCCAAGTGTCAGTTTTAAGTCCAGATGAGGAGATCTCGGTCAAAGGAGTGTGTTCTCGATCAACAGTCAATGAAAGTCAACCAAGAACAGGAGTTCTCGGTTAATATTCGACCGAGAACAAGAGTTCTCGGTCAATATATAACCGAGAACTGGAGTTCTCGGTCAAGTCTAGGTGATCTCGGTCAACGAAAGTCAACCGAGAACACCTTGACAACGGTTGACAGAAAACCCTTTGGTTTCCGTCTTGGAAAGTGTGTCATCTTCTTCAAGAAGCCGAGATCTCCATTAAACCTGCGAAAATCCATAATAAACAACCGAAAGCACTCCATTAAACCCTAAGAGTCCACCGAAATCCCTAATTACTCAAGATTCCACTTGAATTTATCAAACCTTCCATTAATCCATGAGAACACTAAACAATCACTGTAATTCCTTAGGTCTCATAAGAACACCCAGTTTAAAAACGTTGCACATTACCAGTGAATCAATCAAACGAACACCTAATGATGATTAATGAGGTTAGTTTAGTATTCGGCTAGAAGGCTTGAGAGAGAGAGAGAACAAGTTTTGAATTTTGAAGATAATGAGGGTAAAAGATTAGTTTCATAGGTATTTATACTTCAACCAAGACTAGCCAAGAACTCCTAATGGGCTCAGAGATGGTAAGAAGCACAAAAACTTTTAACAGCCCATGTTGAAAAAGGACCCAGTTAAAATAAGTAGCCGAAAATGATAAGCAACCCAAGACCCTTCTAAAAGCCCAAATTAAAAGCAAACTTAGTTAATTCAAACGTTCCGAGGAGAGTAAATTCGGAAAAAAATAATAACATAAGTAAAAATAAAAAATATACAAAGACCAAAAAAACATCAACATTAACATACACATGAACTCCCATGAATTTTATACAGTCAGGATCAAATTTCAGTTTTAGTAAAATCGCCGCCCTTTTATGAAAAGATCTGAACATGGAATCATATCGTTCAAGAGGCTGTCACTAGGATTCATGTTCGGTGTTATTATGATATAAGAGACAGGTTGATAGCAGGAATAACAAACTTAGCATGATTTTCATTGCATCAGTGATATGAATTAGGTTCAGTTAAGCATAAAGCTTAGATGGACATCACTCATGGATCTGTGATGCCTCCTATCTCTTCTCAAAGCGTATTTGGCTTTCCCCGGATCACCCAAATTTGACTCCAACCCCCTAGTGCTTGATCAAAAGATTTTATATAAAAGCAAATTTAAGCTTTAAGGTTGAACGTTGGACTTACAAGCCAGTGAACTGACAAGCCTTTCATTCGAGACATGACTGGACTTACTTGTGTGCTCCCATCTCTATAGTTCTAGTATGACCCTTTAAGTTTTTTTTTAAAAAACATTTTAATAGAATAAAATAAACTCAAATAACTCTTTTGTAGATTTTTTTTGAATAATAATAATAATAATAATAATAATAATAATTTAACAATACAATATTTTTGGTGATCAAGACACTAACGGGCTCGTGTATGACTGGGTAATTGGTTTTCTGCCTATCATTCGGATAGATGTATCCGGAGACATGCACATTTCTTCAAAATGACTCTCCACATTAAGTTTAGCAAATTTAGTTTATATCACCTCAATTTTTACGCATCATGGAAAGCTACCATACAAATCAATGATTGTTCTAGAGCCTTTTAAGCTTAATAACTTCACCCGTTAGCCACACAAAAACAATTTATCTATCACTTTCCAAAGGTTGGATCAAATTTCATTTGAAAATATTTTGAAGCTTCTAAAAAGCTGTTAACTGAATAATAATAATATCACTTCCGTGGGAGTTAAATAAAACACACGTGTTAAGAGTTCAGTCACCCCGGTCACTTTAAGCTTTCAGGTAAATGGGAATCCATTATGATCACAAGTGGTTAAACGAACCAAACATGCATGAAGACACATGTCCTTCCAGCTCAGAGTTACCGACATAATTTTAAGTGAAAGAATACGAAACACAAAACACATCATAATCGCCCCGGTTGCTTTCAGTCGTTAGGTAACCGGACCAACCATATACAAGTATATGTCCTTCAAACTTGAACAACCGTCATAATTTTAAGCGAGAATGGATCTTGAAAAACAAATTTTTTTTAATAATAAAGAGCATGCACACACACTATTTTTGACATTTTGAATTTTCTTAAATAGTAAAAACAACGCACACACACACTATTTTTGTCTTTTTGATTTTTCTCCCCCTAAATTTGTGCAAAAATAACAAATATGTACAAATTTATACCCAAAAAGACTCAATCTTCGAAATGAAGCATTTTAAGAAAACCCACAAGCACATTAAATTTTGTTGTTCCAACCGGTTTTGTAAATAAGTCCGCTACATTGTTGTCAGCGTGGACTTGTTCAAGGTGAATCAATTTTCGGTCGAAACAGTCACGAATAAAATGAATTTTGATATCGATGTGCTTGGTTTTAGAGTGTTGAACTGGATTTTTTACAATTGCAATGGCCTCATCATTATCACAAAAAATAGGAGTGTCAAGAAATTCCAAACCGTAAACCAACAGTTGGTTTTGCATCCAGATAACCTGAGAGCAGCAAGCAGATGCAGCAACATATTTCGCTTTGGCGGTCGAGGTAGACATCGTCTGTTGTTTCTTACACTGCCATGAAATGATACGGTCTCCTAAGAACTGGCAACCAGCTAACGTGAATTTCCTGTCAATGTCATCTCCACCATAATTGCTATCAGCAAAAGCATAAAGATCAAATTCTGATTGTTTGGGATACCAAAGACCTAACTTTGGTTGTCCCTTCAGATATCTAAAAATACGTTTAACAAAAATTAAATGAGAGAGTTTAGGATTAGCCTTGAAACGAGCACATTGGCAGACAAAAAACATGATGTCAGGACGACTGGCTGTGAGATACATCAGAGACCCGATCATCGATTGATTGTACGTTTGATCTACGGGACTCCCTTCAGGATCAGATGACAGTAGTGGCCTTTCTGCCATGGGTGTGTTGGCACTCTTGGAATCTTGAAGTTCAAACTTTGCCAGCATATCTTCAACATACTTCCCTTGATGCAGTAAAATTCCTATCGAACTTTGGCGAACTTGCAGCCACAGAAACGTTGTCATTTCACCCAACGAGCTCATCTCAAATCTCTTCTTCATTACACCTTCAAATTCTATGCACAACTCAGCACTGGTGGATCTAAAGATGATATCATCGACATAGATTTGGACGAAATCAAATCTTTTCCGACAGTTTTACGGAATAAGGTTTGGTCGATGGTTTCACGCTTGTAGCCATGATCAAGAAGATGCGCGGTCAATGTAGCATACCACGCTCGAGGAGCCTAATGTAACCCGTACAATGCCTTTTCTAGCTTGTAGACGTGATTTGGTTTCTTAGAATCAATAAAACCCGGTGGCTGATCAACATAAATCTCCTCCTTGACTTCACCATATAGAAACGCGGTTTTAACATCCATCTGATACACGGTAAACCCCATGTATGATGCATAGGCTAGAAAAATTCAAATGGCGTCAAGTCTAGCCACTGGGTCATAGACTTCAGTGTAATCTAACCCCTCAACCTGACGAAACCCACGAACTACCAATCGTGCCTTATTACGAACAATAACCCCGGTGTCATCTTGCTTGTTTCTGAAAACCCATCTTGTATTAAGAGCTTTCCTTACGACAATTTAACCAATCTCCAAACCTTCAACTTATCAAACTGATTCAATTCTTCATGCATAGCATCAACCCAACTAGGTTCCTGAAGAGCCATTTCAACAGTTTTGGCTCAATTTGAGAGATGAAGCAGGAAAACATACAACTGTTTATGTGTCTGTCTGACTTCTGGTGGACACTCCCCCTTCAATGGGACCTATGTCATTTTCAATCGGATGATTTATCTGGAATCTTGACGGAATTAAGTGATCAGAAACATCATTGTTAGGTTGAAGATTTGACACGTTCTCACTAAAATCAGCAAGGGGATTCTTCCAGCCAGATGTCGTCGTACTATGAGAATACGAATTACCAGCAACATATTCATCTGGAATGGTATTGGGAAACAGTGTGCTCCCGAATATCTGACGGATGGAACTCTCCCCCTCAACAGTAGCAATATCTTCAGACGTGTTTGGCGAACATTCTGTTTCTGAGGTATCCTTGGGCTGAGTGCCAGTTGCAGGTGAATCAGTTAACTCAGTGACATCATCATCAATTAGTGGAGAAACGTGGGACACTGTCTGTGAGTTATCCTTAGCTGCTTCCACTGTGGGACCACATAAAGGTTTAGTGCTGATGACTGGAAACACATTGAATGGTTTGAAAAATTCGTTGTAGTCAAATAACCAATGGGGACCAACACGAGCATCAGTCTCATTTCTTCCAGCCACCGAACCTCATAGGACTCTAGAATCTGCTTGGTGGACTTGTTGTAGACCCTGTTAGTTGTATTTCCCGCATACCCAACAAAATCACACTCATCGGCTGCGGCCCCAAATTTTGGAGTAGTTTCGAGATTCAGTAAAGTGCACGGACACCCAAAAGCTCTGAAATGTGCTACAATGGGTTTATGACCGTAAACAATCTCATATGGGGTTTTCATCTTGGATTTGTTGATTATCACCCGATTCTGAACATAACAAGTCATGTTAATAGCTTCTGCCCAGAAGAATAGTGGCAGTTTAGAGTCACACAACATTGTTCTTGCAGCTTTGATAAGAGTTATGTTTCTTCTTTCAGCCACACCATTTTGTTTAGGCGTCCGTGGGGCGCTTTACTGACAGAGAACCCCCTTTTCTGAACAGAAATGATTCAAAGTTTCATTCTTGAATTCCGTTCCATTGTCACAGCGGATTCCCTTCAGCTTTAGATTCAGTTGGTTCTCCATGAGCACAACAAACTTCTTGATTAGCTCTGCAGTTTCACTCTTATTTGACAATAAAAATACCCATGTAAAACATTAGTAATCGTTAGTAATAACAAGACAATAAGAGCTACGAGATAAACTCAAAACATGGACAGGTCAGAAAAAATACATCTGGAGTAATTGAAAAACTGATGATATGGTATTAATAAATTTTGGCTTGTGAGATTTTGGATGATGTTTACCCAAAGCACAAGCCACACATTTTTCAATAGTCACAAAATCCTTGATTGGTAAGCCACGCACAAAATTGTTTTTAGCAAGACGATTCAGATATTTAGTATTAGCATGACCAAGCCGACGATGCCAAAGCATTGCATTATGTTCTGACACTTTTGAAAACAAACAGGTTATTTCGTCAAGAACAATTTTGTTCATGTCGATCACATAAGCATTATCTTTTCGTTATGATTGAACAAGAATCCAGTCTTCTGGAATAATTATACCAGGTTTCAAAATCAGACACTCTTTCTTAGTAAAATGAGTTGAAAAATCTTTGTCACAGATTTGTGACACGCTCAATAAGCTATGCTTCAATTCTGGAACAAAATTAACATTTTCAAATTTTAGAAAACAGTTACTTACATTACCCTTTTGAGTGATCTTTCCCTTTCCCCCCCCCGGCAAAGGACACATACCCACCGTTAAAGTTTTGAATGTTGTGTAGTTGGGTAATGTCTCCTGTCATGTACCTGGAACAACCACTATCAACATACCAAGGTCTGATGACATTCCTCCATAGCTGTCCCTGCACGAAATGGGAGATTAGTTAGTTTTTGGTACGCAGTCCATACTTACACTGGGTGACCCTGATTCATCTACAGTTGTCACAGATTGCCATGACATGTCCTTTTGATCATCAAACATTGATTTTAAAGAAACTTTCGCCGGAGATTTAGGTAACCATCTATGTCTATAAGGCTTGGAGTTATAGGTACGAATGGTTGTCGTAACCTCCGGAGTTTTGGATGTGGAAGGAGACGAATCAGCCCTTTTATCCTGTTTTTGTCTAGACTTATTGTTCACATTAGACCTTGAACTTGAAGGACCTTTTCTTTTAGACATGTCAGGTTTGGTCTGATGATGACTAAACCTGCCAGATTTGTTTCGATTCCAATCATCGTCAAAGGAACTAGCCTGATAATGCCTGAATCTTTTCCTGTAAGAGTTATGAGGCATGTATGGCATATTCCTCTGATAAAATCCATAGTAGGGAACGTATGGACGATGTGGACAATTTCTGGCAATATGACTTGGGGTGCCGCAATTAAACCAAGTTTGACGTTTTATGAAAAAGTCATTTTGGGCAACTCCTTGTCTGGACTGGTTGTGTGGACCGGTCTGTTTAAATTTGCGAGAACCCCTGTTCTCATTTTTGAACTTATCACCTTGTTTGTCATTAGAGCATCCCTCTTTGACAAATTTAGGTGTCACGTATTTTTTAGATGTTTTTTAATTTTTAGTTTTATTAGAAACCACATTATTAGAGGTCAAAATTTCAACCGAATCAACCACACAAGAATCCTTGCTCTTTAAAACAGATCCCACACAAATAGTCGAAATAACATAATCTAAAACAAGAAGTTTTAAAGAAACATCAGAAACAATGTCATTATCAAAATCAAAACTAGGGTCGTCATCCTCATAAGTCCACTCCTTCACAATTACTTTTTCTGCACATGAATTAGATACATTAGAATCGTTCATATTTGAAGTGGACGGACCAGCATTCACAGAACTGGTCCCATCACCTTTGTCTTGTTTACCATACTTCATGTCCTTTATCTTTTCTTCCTGTTCTTTGGTGACAAGGGTAGGGACGTAATTATGATTGTAAGGTGGGGGAACTTGACTGTATCCTATTCCCTCACCTTCATTTTCTTTCAACCACAATTGGTTCTCAATCATTAAGTTAACTACATTACTTGAACCATCGAATTTTTTAAAATCAAGTTAAGCCTTTTCAAACTTACTAGTTAGATTTAAGATTTCTAACTTGGAAGCTTCCAGTTTAGTAGTTAACTTAACAATTTCTTGTTTGGAATCTAGGTGGTGACAGCTTTTTATGCTAAAATCAGATTTAAGCTTAGAAATGTCCTTTTGTGCTTCTGTTTTGTCTAGAAAACCCTTTTCATTTTTCTTAAGTTTGAAATTTGCTGATTTTTATTCTCTCCATATCTCTACTTAAACTATCCTTATGAAGCTTATACATTTCTATTTTTTCACCACAATTTAAAGAACATGGTTGAAAACGTACCTCAGATGAATCTGGAGAAGTGAACGCCATATAAGCAAACTGAAGCTCTTTGACCTTCTTTTCAGTAGCATTTTCTTCTCCAGTGTCTTCAACATTGGCGAAATTTGTAGTCTAATTTCCAATGTTGAGCGCAGTCATCTGACCTTCCCAAGAGAACTGTTGAGCAACCATACCTCTTTCACCATTACCAGAACTACCTCCAGCCTCACCCCGGGCATTCCCAACTGGAACCAATGCCCTTTCTGTATTTCCTTCCTTAACTGGTTTAGTACATTCACAAGCGAAATGACCCGGCTCGTGACAGTTGTAGCACGTGAGAGTGTCTTTGTTAAAACCCACCTTTTGATTATTAGGCATGTTCCAATTATTTCTACCCGTCCTCTTAGTGAACTTCTTTGCACGGAAAACTTCCTTGGCAATTTGCCACGAGATGTCCATTTCTTCAACATCATCGGGATGAATCTGATCTAGTTCAGCAGCAACCATAGGTTGTACCAAGTCTCCAGCCAAAAATTCATGATAACAATTCATGAATCCAGCCATTAGAGCTATATTTTCTTGAGTCTCCTTTGGTATGGTGGGGATCTGGCTGAAGTTCTGACTGGGAGTGTGAGTAGTTTTTCCAGTATCATTTGAAGATTGTCCAGACTTGGTGAAGAATACTGGAGCTGGTTTGGGTGAGTTGGATGATGATGATTGACCTAGAGTGGATGAGAACATCTGGAAGTTTCCCTGGGATGGTTGTTGAGTAGGCTTGAACAGCGAGAAACTTTCTTGAGAAATAAGAGAACTGTAAGAGCTTGCATGATTTATTGCACGCTGCTTATCATCCATATCACATGCTTTAATAGTGGCTATCATTTCAGTCATACCCATTTTGTTGAGATCCTTAGTCTTTTTGATAACCGCAACATACATGTCCCAACTCTTCCGCAATGAGTTCACCAGCTTGTTGTTTAATTCTGAAGTTTGTAGATAAATTCCTGTTGTTCTCATTTCAGTCACAAGAGATATGAATCTTTGAAGTTGGGACTCCAACGTTTCTCCCATAGCAAGATTAAACATATTGAACTTTTGTCGCATCAGATCTTGGCGACTCCTCTTCACATCTTCATTCCCCTCATATACTTCGATCAGTGCCTCCCATAGCTCTTTAGCAGATTGAAGTTCTCTAAACTGAAGAGCAATCTTAGGTGAGAGTGCCATGGTTAGAGTGGAAAGAGCTTTCTCATCTTTCTCAACTTTTGCAAAGTCATCATCGTCATATTGTGCAACTGGTTTCACAAGGACTTCGTCAGAGCCATCTCTTTGATAGGTAATTCTTTGAGGTCCCCTCACAATACTTTTCCAAATTTTTGAATCTTTCATCTTGGCGCAGTTCTCAAAACGAAATTTCCATTTACTGAACCCCTCATGAGACAAGAGACGGGGTATACGAGTGGCAGTCCCCATGATGGAATCAAGTTCTTGATGTAGTGATGAGTTGGTTGAATTGCTACCATTTGTTAACTAGGCCATTTTAATTAGATTAAAGATTAGTCCAAGTCCAAATCAAACAGGCCCAAACAACTAACTGGGCTGTGAACAGGTCTACACTGGTTGACCGAGAACTACCTGCATTGACCGAGAACTACCATAACTACCAAACAGTGACCAAGAACACAAGGTTTGACCAAATGTTGACCGAGAACACAAAGTTTGACCAATCTTTAACCGAGAACTCAAAGTTTGACCAGACTTTGACCCGAGAACCAAGAGTTTGACCAAGTATTGACCGAGAACTACTAGTGGCCGAGAACTGACTTGGCCAATAACAACCAGCAGCCGAGAACAATGTTTGGCCGAGGACAAGTGAGCCGCGAACACCGTTTTATGCAGGAAACCCTGAAGATCTACCGAGAACACCCAGAAACAGGTTTGACCAAGTAATTTTGGTAACAATCTAATCCCTGTTTTTATGGGATTCAAATTATTTCCAAACAAAGTGGATCTTGACCAAACCAGTAACTATCCTCCTTCTCCAATATCCCAATTGCCGGAAAAACTCCTACACCACCAAAAACACTTTTCTTGAATATTTTATATCACAATAACAAACCTGAACAAGGTCTAAGGCTTTGATACCAATTGTAAGTCCCGAATTTGGATCACTACAATTATGATATCAACACAACAAGTATTGGTGCGGAATACCAACACTTGGTTATTCAAGAACATGAGTAAACACAAGAAAGTAACACCGGATTGCTTCAAAACACACGTATATTAAGATACGCCGGGTGCCTAAGCACTTACAATACTTGCACGTATTTTGAACAGTAGATGGCCTAAACCAATAATAAAGATAGTGAATGAACAACCTTTACCCTATACATTACATGACCTATATATAGGGAAACCAAAACAACTAAGCCCAACTAAAGTCCAAAAGCCCACCGAGAACTCTAAAGAGTTCTCGGCTCACACACTAAACCCGTAGCCCATATCATACATATGTAGACCAAGTACAAATCATATAAACTAGGTCCAACAAATATCCTTAAGGAACTTTGCATATTTCGGCATTTGAGTGAGTGCCTCAAGGAATGGAATGTTAAGGTAAGCTGCTTCAAAAGATCAAGAAATTTGGAGTTATGCTCCTCGTCTCTATCCCTACGGAGTCACCCGGGATATGGAAGTCTAGGTTTGTACACTCTCGCTGGTGTGTTGGGTAACTGCTGATCTTCGGCCTGTGCTGTACTTCCTGGGTTGCGCCTCTGATGCACCTTGACCGGCGGAGACTCCAACTGAATCTCCTCGTCCACCTGCTCCTCTACATCTACTGCAGGCTCCTCACTGACTCCTCTCATTGCCTCCTGACTCACAGGCTTGCTACGTGCCCCTGCACCGCTCCTCGTCGTCACAGCCTTCGCGAACGCCTTCGGATTTTGCTCAGTATTACTCGGAAGTGTTCCTGGCGACCTCTCATTTAATCGACTCGCAATATACCCCATCTGACGGTCGAGATTTTAAATGGATGCCACCTGATTACTCATGAATGACTCGTTCTCCCGAAATTTCTCTTGAGTCTCTTTGTGACGGGAGTCCTCTCGAGTCATAAGCTGCGACAACATATGTGTCTGTTGTGCCATCATCTCCTCCAACATGGGCTTCTTCTCCTCGCTACTTGCTCCCTCACCGGGATCCTAGAATAGACTCTGACGCTGCTGGAAGCCTGATTGATTTATGTTCCTCCAGTTGGAATTTTGATTACCTCTCCTACCCGAATTATAAGACTTGAAAGAATTTTGATTTCGGATCGGATTACTAACAAAGTCTACCATCTCCTCCTAGAAACTTACAGGGCATATAACAGTATCATGCCCTCCTCTACAGATTTTGCACAACTTACTCTTCACCTGCAAGTTCTTTACAATCTTTGCCAACGCCTCAACCTGTGCCGCGAGTGCGGTGTTCGTGTCGACCAAATGTATGCCGCGTGATAGGGAGTCGCCGGTCTTGGTGCTCTTAGCTGGTGGTCGCTGATATCCACACATGGATAACCCGTTAAATGAAGCAATGCACCCATCGGTATCCTTCGTCGTCAACAAGTTACCTCCCGCAGTCGTTTCAGGCACACTATGAGTCGTTTATTTCACTCTGTTATAGAACTTCTCAACAACTGCCCAGTCTCGCCGGCAGTGGTTCGGACATAACGCAAGTAGATTTCTCCCACGCCTCGTAGAAGCTCTCGGAGTCCTCCATCTGGAAAGAATGAATCTGGTTACGCAAACGAGCAGCCTTAGTCGGAGGATCGTATTTCTCAAGAAACTAGGTCTGCATGGTGGCCCAAGTAGCAATGGATCCCTGTGGGAGGAACTCAAGCCACAAACTCTCATGATCAACGAGTGAGAACGGAAAAACGCAAAGTTTGATGGCGTCTTCGAATACGCCAGTAAGATGAAAAGTGTCGCAAATACGTGTAATGCGAGTACGATGAGAATGCGGGTTTTCGTGGAGCAATCCGTGAAATTGAGCAGAATGAGAGATGGTGTTCAAAATGTTCGATGGAATCTACCAATTCATGTTACCTACTATGGCTGGTGGAGAAATGCTGGATCTCGTGCATGAATTGACCGGACGGGCCCGGTCTGCAACTGTCCTCCTTGGTCGTGGAATTGTGTCGCCCATAATCCTATCCCTAATGACGGATTCAGAAAAAGTAGGAGAAGAGGATGTATTACCAACAGACGAAGAAGAATTGGAAGACGGTCTGGTACGACGCCTCTCATGAAACTCTCTCTGGTTCAGAAAATCCCTAAGATTCAGACGGTCCTAGAGATCGAGTATGTCACATACAATCGATTCGTTCTCAATACGCCTCAAATCGTGTCCCCGGCAACGACGCCAAAAACTTGATGTGTGTCTAATGAATGCTTTTTCTATGGAACTCACAACTAAACTTTAAATTTATAAAACAAAACTCCTAATGAATCCCCATACAACCGGCAAGTGTACCGATCACAAGTAGTATAGACCTAAGAAGTCTGAGAATCGAACACAAAGACACGCGACAACGCCTATGTTAACTAAACCCTAGACAAGACCTTCCTAAGAATAATATTTTTTAAATTGATTTTTAATAATTAAACTACTTGACCTAAATTACATTAACTAATATAATTAACTTAACTTAAATTAACTTGACGAAACACTTAGGTAATGGATTGAATGATCTCACGACACCGGTATCTAAGGATGACACAACTAAGGTTCTCTTAAGAAAGCTAGATCACCTCTCGGTCTCACTAACAAACCCTAACTTAAACTAATTGAATTTAAGAACAAACCGGGAAACGAATGCTAAGTTTTTCTAATTCCGACTCTACTCTCGGTCTCACCAACACACGAACCTAATGGAAACAAATACTACGCAACCAAGGATAGAGGAACAATTTGGTTTATCATAAACTAGACCAACTAATCGCTCATAAGCCTAAACCCGACAAGAACCGAACCCGCTCTCGCGCAATCCTAATCCTAACAAGTAAAAGCTATGAGACGACTTTACTTCCTATCACCTCTCGGTCTATAAGAAGGTGTTTACCTGCTGAATTATACCAGTTAACAATCTCAACAAAACCCTACGGTTGATCCTACCGCAATCAAACTCTAAACACAAAGTAAGACTTGAACATACAACTATCAATCAAAACCAATTCAATAAATCGAAGTATGAGATTATGATATAAAACCCATAAAATCACAGCCACTAAACACAACCTAATTCATCATTAAACCAAACTTTCAATAGCAATTCATGTCATAATGATCAAACAATCCATTAAACTCACTAAACCTAACAACAATCATCAAACCTAGGTAGAACAAAGAAGTTTAGCTACTCATGTTTTTTGGACAACAACATATACTCAATAAAAACATCATATTAATCACCACAAACTTTATTAAAATCATTCAACAATCTCGGATAATCAATAACAACTCAAACCTTAACTCAATTGTCAACATAATTCAGGTTTAAAGATCAAAATCAAAGAGTAATGAACACTAACAAGAACACAAAGATTATGAATGTTATACTCTTGTTTGGGCTGAGATTAATGATGAGAAATAACCCTAGCCGCTGTCCCGAGTCGTCCCTGATGATCTTCTTCTTCCTTTTGGCCGCCAACTACCTTGAACAATCTTTTTCTTCCTAAACCTTGGCTGCCAATCGGACTATATGGGTGGAGTTTTGATATTGTATTTTTATTTGTTATTGTTCTAGTATACTTGCTGCTGGTCCACGGGATTAATTCCCAGCCACAAGACAAATATTAAATCCTTGTCTCCTCAATACAAACACACTACTAGCCGACCACACAAACAACAAACTATATTTTTTTTCTAAACCTTGCTACCGATCGGGATTTCTCCAAGGGTTGTTAGGTTTTTTTTTTTGTTTTTGTTATATTAATATATCATGCATGAAAGGCTTGGTTCTTGTGGGATTGGGTCGGGCCTTGAGTTTACTCTTCAAAACTTGATCATACAAGCCTCTTATGTCTTACAAAACCCGATCCTTTTCTCTTTTAAAACTCGTAACCTGCACAAAATATTAACTTTGTAAGATCAAGTTAAAATGAGTTAAAAAAATTATTTATTATATAATTAATCCCTTAAAAGATGATAAAAAGGTGTGGAAAATAAGCGTGTTTTACAACATATCAACATCTTATCCCGAAATGAGATGCCCCAAAATACTATTCAGGTTTCGAGGTTTTTGACATTTGGGATATTGATTTTATGTCTCCAAGTGGGTCGAGGCCAAAGCCTTGCCAACTAACGACACCCGAGTTGTAGTGAAATTTCTGAAAAACTTATTCTCTCGTTTTGGTGTACCAAAAGCCTTGATCAACGATCGAGATACTCACTTCTGCAACGTGGAGATAGAGAAGGTATTGCAACGCTATGGGGTCACCCATCGGCTTGCGACTGCCTACCACCCAAAAACTAGTGGACAGGTAGAGGTGAGTAACCGGGGCATCATAAACATCCTTTAAAAAACAGTCGGAATTAATCAAAAGGATTGTTATGACAAATTAGATGATGCTTTGTGGGTTTTCCATACAGCGTACAAAACTCCGACCGGTTTCACACCGTTTCGGATAATTTATGGGAAAGCCTGCCATATGCCTGTTTAGTTGGACCACCGTGCTTCTTGGGCACTTCATATAGTTAACCTTGATCTTTTGGCTGCGGGAGTTCACTGTTTTCATCAGATACATGAGTTAGAGGAACTCCGCAATGATGCCTATGCACATTCGTACAATTATAAGCTGAAGACCAAAGAGCTGCATGATAGGAAGTTGAGAGGTGATAAATAGTTCAAGTGTGGGGATGTCGTACTCTTGTTCAATTCCCGACTTAAGTTGTATCCAAGAAAGTTGTGTTCTCGATGGTATGGAGCATACACATTTAAGGAAGTCTCCCTGTTTGGAGCAATCGTAATTGAAGACAAGAATGGAAGTTTCAAAGTTAATGGTCACCGTCTGAAGCACTACATTGGTGAGCAGGCGAGCACGGAGGAAGGCGAGGTTTTGCGCCTTACAACATATTTTGGTAAGATGTGAGAGAGGGGTCAGGCTGAGGACCCGTTAAACCAAGCGCTCTCGAGAGGCAGCCCAGGTAGTTTTTGATTTATCTATTTTTATTTTTTCTTGTTACTAAGGATCCTCCCGATTGAATTCGCTCATACTCAATATCCATTTGAGCAGCTGATTCTGAGGGTATTCCATTTGTGTATATATATATATATAATAAAATAATAAAAAACCAACAAAATCTAATAAAATTATAAAATCATAAAAAATACAAAAACATGTTTATTACTTACCTATGTTTTAGTTTTGTACGCCGCTATATGCGAACGATTTTGCTCAGTACATGTTATATCTTTTCGCATGATAGCTCTAGATGGCGTTTAGAACTATTCTCCAAAGGTTGCGGCCGCGAATGAAATTCTATACGGCCGTTGATACACATATTATGAAGACATGCACATAAACCACGGGAGTAATACGTTCTTTTATCTTATTATTTTCTTTTATTTATAGTTTATTTTATTTTCTTTTCCTAATTCTCATCGGGGACGATTCGTCGTTTAAGTGTGGGGTTGGGAGTTTATTTTACTTAGTTGTAGGAAAAAAATAATAAAAAACTAAAAATAAAAATAAAAAAAATATAAAAATTGTTCAAAAAGCCAAAAAGCTTTTAAAATGTTTTGTTCTTTGTTTTCAAATTTTTGAATTAAATAGGAAATTATATTATTACTGAGTGTTCTTAACAATCTCTTGGTGTTTTCTTAATATATATAATAATAAATCAGAACAGTTGCGTATATAGTTTGGGATGTGTCGGTAGGCCCAACTAATCCTGAAAAGTTTCCCTTTAGTATTCTTAATTTAACCTTAACGAATTCATAAACTTATTGGGTTCTCATCTTGGGGGGAGCAGTGAAGCTAAAATTCAATATGATATAGGGAGGATTACCGTAATCTTTTTACTTTGAGATGGTGTGAACTGGGTGCACTTATAATCCAGCACATCACTTGTTTTATGAAAATAAATTGAGTGGTGGTGCCCTGCAAAAAATTCATATTTCCACGAGCTTATAATTAGTTACATATATTTAGGGTATTATTCAAACAAAATAAAAGAGAAAGTAAAAATAAAAGATGCAAAAAGCATCCAAAAATAGTAAAAAAGGCCAAAGTTGCCCATACTATACAGGACTGAGCGTTTATGCATTGCCAAGGGGATAGTGACTCTGAGTTTATTGATGTTAGACTGTCGCTATCTAGTAAAAAAAATTAAATCAAGTTCCTAATCACCTAAGCAAGCTAGGGTAAGTAGGGTGTTGAACACGAAGAGTATGTGGTTAATGTAATCGTGCAAACAATTTCTAATATTATGAAGTATGACTGGTAGTTCTGATCACACAAGAAAATAAGATTAAGATTTAATACTGATTAAACGCTTTAAAAAATTCTAGCAATTAACAAAAGCAAATCACACCCGGGGTTCATGAATGCACACAAACAGTAATCTCATGCAACCTAACAGATTCTATCACTGATTAACACAGCCTGACTAACAAGTTAAACCTTAGGCATCAACAATCACTAACACATGACACTGGTTATCAAGCAATCCCTACCAGTGTGACTCAATTAAGGGCAATTGTATGCTTCATTGAATTCACTAGTCAAAACAATCCTACGAGCAATTATTATAGCAACCAACACACTAATCATTCTGATCAATGTAAACCTAAACCGACTGAATGCTCAGCAATACTAAACATCAATACTCATAGATTAATCAATAATAGTTATAAAGTAATTATTAATACATGAGAAAACTGAAAATGATACAAACTTTACATCCCAGGCATGATTCGAAGGATTTAGTCTATCTCGACATCACGAAATCTTCAATTATGATGGAATGGAACATGGATATGATTTCGGTATGAACTGGAGTGATAAATTTGTCCTCTCTTTGCTCTAGAAACTGCCTGGAATGAGTTCTGTAAGAATGGGGTCGCCCCAAGAATAATAACATAAAAACCCTAACATTCTCGTCTTCGTCACCCATCGCGATACGCGATGGGGTCTTCTGGGGTCCATAGCGTATCTGTTAGGCCCCGTTACCGGTGCCCTACTTTGGACGTTGGATTTACTCAATAACATAGTTTTAAATATCAGAGTTAATTAAAACTTTCGCGGAATAATAATAATAGTCGACCATTCATTACAAACATTCTTAACTTGTCTTTTAAAACATAACATAAATGATAATATCATAACATCATGGCAAATCTTCAGATGCCAGCCTCTTCGGATGCTGCCATGTGTCCCTCCCCCCTCGAGTCAGCTATCTCCGTCGATTAACCTGCGTGCACACTAAAAGTTAGCTACGCTGAGTGAGTTCTAGTTAATCATACGACATACAATACATTCACATACTTACATATGCACCCGGAGGTACATACCTTCATATCTACTTATATACTTACATACATACGTACTTTCATTCTTTCTTTCATATTTACATACATTCATTCATACATATACTTTTTAAAGAGCATTACGCCATATAACCTCCGCCGATATTATTAGGGTCGGTCCCCTACATTTGCCGATATTATTAGGTTCGGTTCCCTACATTCGCCGATATTATTAGGGTCGGTTCCCTACATTCGCTGATATTATTAAGGTCGGTTCCCTACATTCGCCAATAATATTAGGGTCGGTTCTCTACATTCGCTGATATGTTTTAGGGTCGGTTCCCTTTCTAAATACACCTTCTGTTTTTCATATAACCAAACGTACCTTTTTTTATATAATCATACTACATACTCATTTCATTAAGTAATTTCATACATACCTATTTTGTACTAGGCATACCACTTATTACTTTCCCTGTCGATACGTACAATATCTGAAGATCGTTCACGCACTGACAAGTATTCATTCATAACATTCATACATACTATCACATCAATCATTATAGCATATACTTACCATTTAAGGTAAGGGTATTAACGTTCACATTGAGTATGCACACAGCCCCGAAAACATAACAAGGAATTGGGGCTAGAAACTCACATGAATGCCGTTACATTCGCCGTTTACGGTTATTCCTTTCTTTAGCTGTGCACGACTAACTGTATAACAATTACACGTATCAATTAACTTTCACTCCCCATATCGCGTTTCTAGTTTAACTATAGCCCTCAAAGAACGGGGGTTCGGGGGCAGCGCCCCAAGTAGCAGGGTCTAGGGGCGGCAGCCCCTAGCAGGGTCCAAGGGGACGAGCCCCTGGCTAGAAAAATTTATTTACTTTAACTATCGTAACACATTTTTCATTAGAATTCTAATTTATTATTTTATATGCTAATTCAAATCGAGGGCTTCTTTGTAATTAATCCATATTATTATAAGTCCAGGGACCTTTATGTCATTCTTTTAAACTTTAATTCGTTATCCAGTTCTTAGCGAATTGGGGTTCATTCGTTAATTCTGTGTTTCATAACGAATTGACCTTCATAGCGAATTGGCCTTTAAGACGAACTGACCCTTATAACGAATTGGTCCTTATAGCGAATAACCCTTTTATAATGAATGGACCTTCTAACGAATGAGGGTTCATTCATCATTCCCCATAACGAACCACCTAACGAATTAAGCTAATTCATTATTCTTCCTTAACGAATTACTTGCTAGTTCGTCATTTCTTCCATTAACGAATTAACATACGAATTAAGTCTCGTTCGTCAAACTCCCGCTAATGAATTAAGACTCGTTCGTTAAGTTTCCGTTAACGAATTAGGTTTAGGTCAGAGAATGTCAGAATATTCCCTGACATTCTCTTAACCTCGTACCTACATTTTCCGGCATCGTCGTCGCCGGTATGCCGGGATCTTGCCGGAAAAGCGAGATCTCAGTTATTTTCCACCGTTCTTCGACGTTTTTCGTCCTGTTCGATCAAGACGTGAGCTAGGGAGACCCCTAAGCTCATATTTTGCTCGGTTTAAACTCGATTCCATCCGGATCTCGTAACTTTAACGGTTTAGGGTGTCGGCTTGTCGTTTCACGGCTAAATCTAGTGGGTTTCAGCCCATACAATATCATACAATCATTACCTCGGGTCTGAATCGGTTCTTCTTCGTGGGTTCGGTTTAGAGAAAGGGATATGAGAGAGAGAGAGAGAGAGCTTACGTGTGGGTTTTGGGTGGTGTATGGAATGGATGAGAATGAGTAATTATTGTTTATATATGATGGGTCAAGGGCTTAAGCCCATGGTCTTTATTTATTTTCTTTTGTAACCCAGATCAATAACTCATATCTATTTAACCCAACACAAGCCCAACTCATAGTAACTCATATATTTTTTATTAACCGAAATGAGAAAACGGGATGTTACAGTATCGTGGTGGACCAAAGTCAACACTTAATTTATTTATAACCAATCGCTATACGCGATGGGTATTCAGAATATCCCATCGCGTATCGCGATGGGTCTCCTCACCAGAACCAAAAGTTCTTTTGCATAGTTTTGCGTGCTGGACGTTTGGGGCCTTCATCTCGTGCCTCAAAAGGTCCAAATTAAATGCTTTAGCGCATGTCAACTGAAATGCAATAAACACCTATGAAGTATCGAAGTTCCATAATAAACGGTTAAAAGTAGTAAATAATCGAACATATATATTTACAAATTAACCAACCATCACATACCCACACTTATCTTTTGCCTGCCCTTAAGCAAACTCTAAAGTAAACATTAACCTCCATCATAGGTATGTGAATTAACGCCATTAATACTAGAAAGGTTTAAGGTCACACCCAGTTTTCCAAACTGACACTTTCTAGATTGATAACCCACAAATATGATTAAATGATGCTATAGAAATAATAGAGCCACCCAAAAGAGTGTACTTTGTTTCCGGTTAAGGCATACATGTTCATACCCCTCATATTATCAACACTCCTCTCGGTTTAATATCTGGACTAGCAAAAAATGTGCTAGTATATGTCTCTGCCCTCAAATACCAAATATGAGTCACAACTTAATATACTTGCAGGTTAGTTTTATCTCCACCCATTACCTATCGGTTGCATAAAGACTTGGAATAAGGTTTTGCTGATGTAAGCCCCCTGGGGCGACGGTGATCGATACGAGATCCGCACGAGCTCTAGGAGTGCGGAATCCTCTTAGACTCGTTTATGGTGTTATAGACAAAGAACACGATTACGCACAAACAAACACACGAATGGGATAAACGAATCTGCAGATCCTTTATATAATAATCATAACACATTACATACCGAACACGAAAACAAATGACGGCAGACCCTAGGTGAGCTCTACCTCGGGTCTGCCCACTAGACTGGCCCTCTCTCTTGCTCTCTCTAAACAATTTAACTGAACACAAAATACTCTCTCTTTTTCTTGATCAAAAACATTAACCCTAAACATAACACACATATATATAGATAAATATCTTCGCGGGCTTGGGCTTAGGCCTCAATGTGGAGTTATTCCTAACTTCACCAACACGTGAAGTTGTTCCTAACTTCACCAACACGTGAAGTTGTTCTAACTTCACCAATGACGAAGTTGGCACCCTCCACAAATTCTCCCCAACTAGTCGGAATTGCATAGTGACGGTCACAAAATAAACCAACAGACTCCTTCTTGACCGTTGCTCTCAATTCTAACAAACACAAAAGATCATCTGTTACAAAACATGCACCAACGAACACCCCCTTAACTGATGATCTTCTGTTTTCTTCTTCTTGTAGGACACGATCTTCAGACATTGCACTGTGATCTTCAAGGTTGAACTTCACATATACATGCAACATCAATCCTGTCTTCAACCAGCCGTGTCTGAAACTATCTTGTAGCTTCACAAATCTACCAATCAGCCGGCGTCTTCCATATCAGATCTCCCCTTCAGTGTAAGCCCCTCCGAACTATATCGATCAAGATCTTTGACCTGCATCGCGATGCCTAATCGATCATCTCAACCATTCGGTTAGTAAGATAAGGTTCAATCTTCAACTACTCAACAGCAAGTGATCAGTTTCATCACAAAACCACCATAACAGAATCTAACACACTTGAGCATAAATATATAACGGGTTTCCTTATTTGATATCGCAAGCCACTAAAATTGGCCTTACAATCACCCCATTGACTTATGATATCAAAAACTTCGTTGAACCGTGTTTCGCATCTTCACGAATCAACCCTATAAATCTGAAGCATCTTCAATCACCAGGGATAACGGTCAAATGATTTTCTTATTATTTCCGAGAATGAAATTATTTAAGTAGCTCACCCCTAATAAATAAGTATCCCAGATACTCGTAACCCACGTTTTCAGGTTGAGAGCTTAAACAACTTAATTCCCGATTAAACCAACTTGTTCAAAAATTTTCACCTTAATAAATAAGCATCTCGGATGCTCGTATCTCACGTTTTCAGGATCCAAGTCTCGAACGCCTTGAAAATAACATAAATAATATGCTTTGAACACGATCCAATAATGACGAAAACCCGAACAAAATTTGACTTTCTCCAGTTGGTCAACTCCAAAAAAATATTAATACCAAATATTACCTCAATGATCCTTTCTTCATATGATTAACATACGAAAATTTTCGTTCAAGAAAATTTCCCGAAAATATTTTTTTTTTGGATAATCATATCTTGAACGTCAGAGGAAAAGAAAGCATATCGTTAGACTGACCTACGGGTGAACATCGTATAACTTCGCCTGTGAACTTCACCTGATAACTTCACCCCTCTTTAACTTCACCACCTATTAACTTCACCACCAGATAACTTCGCCTGGCATTAAGTTCGCCTGACTTTAGCTTCACCTGAATTTAACTTCACCTGACTTTAACTTCGCCTGAATTTAACTTCGCCTGGCTATAACTTCGCCCGACTTTAACTTCACCACCTACTAACTTCGCCAAAACCCTAAAACTCGATCGACAACTTCGCCAGAACCCTGTAACTTCGCCGTTTTCGTCTTCCTCAACTAAAATCAGATCTGAAACGTGCCAAAAACACCAAAACGCAGATCTCGAACCATAGCATAAGAGCCTGCGGCTCTGATACCACTTGTAAGTCCCCCGGGGGCGACGGTGACCGATACGAGATCCGCACGAGGTCTAGGAGTGCGGAATCCTCCTAGAATCGTTTAAGGTGTTACAGACGAATAACACGATTACACACAAACAAACACATGAATGGGATAAACGAATCTGCGTATCCTTTATATATTAATCATAACACATTACATACCTAACACGAAAACAAATGACGGCCGACCCGAGGTGAACTCTACATCAGGTCTGCCCACTAGACTCGCCCTCTCTCTTGCTCTCTCTAAACAATTTAACTGAACACAAAATACTCTCTCTTTTTCTAGATCAACAACATTAACCCTAAACATAACACACATATATATAGATAAATATCTTCGCGGGCTTGGGCTTGGGCCTCTAGGTGAAGTTATTCCTAACTTCACCAACATGTGAAGTTGTTCCTAACTTCACCAACAGGTGAAGTTGTTCCTAACTTCACCAACACGTGAAGTTGTTCATAACTTCACCAACACGTGAAGTTGTTGGCTTAGGTTTGGGTGTGGATTAGGCATATTTAGTGACTAAGGTGGATGAAACCCAGTTTTACAAATACACGAACAACTGATCAAAAACAAACAAATTGCTAATTACACACACTAAACATAAACTGATAACTTTTTTTTGGCTTTTTGTTGAATTATTTTTTTACTAAACTAATAAACAATTCACTAAAACAAATATATACAACTCTGCATTTACAACTCTACCGAGACATACGTACATTGTGTACTATGCCCTACAATTGACTATATACAACTCTATAACGAACTGGATTTCATCACACTGATTTAAAATAAAATAAAGGCCAAGGTCAAAATGGTGTGTAATGTTCGGTTTAGCAAATAAAAAGGAATAAGGTCCAAATGGGCTCCTAGGGGAATAATGTTGAGTAAGGAATTTTATAGGTGGGAGAAATGTATGTACATGTTTTCTAAAGTCCTAATCTTCATACAAGTGGTGGTATTAAGATGTCGATAAAGCATGTGACAAGCAAGTTCTAATTCTGTAAAACATATCGTTTTCCCTCAATAAATGATAAGACATGTTTTATATTTATTATATAATATGTGTATTAAGTATAGGGGGCTATCTCGCAATATGTCTGGAATTATGGGCTGCCGATATGAAACATGTATACACGTCCCTTTGACCAGTGGCGGACCTAGATAGGAACCCTTGGGAGCATGGGCACCCACTTAGTTTTGAAAATTTCGTAGAAACAATATAAGAAAAATTCTAGTTAACCCAAAAGAACATTATATTAGAAAAGTGAATCTATATTAACAACTTCAATGTTGGTGTAGTGGTGAAACCTTCCACTTAATCCTCTCTTGCTTAGTTAACAACCCAGGTTCGAAAACCGGTAGCTTGTTTTTTATTACCTTTTTTTTAAAGAAGACTTGTTAAGTAATTAAGCTTTTATCAAATAAATATTCCCTAAAGACATTCACTAGCTACATGGACTTATGACCTTAGAATTGTATTTTGATTGTGTTTTCTTGATATCTATTTTTTAAGACATTGTATTGTATTATGTAATACATTCCGACCGGACAAAAATTTTACCGGTCGGTTGTGAGAAAATTGACAACCGGAAAAAGGTGAGCCCATTGAAAATAATTCTTGGGTCCGCCACAGCCTTTGACTCGTTAACCCAGCCTAAACGACCCCATTTCCAACTTCTCTTTTTGAAACAAAATTGTTAGGATAACTATCGATAAATTGAACAACCAACCATGACCAGAAACCTATAACTTGGCATTAATGACAATAATTAATAGTTTACAAATTTGGTTTCCGAACACTTTTCGAGGTACTATCGGGCTAAAATTTTCAAATTTCCCTCATCCCCACACTTGAGGTTTACATTGACCTCAATGCTAAATATTTAAACAATTAAATAACATTTGAGGGACGGGGATAAAATTGAACGTTTAACAAATTTTAAATCTCGAGACTTTAATGTGATGGATATACTAAACAATTATACAATTACAATTCTAACATTTAAACGAAAATAACAAAATAGATTATGAAACTGAAATCACCTGATATAAATGATAATGCAATGAAAAAACATGGCTCGTAACTCTCGTAAACACTCGTGCACACTCGTCTCAACCAAGTACCAACCGAACAACCAAATCTGCAAAGTCTCAAGATGTGTATAAGAAAGCTTCTCACAAGTATAATACATAGGTTTTTTAAGAGTTAAAAATGATTTTTTTGTTAATTTTATCAAAACTATTACCGAGCCGAATTAATTAATTTCATAATAAATTTTGTTAAACTAATTAAAAATTTTAAAAGACCTAACTTGCTTTCGTAGGAATCACGATTGCATATATCATATGCAACAAGCCCTTCAAACCTCCCGGTAGTCCGGGTGGACGAGTAAGATCTCGTGAGGGTTTATAATGAACTACACCCACAAAGTTCCAAGTACAACAAAATATACAATAAATCAAACACAGCATACATCAAATAAAAGATATATATACATGTGTTACCCAACCAGTTACCCTTACACATATTCCCAATTTAATATTAATTTAATACAGGTCATGCAAAGAATAACAAAATAAAGGGAAAATAAACCAAAAATCGTAACCGGCTGTCTGTTGAACATCTAATCTACTCCTCAATCTTAGCATCGCCACCAGCATTGGGCTGCTCCACATGATCTGCAGCATCTATAAGTGTAGGAGGAAGTGGTACCTGCAAATGAGTAAATAATAAAACAAAATAATAATCCTGACGAGCCATGTGGGTCGTGTCTCCTACTGTCTAGCCAAGATGGTCAACTACTGCTGATAGATCATCTCAAGTGTGGCCGGCTGACGTGGCTGTTGTGGCTGCTATCTGATCGAAAATTGCTGCTGAGGACGCCTCATACGTGAAATCATAACATGATAACGATGCGTCGGAATGCCCATCTGCATAACAATCCTCGCTGCTGTACTCGGAGGTGGTGGAGCATGTGGTCCCTGTTTGACTGGGACCAGCGTGGGAGGGTCATGAAGCTCACAAATCCCAGCCCTCAGGGCATCCTCCAGTGTAAAAAACTCAACAAGTTATCTCTCGAACGCCCCCAATCTCTAAGTAATCCTCGTAATATACGGCCCTAACGATAACTAAGCCGAAGCACCCCGCCGACTACGGAAACGAGCGAAAGAGGTAAGCAGCGACATCGCGATGTTGGCCTCTCGGCCAGTGATGATCGACAATAAACACAGCAAATCCAAGGTGCTACACTTCTCGTGGTCCGAATGACGGCCAACGATAGTATAAGCAACTATCCTATGTAAATAGCGATGGACGAGGTCCCGAATGGATGACTCCACTACTGTGCTCAAGTGGGCCCCGTCTGCGATCTGTACCCAGAACTGAGCCACCTGAGCCTTATTTAACCTAAACTCCCTGTCTCTTTGTGCCCGAAGCGTATAACCCCTAAAAATCTGCAAAAACTCGGGAGTCTGAACCTTCTCACGTGTATAAAAACCCGTAGCCACCTCGAATTCGGGAACCAACAACTCGTATACATATCGTCCCATCGAGAACGACACAACGTGTGGCTCGGAAAAATCAGTGGCCGTGTACATGAATGTCGAATAGAACTCGCGTGTGAGCTCGACATATGGAATCAAGTCACATGTGAGAAACTGGGCCCACCGTTCTGGTAGCATCTGCCTCAATCTATCCTCTACTCCCAATGTAGCCAATAAACTCTAATCAAAAGTCCTATGCATGAACAGCTGCATCCCTCATATCTTAGTCGACATGGTATAATCATCAGATTGGAGAACAAACATGAGTGCCATGTGATGAGTGCGGGGACCATCACCAACAATGTCCTCTCTCAGTGTCCGGAGTAATCGGTAACTCTGGACCGTCATAACGTATCTCGCGAGGCGGTCTCGGGGGCTACTCAACAAACTGTAGGGCGTCTGGTGCACCCCGATGAATAGCAACAGGGCCACGACGTCCCGCACCCTTTGGTCAGGGCTTCGATATCTTGCACACGGCGACGCCTGATATTAGACATATCTGTAAAAATTAAAACATGCAAGTTAGATATGTCAACAATAAATTGTGGCGACGACCGTAAAGCATTTTGGTCGCGGTCGTCCCACACAATAATATACTATTAAAAATATTATTAAAATAATAAAAATTAAAGTTAAATAAAAACGAAAAATTCGGGAAAACCCTATACAGTATTTATAAAACCAGATTGTCCCCCCCCCCCCCCCCCGAATGGAGATTGAGTATGGGTAGTTCAATCAATATTCAATTAAAACTCAATTTAACAAAGTATCCCCACAACATGATTAAACTAAATAAACAAATGACTCGACGTATACACAAAACAAATGACCGACTGTCTCGAACAACGTGCTAACAACTAATTCATATGTCGGTAAAATAAATAATTAAAAGACGCGTTGGGTTTGTGATATAAAATATTATTATATGAAGTTCAAAAAGATTGTTTAATACCGAAACTTCACTATCATTAAAATAATAATAAAATAATGATTTTTAAATTCTTGAACTTAAAATCCGACTCGTCACACCTTAGTTTAGCAAAACCAACAATCTAATATAATAAACCAATGACCCGTCCTCCAAACCCGGTATTATGAAAACGCTCTAATCCACCGAAACTTAAGCCTAACCAAACACACCCAACAACTCCTATCTAAACAAATTTAAACTAAAATCTAACTGCCCTACACCCGAACTAAGTCCTAACCACCCAACATGATAAAATAATAATGAATAAATACATCAGTTAAAACATACCTTAGTGTCGGGATTACAATCGAACTACATAGAAAGGTAACAGTGATGTGTCGGAGACGACGGCGATCAGAGATTGTGACTGTGAAGGATGGTGATAGTGATGGTGGTTGTGGTGGTGATGTCTAGTGTGGTGTCTGGTGGTGAACAACATGTGACTGTGGTGGATGGTGATGGTAGATGATGGTGACTAGAGTGGTAACGTCGGTGTGCGATGGTGATGGTGGTTGCAAGTGACTGTGTTTTTTATGATAGTGACCGTTGAAAGGCGCTGGTGGGGATGTAATGGAGGAGGATGGTGGTGTTTAAATGAGGAAAACGATGATGATGACTGTTGATATATTTTTTTCCGGATATCCATGACCCATCGCGATACGCGATGGGTCAAAAACAGCGGCATCACGTATCGCGACCCAATTTGTGTCAATTAGGGTTTGGCCCCATCACGATACGCGTTGGGGTATAGAAGGACGTCATCGCGTATCACGTTGACATCACATATGTCTGGGATACCAAAAACCATCGCGATACGCGATGGGGTTATCATGGACGTCATCACGTATCGCGATGACATCATTTTTTAAAATCAGTATAATTACTATCGCGATACGTGATGGCGATGTAGAAGAGGCCATCGCGTATCGCGATAGGTCCTTTTCCACAGAAAGTTTTGCACGAAAATGGTTCCGGACATTTTTTCAACCCGACCACTTTTCGGCATCCCGACATCACCCTGAACACGTTTCCGAACACAGAACATACTTTACGTACCCGGAAAGACGTGTAAATGACCATACTCTTGCCGAACTTCATGAAAAAGTAACTCCACCAACAAAGCTTCCCCACACTTGATGTTTTCTACACAAAACTCAAGACAACAATCACCACATGACTCAATAAACTAAAAACAAATTGAAAATACACTTACAAACCCTGGGTTGCCTCCCGGTAAGGGCTAAATGTCGTGTCTACAGCTCGACATGGCCTTGAATGCTCAATTGTCTTCATAAACCGGAGAGGTCACAATGAAACTCACCGATTCCATGTCAATGTTGTGAATGTCCTTCATTTCCAAATATGGCTTAAATCTATAGACATTCACCACTTGTCTCAAATGGTCATCAAAATCTTCAAACACAATTTGACCATGATTTCCAACTCCAACAACCAAGTACGGGCCTGTCCACTTACTTTTCAACTTACTGGAATAGCTTCATTCTTGTGTTGTATAACCAAACCTTTTGTCCAACTTCAAAGTTCTTCAACCGAATATTAGTATCGTGGACCTTCATCTTTGACTTGTAAGAGGATGCACAATCATAATTCATATTAACCTATTTAGTAGCCCAATATGCTCTTTGTGCAATCTCTACCGGTAAATGGCAATCCTTTCCATACACATGTCTATAAGGGGTGGTTCCAATCGGCGTTTTGTAAACGGTTAGGTAAGCCCATAGAGCATCGATCATCTTGGTTGACCGACCCCGGCGGTCCGTCCAAACTGTTTTTTGTAAAATCTATTTAATTTGCCGATTAGACACCTCAACTTGTCCACTCGTTTGTGGATGGTAAGGTGTTGCAATTCTATGATATACACCGTATCGTTTAAACAATTTTCCAAACTTAAAATTTTTGAAATAAGATCCCCCATCACTTATGATGGTTCGGGGGACTCCAAATCTTGAAAATATATTACTTTGCACAAAATTGCAAACGACTAGGTGATCATTTGTCCTAGTGGCTATCGCCTCAACCCATTTTGACACATAGTCGACAGCCACTAGGATGTATAAACTACCGTGTAAATTAGGGAATGGGCCCATGAAATGGATCCCCCAAACATCAAAAATATCAATTACAAGGATCGGGTTCAAGGGCATCTCATCCCTCTTAGAAATGCTCCCAAGTTGTTGACACTTTAAACAATGATGGCCAAAAGAAGCCACTCGTTAGGACTTTTCTAGCCGTTTTCTGGCCACTAAAGTGACCCCCACACGCTGACGAGTGTGCGTGTTCCAACATTGATCTAACATCCTTCTCGGGTATGCATCGTCTGATCATCTGATCTGCACCAATCTTGAAAAGGTACGGGTCATACCAAATGTAATGTTTAGCTTGGGAAATCAAGTGCTTCTTCTTCCTCCTTGGCCAATGCTCCGGTATACCACCTGCAACTTTAAAATTAACAATGTGAGCAAACCATGGGTTTTGTGAGACTGCTAAAATGTGCTCATCCGGGAAAGACTCGTTAATGGGCCCGTCCTTGTCTCCATCTTCCACCATAATTCGGGACGAATTATCTCCAATGACATTTTCACTTCCTTTCTTGTTCCGAATCTCTAGATCATATTCCTGAAGTAGAAAAACCCATATGATAAGCCTCGGTTTTGCATCCTTTTTGTCCATAAGGTACCTGACTGCAGAGTGGCCAGAATAAATAATCACTTTACTACCCCAAATATAAGGCCGAAATTTATCTAGAGCATATACTACTGCTAATAATTCCTTCTCAGTTGTTGTGAAATTCAATTAAGCATCCAAGAGAGTTTTACTTGCATAGTATATGGCAACGGATGTCTTTTCAACCCGTTGAATCAAAACAGCCCCGAACGCATAATCACTTGCATCACACATTATTTCAAAAAGTAAATTCTAGTCAGGTGATTGCAAGATCGGGGCTTCAACCAATTTCAATTTCAAAATGTCACAAGCTTTAGCACATTCATCGTTAAAGTCAAACGGGGCACCCTTTAGCAATAAAATACATAATGGTTTGTTTATATCACTACTATAAAACCTGGCATGCCCCTAAAATGATCTAATGCCCTTAACATTCGTGGGATGAGGTAGACTATAAATAACTTGAACCTTAGCTTGGCCCACCTCAATCCCACGACTCGACACGACATGGCTCAACAAAATCCCCTCTTGGACCATAAAATGGCTCTTCTCCCAACCAAGAACCAAGTTCATTTCAACACATCTTTTCAATACTCTTTCGAGTTGATTTAAACATGTTTCAACAGATGTGCAGAAAATCGAAAAGTCATCCATGTAAATTTCTAAAGACTCTCCCGCCATATCGGAAAAAAAGCTCATCATACACCTTTAAAAGGTGGCGGGGGCGTTACATAGCCCGAATGACATTCGCCTAAATGCCAAAGTGCCATACGAGAACGTAAACGTAGTCTTCTCATGAAGCTCGGGATGAATAGCTATATGGTTATCCCAGAATATCCATCTATAAAGCAATAAAATTTTTAACCAGATAGCTTTTCAACAATTTGATCGATAAATGGAAGTGAAAATTGATATTTCAATGTAGCCACATTCAGTTTTCGATAATCAATACAAATACGACACCCGGTTATCGGCTGGGAGGGTACCTCGTTACCTGAGTTTTCATTGACAACTTGAATGCCCGCTTTTTCGGTACTGTCTGAGTTGGGCTGACCCACGTGCTGTCATAGACGACAAAAATTATCCCATCGTCTAGCGACTTCAGCACTTCTTTCTTCACTACTTCCCGCATGTTCTGGTTCAACCTCCGCTGATCATCGTATGCAGGTTTGACATTCGTATCTGTTAAAAATTTATGCATCACAACTGAAGGACTGATTCCCTTCAAATCCGCAATTGTCCACCCGATTGCTTCCTTGTTTGCAATCAGCACCGCCATCAAAGTAATTTCTTGTTCAAACAATAAATTAGAAGCTATGATCATAGGTAAAGTTTCATCATTAGCAAGGAAATCATATTTTAAATTCTTTGGGAGCTTCTTCATCTTGAATTTTGGTGCCTTCTTCAACCAGGTATCTATTTTCTCGGGTAACGATTCCACCTGAACTGGCCATGATGGACGGTCTCCACACACAGCTGCAACCTCCAAGTGTCTCTATTCCTCTTCCAATAACTTATCTATTTCCACCTGTAATATGTCAAACAAAAAAGTCGTCTCTGTTGTGCCATCCATGCTGACGACAGAGTTGTATAGCGGGATGCACTCGTCAATGACATCAGCCATGAAGCACTCGTTATCGACCGGAGAATTAGTTACATGTGTGAAAGCATTAGTTCTTAACTTACGGTTACCAAATGTCATGTCAACAATACCATTTCTACAATTAATGTTGGCATTTGCGGTGGCCAAAAATGGCCTACCGAGGATAACCGTGGGCTGCTTAGTCCTTTCTCCTAAAACATAATCGAGGACCAAAAAGTCAACTAGAAAGTAAAAGTCTTCCACCTTGAAGATAACGTCCATCAGTATCCCCCGCGGAAGTTTCGGTTTTTGGTCAGCTAAAACAACCATTGTGGCGGCTGCCTGAAGCGGACCGAAGTCATATTAATCGTATAAACTTTTCGGGAGAATACTGATGCTAGCTCCAAGGTCTAGAAGCGCCCTTGTCATTTTAAAATCACCCACTTGAATGAGTATAATGGGCGTTCCCGGATCTTGTAGCCTTGGTGGAAGAGTACCCGAAAGGATTGCACTCACATTATCGGTAAAATCAATCTGTTTGGCAATCTTATGACTCCTCTTTTTTGTGCACAATTATTTCAAATACCTCGCATAAGCGAGAATCTGTTTAATGGCATCTAAAAAGGGAATATAATATTGACTTGTTTAAACGTTTCCCACACTTCTTTTTGTTGTGGGCCCCTTTTGGATGTCACATTCGCCTTAGATGGTGCCAACAATGCATCGGGATAGGGGTTGGTTTTCACATTCCCCTTTTCCTTAGGATTGTTGGTGTCATCTCTCGGGACCGGTTTATTAATATTATTCCCACTTTTGTTAGATTCATTTATATTAACTGGTTCCAGCTCGTCACCAGTGACGAGTGTTTCATCAATTTCATCCACCACCCCCTCAACCAGTGGTGGTGGAACCCCAACTTTATTGTCATATTTTTTTCCATTTCCTAAAATACTTACGTAGTTAAATTGTTTCTTCGAACTCGAGCTGTAGCGGTTCGGGTTAACTGTGGTATCACTCGGGAGTTGACCCACACTCTTCTGCAACTTTTTCATATCTGATGGAGCTGACCAATCTGCTTTGACATTGCCACCATCGATTTATCCCGTAACTCAAACTGTTTCTTAGTATCAACCTGATTATCTGTCACGATCTTCAAATAGCCTCCAACTTCGAGTCAACCAACTCGTCCGAATTTCCCGAGGACCCATTTTTTGGTCCTGATTTTGATTACCCGATGAATTACCACTCTAGTTACCGTCTCTGTTATACCCCCGAATCTGATTATACCAACCCTACTGCTGATAACTGCCTTGGTGGTAATTTCCATGCTGTCTGTTTTGGATCGATCCTTGAAAGTCGGGTTTGACTGAGTAGCCGCCGCCTTCCCATATTGAAAGTTCGGGTGATTCCAAAGACCAGGGTGATAAGTATTTGAATTGGAGCCTTGACCCTTGGAATCCCTGTAAGCATGTTGGGTCCTTACTTGGTGGTTTGTACTTAGTTGATTATAATATTGGGTTTTGTATGTAAACCAAGATCCTTTATGGATCTTGGTGGGCTTTGGGCCAGATGTTGGGCTTATGTGTTGGCTAACCTATATATAGAGCATGTTGTATAGGGTTTATGGTTGCTTGTTGATTCAAGTTTTGGCCGTCTAGCATAGCTTGTATGTTAGACGAGTGTTGTAAGATATAGTGCTTAAGCACCTGACGTTAATAATAACGTGTGTTTTGAAGCATTCCTTTGTGTTCTTCGTGTTCTTGCTATTTGTTTTTGAATCATCTTGTGTTGCATTTCCGCACCAACATCAAGATCAGTTAATATCATATTGAAAGATCCTCCGCGGAACTTACAATTGGTATCAGAGCCTTAGGCCTATTCAGGCTCGTTATTGTGATATTAACGGATTCAAGATATAAGGGTATGGTGGTTTTATTGATTTCCGGCCAGTTCTTGATCGGAGAAGAAGAAAAGGTGTTATTTTGGGTTAAGGATTTGGTTAATTTGGAAATAAATTTGTATCCCATAATTTACGGGATTCAGTTGGTGGTAAATCTTAATCAATTTTTGGTTCTCGTCCTCTGACCAAGTGTTTTCGGCCTAGTCTACTCGTTCTCGGCTCAAAATCAGTGTTCTCAGTCAAAGATTTGGGTTTTTGGTCAAAAATTTGTGTTCTCGGTCAAATCTCGTGGTTCTCGGTCAACTGTATTGGTTCTCGGTCAACCCTGGTTCTCGGTCAACGCAGTTAGTGAACGAGTGTGGGCCTGATCCATCTGTTTGGGCCTTGTGTCTTGGACTTTTGAGCCTTTAGACTTTATTTACTGTTGGACTAATTTAATTAAAATGGATCAACTAACCAATAGCAATGTATCATCAAATACTTCACTCCATCAAGAACTGGACTCTATAATGGGGACCACTACTCGCGTGCCCCGTCTGCTAACTCATGAGGTGTTTAGCGAGTGGAAGTTCTGTTTCGAAAAATACGTTAAAATGAAAGATGCCAAAATATGGAGAAGCATAGTCAGGGGTCCCCAAGTCATTACTTACCAGAAGAAGAATTCTACTGAGATGCTGTGAAGCATGTTGCTATGTATGATGATGATGCTCTTGCTAAAATGGAAGAGGATGAAAAGGCTCTCTAAACTATGACTATGGCAGTTTCACCTGAGATTGCTGGGCTTTAGAGAACTACAATTCGCAAAGAACTGTGGGAAGCCTTGATTGAAGTTTATGAAGGAAACGAAGACATGAAAACAAGTTGTCAAGATCTACTACGACAAAAATTCAATATGTTCAATAATGTTTTGGGAGAGTCGTTAGAAACAAAGATTCAGAGGTTCATAGCTCTTGTGACCGAAATGAGATCTGCTAGCATCAACTTAACAGCTGCTGAAACTAACAATAAGTTGGTAAACTCATTACCTCAAAGCCGGGACATGATTTTTGTTGTCATTAAGAAGACTAAAGACCTCAACAAGTTAACACAGTCTGAGGTTATGGATATCATCAAAGCATGTGACATGGACGACAAGCAGCGTGCTATAAACCATGCAAACTCCTACAGTGCAGCTGGGTACAATGTTGAATATAAGATAGTTTGATCGAGTTTCTCAAACATAAACGACTCAAGCTCGTAAAAGTCAAATGGGATTCAAGACGAGGACCCGAGTATATGTGGGAGCTCGAGTCCGAAATGAAAAAGAAGTATCCCTATCTATTCCAATAAATCTCGAGGACGAGATTATTCAAAAGGCGGGGAGGATGTAACACCGCGTCTTTTACCCTATAAAATTTGAGCCTAAAATATTAACTTAGAAAGTATAGTAACCCAAAATGAATATTTTGAAAACTTCACCCATCGCGATACGTGACGGGGCATGCATAAGCCCATCGCGTAGCGCGATGGCCTTGCTGAGTCAGTGGACACGTGTCCAACCACGTGTCAACACGTGGTACGATATGACAGGCCACGTGTCACCACCAGATAAGGCGGCGTTAAATTGCGGCGCCGAGGTACGCGACGGAGTAAAGGAACCCATCGCGTACCACGACGAGGTCGAGAATCAGCCTATAAAAGGGGTGACGGGTATTGAGCTCTCCTCATCCCATCACACCTCCCTTTACACACACTTAACCTCGAAAGGTGTGCCCCGTTGTCGTATCAAGTCGACGTGCCATTATCTCGTAATTTGTGCCAGGAACGAAGTTATAATCAAGCTAACAATCATATAATCGAGTAGATCAAGAACCTACCTTTTTATTATTATCAATCTAAGTATTCAATCTAAGGTAGGATTTATGTTAAGTTATTTGAATTATAGCATAGACGATCAATCAAGGCTATGGCCTTTAACCTTGAAAGGTTTTATAAACATTCATAAACGAGTTTTCATAAACATTACTTCATAACTAAGTAATGTCAATCAAAGATATATTTTGACTGGCATGTAGTGACTGTAAGGGTGATATCATTAGTAGTAAGTTTCTTGCCTAAGGAAAAGTAATTCGTATAAATCCCAATCAACCTAGGGACCCGTTTACATACCTGGAGAAACTTACCAACATGTTATAACCTATAAGCCAAAGCATGCTACATCAAACGTCACATAAAAACTAAGTGTTTTCATTCACAATCAAAGATAAACGATTTCAAGGTTAAGCTTAGCAATCATAGCTTAATCAAAACATCATTCAAGTATTTATACAAACCTATTGTGTATAGGTTAAATATTATTCACAATCAATCAATCAGTCAAGGTTTCCAACACTGACGGTGCAGGTGAATACGTTAACCTTTTTAATCAGTCAAAACATATTTATACTCGACAAGATGAACGGGGTGTTTGTTTTAACGAGTAGTCAATGTTTACACGAGATTATGTGATCTCTAAAACGTTATAATACAAGATAGAAATTAAAAGCAACTCAGACCGAATACACATGTGTCTGGATCCAAACATAACCGTTCAGCCTAATCATTCAAAGGCTACGTGGCCGCGGGCTAATGGTCATAACTAGCTTCCCATTAAGGGCTACGTGGCTCGGGAATAATTGTGTGTGTAGGGCAGTGGTACATAGACCGGAAGTAGAAATGCTTCCGCTGAGCTTGTAGAGAAAACTATATTTGCATTGTAATGTCATTCAAATGTTTTATAGAGTCGTACGTGTTCACCAGCATATAGCTGATGTATTTTTCCAACCCATTGCAGGTAATTAAGCATAAGTAGCATTAACAAGGATTGGAGTCTTAATGAAGATAGAGTCGCGTACAAGATGACTCTGTTTTGATAAACTAAATCCTTGTGTTCTTTGCTAAACTTGGTCAATCCTCCACTGAAAATGCTCAGCCTCAATCGTCTGGTGTTTCTTCCTGTCAGAATCTCAGTCAGACTCCCGCTATTTCAAAAGAAACTCAATAGAACATCGCTTTAATGGCGGGATTCATGAATTGTTACAATGCTTTCCTTGCTGGAGATTTGGTTCAACCCGTTGTGGCTGCCAAACTCGATCAAATTCATCATGATGATGTAGAGGAAACGGATATCTCTTGGCAAATCGCCATGGCAGTGTTTCAGGCCAAGAAATTTACTAAGAGAACAAGAAGAAATAATTGGAACATGCCAAATAATCAGAAGGTGGGTTTTAACAAAGATACTTTGAGGTGCTAAAACTGTCACGAGCTGGGTCACTTTGCTCGTGTGTGCACTAATCCAGCCAAATAAGGAAACATAGAAAGGGCACTGGTTCCTATGGGTAATGCTAGAGGAGAAGCTGGAGGTAGCTCAAGTGATGGTGAAAGGGGTATGGTTGCATAACAGTTCTTATGGTCTCATCAGATGGCTGCTCTCAACATAAACAATCAAACTGCCAATTTTTCTTGTGTGGAAGAGATTGAAGAAGAATGTGCTACTGAGGAACAAGTCAAGGAACTTCAATTTGCATTAATGGCCTTCACTTCTCCCAGCTCGTCCGAGGAAAGTTCTTCTCCATGTTCTCAAGCTTGTATTGATAAAATAGAACTTTACAAATCTCATAACAGTAACTTGCTTAGAGAAATGGAATAATAAAATATGAAAATAATAAGCTCGAGAAAACAGAAAAGGCTTATTTGGATAAAATTGAGGCTCAAAAGAAAGACTTTTCAAAAATAAAATCTGAATTTAGCATAAAATGTTGTCACCATCTAGATGCTAAAGAGAAAATTGTTGAATTAACTGCTGAACTGGAAGCCACTAAGCTAGAAATCTTAAATCTAACTATAAAATTTAAAAGGGCTGAACTCGATTTCAGAAAGTTTGATGGTTCCAGTGAAGTAGTTAACTCCATGATTGAAAATCAGTTATGGTGGAAGGAGAATGAGGGAGAGGGTATAGGATATAGTCAGGCACCCCCACCATATAATCACAACTACATGGTTCTTCTTCTCACCAAAGAGCAGGAAGAAAAGGTTAAAGATATGAAATATGGTAAATCTGACAATACTGAGACGGTTGACTCAGTAAAAACCGTTGCATCTACTTCAAGGGTGAACGATTCTAATGTGTTTGCCTCATGTGCAGATGAAGTAATCATTAACGATTGGACTGATGAGGATGATGACCCGGGTGTTTCAAATAATAAAGACATTAACTCAAATGTTTCTCTAAATTTACCTGTTTTGATTCTGTTATTCAGACTGTTTGTGTGGGCTCTGGTTTTAAGAGCAAGGATTCTTGTGTGGTTGATTCTGTTAGGACTTTGAATTCTAATAATGTAGTCTCTAATAAACTTAAAAAATCAAAAAATTCCAACAAGAATTCACCGCCTAAGTTTGTCAAAGAGGAATGCTCTAATGACAAACAAGATGGTAAGTTAAATAGTGTGACAAGTGTTAAAAAGCGTGCTAAGCAAGCCGGTCCACACAATTGGTCAAGACAAGGAGTTGCCCAAAATGATTTCTATGTAAAACGTCAAACTTGTTTTAACTGTGGTACTCCCAGTCATATTGCCAGAAACTGTCTACATCATCCATATGTTCCTTATTATGGATTCTATTAGAGGAATATGCCTTATATGCCTTATAATTCTTACAGGCAAAATTTCAGGCACAATCAGGCTAATCCCTCTGACGATGATTGGAACAGACACAAATCTGGCAGGTTTAGTCCTCATCAGACCAAACCCAACATGTTTCGTAAAAAGGGAAGAAAAGGTGCTTCGGTTCCCAGAACGAACATGAATTCGAAACCGAAACAAGTGAAAAAGGAAAAATCATCTGTTTCTAACTCTCAAAAACCGGAGATCAAGTCACCCATTCGTACATATAATGCTAAATCTTACAATGGTAGACATGAATGGTTGCCTAAGTCTCTGGTAAAAGAGTCTTTAAACTCATTGTTAAATGATCAAAAGGACATGTCATGGCAACCTGTGACAATCTTAGATGAGTCAGGATCACCCAGTGTAACTATGAACTGGGTACCAAAGTCTAACTAATCTCGTACGTTGTGTAGGAAAAGCTATGGAGGAATATCATCAGACCTTGGCATGTTGATAGTGGTTGTTCTAGGCACATGACATGAGACATTTCCCAGCTACCAGACATTCAAATTTTTAATGGTGGGTATGTGTCATTTGCGGGAGGAGAAAAGGGGAAGATTACGCAAAAGGGTACTGTAAGTAACGGTGTTTTAAAATTCGAAATGTCAAAATTGTGTTCCAGAGTTGAAGCACAGTTTGCTGAGCGTGTCACAAATCTGTGATAAATGGTTTTCTACTCATTTTACTAAGAAAGAGTGTTTAATTTTGAAACCTGGTATCATCATACCAGAAGACTGGATTCTTGTTCGATCACAAAGAAAAGATAATGCTTATGTGATCAACATGAACAAAAATGTTCCTGATGAAATAACCTGCTTGTTTTCAAAAGTATCCGAACATAAAGCAATGCTTTGGCATCGTCGTCTTGGTCATGGAAATATGAAAAACTTAAATCGTCTTGCTAAAAATGATTTGGTACGCGGTTTACCCGTTAAAGATTTTGTTACTATTGAAAAGTGTGTGGCTTGTGCTTTTGGTAAACATCATCGGAAAACTCATAAGTCAAAATTGATTAATACCGTTCCCTCCATTTTTCAATTGCTCCATATGGATCTCTTTGGTCCGGTTCATGTCTTGAGTCTTTCTAGTAGCTCTTATTGACTCGTTATTACTAATGACTACTCATGTTTTACTTGGGTGTGTTTCTTGTTATATAAGAGTGAAACTGCAGAACTAATCAAGAGATTCGTAGTACTTATGGAGAATCAGCTTAACCTGAAGTTGAAGGGAATTCGTTGAGACAACGGTACAGAATTCAAGAATGCCTCGTTGAATTATTTTTGCTCAGAAAGAGGAGTGCATCGTCAATACAGCTCGGCTCTCACACCGCAACAAAGTGGTGTGGCTGAAAGGAGAAACAGGACTCTTATTGAGGTGGCAAGGACCATGTTGTGTGACTCTAAATTGCCATTATTTTTTTGGGCTGAAGCTATCAGTACGGCATGCTGCGTTCAGAATCGGGTGATAATCAACAAGTCTCAAATAAAAACTCATATGAGATTGTCTATGGTTATAAGCCCACTGTTGCATACTTCAGAGCATTTTGTTGCCCATGTACTTTATTGAATCTTGAATCAACTCCAAAATTTGGGGCCAAAGCTGATAACTGTTACTTCGTCGGTTATACTGCCCGTACTGCCTACAGAGTATACAATAAGTCAACTAAACATATTTTGGAGTCATATGATGTTCGTTGGTTAGAAGAAAACGAAACCGATGCCCGTGTTGGTCCTGACTGGCTGTTCGATTATAATGAACTTTTTAAACCATTCAATGTATTTCCGGTTATCAACTCAAATATGTCAAGGGATGCTACCGCAGATGATGAGAATGAAGAACCATATGCAGTATCTCACATATCTCCAATACTGGATGATGATCTTACAGAGTCACTTTATGTCACACCGTACGTCCTCGTCAATCAGCTAGAAGAGGTCACTGAAACTGTATCCTCAACCTCCTCAGAAAATGCTCCAAAAGTCGAGGGGGAGAGTCCTATTCGTCATATTTTCGGGAGCACTTTGTTTCCCGATATCATCCCGAATGAATACGTGGCCAGTACTTCGTACTCACACAGTACGACGGCTTCTGGGTGGAAGAATCATCTCACTAAAGTAGATGAGAATTTATCAAACCTATCACCTACCTGAGTAGTTCCCGAGAAACCGATTCCAACTAGAAATCAACGAAATCATCCAATAGAGAATGTAATAGGTCCACTTGAAACATGCGTGTCCACCATAAGTCAAACTGGACACATAAACAGTTGCCTATTCTCTTATTTTATCTCTCATATTGAGCCAAAGTCGGTGGAAATGGCTCTTCAGGAACCAAGTTGGGTGGATGCTATGCACGAAAAGTTAAATCAGTTTGATAAATTGAAGGTATGGAGATTGGTTGAATTTCCAGAGGGAAAGAAAGCACTTGATACGAGATGGGTTTCCGAAAAAAGCAAGATGACACGGGAGTTATTGTTAGAAACAAGGCACGGTTAGTCGTTCTTGGTTTTCATCAAGTTGAGGGTTTATATTACACCAAAGTTTATGCTACCGTAGCTAGACTTGAGGCCATTCGGATTTTTCTGCCCTATGCGTCATTTATGGTTTTCACGGTGTATCAGATGGACGTTAAGACTGCGTCACTGTATGACGAGGTTAAAGAGGAGATTTACGTGGATAGCCACCGGGTTTTGTGGACTCCAAGAATCCCAATCACGTCTACAAGTTGGATAAAGCATTGTATGGGGTTCATCAGGCTCCACGGGCATGGTATGCTACGCTAACAGCTCATCTTCTGGGTCACGGTTATAAGCGGAGAACTATTGATCAAACTCCGTTCCTTAAAACTGTCAGGAAGGATTTGATCCTAGTTTAGATTTATGTGGAGGACATTATCTTTGGATCCACCAGTGTTGAGTTGTGTATATAATTTGAGGAAGTAATGAAGAAAAGATTTGAGATGAGCTCGTTGGGAAAAATGACAACGTTTCTGGGGTTGCAGGTTCGTCAGAGCTCGATGGGAATTTTGCTGCATCAAGGGAAATATGTTGAATATATGCTTACAGAATTTGAGTTTCATTATTCCAAGAGTGCTACCACTTCTATGGCGGAAAGGCCACTTCTGACGTCTGATCCGGAAGGGAGTCCCGTAGATCAGACATACTATCGATCGATGATTGGGTCCTTGATCTATCTCACCGCCAGTCGTCCTGACATCATTTTCGTTGTCTGCCTGTGTACTCGCTTCCAGGCTAACCCTAAACTCTCTCATTTAACTGCTGTTAAATGTATTTTTAGATATCTGAAGGGACAACTAAAGTTAGGTCTTTGGTATCCTAAGAACTCAGATTTTGATTTATATGCGTTTGCTGATAGCAATTATGGTGGAGACGACATCGACAGGAAATCCACGTCTGCCGGCTGCCAGTATTTGGGAGATCGTCTTATCTCATGGCAATGCAAGAAGCAACAAACGGTATCCACGTCAACTTCCGAGGCTGAATATGTTGCTGCATCAGCTTGCTGCTCACAAGTTATCTGGTTGCAAAATCAATTGCTGGATTACGGTTTGGAATTTCTTGACACTCCTATTTTCTGTGATAATGATGCTGCAATTGCAATTGTTAAGAATATGGTTCAACACTCTAAAACCAAGCACAATGATATTAAAATTCATTTTATTCGCGACTATTACGACCGAAAATTGATTCATCTTGAACAAGTTCATACTGATAATGATGTGGCAGACTTATTTACAAAACCTGTCGGAACAACCAAATTTAATGTGCTTATGAGTTTTCTTAAAATGCTTCGTTTCGAGGATTGAGTCTGAGTAGCCGACGCGTTCCCATATTGAAAGTTCGGGTGATTCCTAAGACCGGGGTGATAAGTATTTGAATTGGACCCTTGGCCCTTGGATTCCCTGTAAGCATGTTGGGTCCTTACTTGGTTGTTTGTACTTAGTTGATTATAGTATTGGGTTTTGTATGTAAACCGAGATCCTTTATGGATCTCGGTGGGCTTTGGGCTAGATGTTAGGCTTATGTGTTGGCTACCCTATATATAGATGTTGTATAGGGTTTATGGTTGGTTGTTGATTCAGGTTTCAGCCGTCTAGCATAGCTTGTGTGTTAGACGAGTATTGTAAGATATAATGCTTAAGCACCTGACGTTAATAATAACGTGTGTTTTGAAGCATTCCTTTGTGTTCTTCGTGTTCTTGCTATTTGTTATTGAATCATCTTGTGTTGGATTTCCGCACCAACATCAAGATCATTTGATACCATATTGAAAGATCCTCCACGGGACTTACAAAGCATAATTAACCTCCTCGGTTTCTTCCTCATCATCATCATAGAACTCGGGGAAATTTTCTGGCTTGTACCCAAGCTCACCACATTCCTCACATACAGGGAATTTTACTCCAACTTTGCCAACCTCTTTCGTTTTTTGTTTTCTTTACCCAGCCAGTTCGTGTTCCACTTCGCCTATCCGTTCAGATTCACTCGTGACTGGTTTACTGATCTGGAAGAAGTCTGGTGTCTTCGTCTTTCTGCTGTTGACTCTGATTTAGAGTCTTCATACATAAACTCCAAAAATTCTTAGTCAACTTCCTCAGGTTGGTTAACAGTTGACCATTGCATGAAGCTTTCAAATGTTTTCTATCCTCATAAGTGAACCCGTTAACAAAATACTTCACCATTTCCCACAATTCAATCTGATGGTGTGGCCATTTTCTGATCATCTCTTTAAAAATCTGGTGAATGCCTCATTAAACAATGTTTGAACTCGTTAATCTCACACAGATCACAGATCTGATATGTAATTAATCTAACACGGATCTAGTTCATGATTACTCTTAAATTGTATGTTATATGTTATTATTATTAGGATTAGATATATGTATTAGTATGTGTATGTATGTATATAATTAAGTTGAAGATCGAGAGAGAGATTGAACAGAACTTCGTTAATTAACTCTCAAAACTTAAATTACTTTGTGAACAGAGTTCACTATATATAGCAGATAGGTCTAGTTCTCTAACATTCCCTAGCAAACTAGACACTACTTCGTTGCTTACATAAACAGATAAATAAACTAACGAATCATCTCCTGATTCGTTAAACATCCTTAACGAATCAGGGAGATCTTAACTTAATTCTAGTTCGCTAAACATCCTTAGCGAACTAGACCTTACTATAACGAACTAACTTAAAACAATAATACTTTATTACATTAAACAAAACGTCAAATACGTTAAAGATAAATACAAAGACTCGAGACGCAAAACCGTGCACTAACAAACAATTCTCCCAATAACTGTGAAAAGTGGCGAATTTCAATCCGAGCCTCGTTTATCTTCGATTGTGAATAATATTCATTAAGGAGCACATGCTGCATCTCGGCCCAATTACCAATACTTTACATCGGTAGCGAGTTAAACAAGTGTTTTGCTTTGTCTTTTAATGAAAGATGGAATAACCGTAACTGAACCTCGTCCTAATCAAATGTATCATCAACAATCGACCCGCAAATAGCCGAAAATCGGACAAATGTGAATAAGGGTCCTCAAAAGCCATCCCGTAGAAATGTGGCATGATGTTGATGTATGATGGTCGAGACTTAAATGTTTGTTGTCCCAGTACTCACACCTGTGGGACAATCGGGGATGCTCCGTCTGAGATAGCTAGCCTAAACCGACTGTTAAAACCTTGAACTGGGACTACATAATTTCTTCTTTGCCTCGCTGGATTAACCAAACCACCTCTGTTGACCTAAACTCTTTGAACCTTTGTCAAACCTTTCTGCTTTGTTAACCCTATTTCGCCCAATACCATTTCTCCCTTGTTTCTGTTAACAAAGTCACCATGTCTCTTCTTCATCGGTGCTTCCACTTCTTCATCCCAATCATTATTTCCCTCATTTATCGGTTCAAATACCTCATTCTGTCTAACCCGCCAAGTTGCCTCTTTATTACCTTCAACACCGTCACCCGCATCATTCCTTTCCCCGTCTTCTTCATCTTCTGTATGGATACTGACATAATCCTCATCATGATTAATCTGAACTCTATGTCTGGGGGTATTATGTGGGTGATGGTTCGGCCTAATTCGGTTTCTGATAAGCAAACTGAGTTGTTTGGGTTTTGTTGTTGGTTGGAGTTAATTGGTGGAAGTTGGTCATTTTCGAGTTGGTAGTCATTGTCTTGGTTAAAAAGGTTATTTTATGGTAATGGGTTTGGGTATTGTTTCTTGTTTTTATTCTGATTCTAGTCCTGGTTCTGGCTTTGGTTCTGATGTTGACCTTCCATTTCTGACGCTCTAATCTGAGCTCAGTTTTGTCAAGCTAACCTCTCAATTTCGCGCTCGAAAATAAGTGGTGAATGTCTGCCCGAGTGGCTGGTGTGCATAAACCTGTTACCTGCACAAACAACACACTTCACGTAAAATGGAAAAAAAAATAAAATTTAAACTAAAAACTAAAACTAAACTTTAACTAAAATAAACAAGAAAATCAAATAACACGAAAAACACTAAGCGCACTAACTCCCCGGCAGCGGCGTCATTTTGATGCTAGACTATCGCTATCTAGTAAAAACAATTAAATCAACTTTCTAATCACCTAATCAAGCTAGGGTATGTAGGGTGTCAAACATTAAGAGTATGTGGTTAATGTAATCGTGTAAACAATTTCTAATATTATGAAGTATGACTGGTAGTGCTGAACACACAAGCAAATAAGATTTAGTTTTAATACTGATTAAACACTTCAACAAATTTTAGCAATTAACAAAAGAAAATCACACCGGGGTTCAAGTATGAACACAAACAATAATCTCATGCAAACTAACAGATTAACTATCACTGATTAACACAGACTGACTAACAAGTTAAACCTTAGGCATCAACAATCGCTAACACACGACACTGGTTATCAAACAATCCCTACACATGTGACTCAATTAAGGGCAATTGTATGCTTCATTGAATTCAGGAGTCAAAACAATCCTATGAGCAATTATTATAGCAACCGACAAACTAATCGTTCTGGTCAATGTAAACCTAAACGGACTGAATGCTCAGCAATACTAAACATCAATACTCATAGATTAATCAATAATAGTTATAAAGTAATTATTAATACATGAGAAAACTGAAAATGATACAAACTTTACATCCCAGGCATGATTCGAAGGATTTAGCCGATCCTTGACATCACGAAATCTTCAATTAGGATGGAATGGAACATGGATATGATCTCGGTATGAACTGGAGTGATAAATTTGTCCTCTCTTTGCTCTAGAAACTGCCTGGAATGAGTTCTGGAAGAATGGGGTCGCCCCAAGAATAATAACATAAAAACCCTAACATTCCCGTCTTCGTCACCCGTCGTGATATTCGATGAGGTCTTCTGGGGTCCATCGCATATCGCGATGGCCCAAAGTCAACACTTAATTTATTTAAATCCCATCGCGATACGCGATGGGTCTTCAGGATATCCCATCGCGTATCACGATGGGTCTTCTCACAAGCACCAAAAATCCTATGAGCAATTATTATAGCAACCGACAAACTAATCGTTCTGGTCAATGTAAACCTAAACCGACTGAATGCTCAGGAATACTAAACATCAATACTCATAGATTAATCAATAATAGTTATAAAGTAATTATTAATACATGAGAAAACTGAAAATGATACAAACTTTACATCCCAAGCATGATTCGAAGGATTTAGCCGATCCTCGACATCACGAAATCTTCAATTAGGATGGAATGGAACATGGATATGATCTCGGTATGAACTGGAGTGATAAATTTGTCCTCTCTTTGCTCTAGAAACTGCCTGGAATGAGTTCTGGAAGAATGGGGTCGCCCCAAGAATAATAACATAAAAACCCTAACACTCCCGTCTTCGTCACCCGTTGTGATACGCGATGAGGTCTTCTGGGGTCCATCGCGTATCGCGATGGCCCAAAGTCAACACTTAATTTATTTAAATCCCATCGCGATACGCGACGGGTCTTCAGGATATCCCATCGCGTATCACGATGGGTCTCCTCACAAGCACCAAAAGCTGTTTTGCATAGTTTTGTGTGTTGGACGTTCTAGGCCTTAATCTCATGCCTCAGCAGGTCTATATTAACTGCTTTAATGCATGTGACCTAAAATGCAATAAACACGTATGAAGTATCGAAGTTCCCATAATAAACAGTTAAAAATAGTAAATAAACGAACATAAATATATACAAATTAACCAACCATCAGTTATCGCTATTGGGGCTTGATAGTACTTAGTCAATAAATAAAAATTTAGGTTTATGTAGGATGAAGTCCAGTAATATCTAGGTTCAGCTCGTATGACCATCACATGACCAATCATTCATAATTCCATCTAATGCAATTTTTCTTACCATTAAAGAGTCAATTGCTTACGGTGACTTGTCGGACCATTTTGCATCGACTCTAGCCTAGCTAGCTCTTTATGTTTGAGATACGGTTAAGATTAGCTGCCACTCGCGAGTGAGGGTTCTTTAGGGTTATTGATGATCATTTGAACTTAATGCTATATGCTACTGGGGGCTCGATGGGTTGATGGTCGGGTTTAAAATGGATCAATATATAGGCAATCGCGATTAATACGTCAATTTTTTTAGGTTTCTTTAATAAAATAAAATAATAAATAAAACCGAGAGTTGTTATTTTCTTCTTGGGTATGATCATGTGCACTTTACTTTTTCAGGGACGAAAAGGGTGTAAGTGTGGGGATGTTTGATGTGCTATGAAATTCACACATATTCTTACTTGTTTTATTGAGTTTGTCGTTATGTTTTAACGTTTGTTTACCCATTCTCGATAGTGTTTACATGTTTTTGTTTGATGTTTGATCATAGGTGAAGATAGCATGGAAAACGAGTCTCAAAGTGAAGGATATCGTTCACCCGAGGATAGGATCGAAGACGGAACGCGCATGCATGTTTTAACTAGTCAAATAAGAGAAAAACTAAGAATCAGACATCCAAGGACCTGGCCACGCTACGTGAACAGGTCAGCCGTCCAAAGCCGCGCTACGCGGCGTACTAAGGTGTCCCAAGCTGCCCAAAATCAAGTAGCCCGTCTATTTTGTCCTTATGTGGGCTTGTTGGACCGGGTTTTACATATTTTAACTTGTTTTACAAGTTTAAATCATCTATTTAAAGAGAATAAACTATGCTTCCAGCCACCAAAGAAGCCTGAGGGACGAAGAATTAAAGTGGAGAAGACGTCGGTTCGTTGTTTGATCATTCTTTTGTTCGGGTTCGAATATTTTAATGTTTGTAAGTTCGTTTTAAAGTTTTAAACCATAAGACAAGTTTTAGTCACTTATATTTAAACATGCTTATCATTTGTATCAATATTATCTGTTGTTCGTTTTATATGATTGGCTAAACTTGCTTCAATCTGTGACATTCATGACAAAACGGGGTACACTATATTCTTTACGTAACAAGTAAACGACAAATCGGTTAATTCGTAGTGCTTAAACGAGTAACCGACCGATACTAATTATGACCCGTATACATACTGAGGGGTCATATACGAGTTATATATATGTTATAGAGGCTAACATATTGATATTTAGGCCTCGGTACGTTTAAAACTCTTTAAACGAAAAAGGTTTCGTTTATCGATACGCTATAAGCTTAAACGCAATCGTTAATATCAAAACAAGCATTGTAGCATCCGTTAAGCCGAAAAAGATTTATAAAACACTTATATGACATGTTCTAAGCCATCCGTGAAAATATTTTGGAATTTTACAACGAGTCAGTACGTTTTTCTTATTTTACAAAAATAAGCTGAAAAACACTCGTTTTTACGCTATTTCTCATACCCGAATTAATTTTCTTGCGAAAAACCTAACCCGAACTAAACTTAAAATGGGCTTTTCATGTTTGGGCTGGTATATATAAATTAATGGGCCAAAACAGCCCATTAAGGAGCCCTTCATAGTTCCGATCGGCCAAAAAAATTATACACCACACACCTTTTTATAACTTTCATCCTAAGCATTTTTATTCAATACAACATACAACATATTTTGAAGTCCAGCAGCTCTAACCTCTGCTCTATCAACTCCTTTCAAAAACCCTAAGGTAAGGTTCAATTCTAACAAGTTTTAACAAAGTTTGATCCATATGATTATCATATAAACATGTTTTGATTAGTGTTAAACATGTTTAACCATCCAAAAACCCTAAAAATCAAGTAAAATTATGTTTTGATGTTAAACATGTTTACAAACCTGGAACATATACTTTTTTGGTCAAAAACGCGGATTAGAACATGAATACAACGTTTTTACGGTTAGAAAGTTCGGTTTGAACCTAAAACCGAAACCCTAATTATCAAGGCTGTTACATGGATGATTTATGCTTGGTTTGATGTTATATGATATGTAGATATACTGAGTTTGCAACCCGAGACCCGGAAAGTCGTTTAAGCTAGCAAAATTCATCGAAAACCGACAAGGTAAACCCGTAATACTCGTTTAGGGGCTGTTTAGTATTAGGTTGTGACGTGCTTGTTGTTAGCTTGTGAAAATTTGCAGGGACATTAGGGATCATATAAATGAGTCCCAGTTCAAATTTGGTAATTTTTCGATAAACGGAGAATATTTGGTGAATTTATTCCCGTTTATGGGCGTTTATTTGGGAAAAATAGCAAAACATGTTGAAAAATTATGAAACTCGGTTTTGGAGTTTGATATGGGATGGTAAGATCACTGGTAAAGTTTGGGAATCATTTGAAATGTCTATGTATGGTTTGTGCAGCCATGGTTTAACCGAATTTTAACAGCCGAAAAACGCACAAAAAGGCATTTTGTCAAAAGAGTTAGGTTCTGGAAATTTTGCAGGGGCTATGTAGTCACATTGAGGCCCTTGGAAAAAATTATGGGATTTTTCGGAGGTCGTTTGATATAAACGGGCCATTTATTACATGATTATAACCAATTAAATGAATTTTTATAAATAAATAAATAATCATAAAATTACTGGAAATATTTTTATAAAATTCTCCATGTCTTAATGTATTTTTACAAAAATTTACATAATTTATATGTAATTACATATTTAGTTATGATTTATTAAAGATTTAAATTATAATTGTTTTAACGAAACCGGCAGTTTTGTGTTTAACGGACTGACTGGTATGTCAAAATGTCAAAAGTGGTCAAATATCATATTTTTGAATGATATTGATAAAAACGAACTTTTTACGAGAATTCCGGACAATTCAAGTGGATTGTACGCGTTTTGTATAATCAAACCCGTGTGAAAACGGAAACGAACCCTGCAATCAAACCAGACACCGAAACCTTAAAATTCTTTCATAAATCAAATCATTTTATCAATCAACATATTTACTTAAGTTTATATGATCTTACCTAATCCCGAAACGTATAAACGATCAACTGAGCTAGGCTCGGAAAACGGTGAAACTGAGCCAAATCCAGTTTTAAACATTTCATAGTATACAACGTCACAATCTAAGACTATGGTCATGTTCTGGGCCTAACAGCTATACCCAGATTATCTATACAGCCCGACTTAGCTTGAACACTGTACTAGTATTAACGATACGATACCGTTTATAGGAATCAGGCTATAAACGAGACATCTGACTATTTGATACGTGATTTCTGTGCGAACTACGATAAGGTGAGTTTCACGACCCCCACTTTCTAAACTGTGTTACGAACTTTTGGGGTGAAAAGCATGTTTACATAAACTGTTATACTTGAAAACGTGTGATGATGTGAATTATCTAAGTACTAACACTTGTCAAGTCCCCACAAACACAAGTGATTAACTTCGTGCCGGTGGCGTGTGGATAGTACTATCGGTTTGACAAACCCAACTGTGACAGAGCCGGTGGGGTAAGCCGGAACATATGTAAAACCAGTTGCACATTGTCATTATATTTACATACTGCTATGTGGTGTTAGACATAGTACATACATGGGGCAAATTGGCTGTTAAATGCCAACGGGAGTGCATGGGCAGTGGAGGCCATGTGTTTTAGCTCGTTTCGGTTTCACTTGTGACTTAGTATAATACATCATACACAGACATACATACATTCACACTGTAAACTTTACGAACCCGTGAACTGATTTCATTGATACTCGTGAAACTTGAAACTCACCAACTAGACGTAGTTGACCCGTTTTAACATGCTTTTCAGGTAAAGCAAAAGTGGAATGATTTGCTTACATGCTTGGTGTTAGGAGGAAAGTTGAATAGCTGTGAATAGACGCAGATGTAATACTATATAAGAAGCTCGTAAACCGGTTATGTGTTTTTCACATCTAGTTTGTAAACTTAGTACCAACCCATGTATTATGATGTAAATTAGTTATGAATTTCCTTATAAACAATGTTGTTGATACCAGTGTTATCTGTTACATTCCCGTATTACGCTTCCGCAACTACCTAGTCGGGGTGTGACAGAAGTTGGTATCAGAGCCATTGGTTATAAAGAATTAGGATGTCCTTTAGGATACCCTAAGATAACCGTAGGCTCGATTAACTCTGGGAATAAAATAATATTAAATAATATACACGAATGATTCTCGTGATGAACACGAATGGACAAGTGGGTTATTATGGTCCGGAACGTAATAACAGGCTTGTTTGTACGAGGAAATTCGAGAAGAAGTCGATAAACAATCGAATAGGTAAAAACAGCAACATATGTGTATAAAATATAATAATAAATAAATATTTGTGGATATAAACGATTATTTGTGCTTATGTGTATAAATACCTACATGTATTTTACTATGATTAATATAGAAGGATATTATTCTTATCACTAACCATTGTGAAGGAATATGCCAAGATCCACTGATCGTGTACCTAATACCCTACCAACAAGGCCTGAGGAGAAGGAAGAGTATCCGGAGGAAGAAACTGAGGAGGAACCAGAGGAGATAGGAGAAGGTGTAAACGCGGAAATTCCTCGCGAGGTACCCCCAGACCAACCCGACTTATCGGGTTATCGTTATGACACCTACCCTCCTAGGGAATCCTCTAGGAACGTTGCAGGACAGGGAGCTACTAGTGCTTATCGTTCACCTGTTAGAGCACCCAGATCCCCTACTCCACCCGTACAGCATACACCAGTACCTCCACCCACTATTAGAAACCGTCAGACCGCTCGTATTTCAGTGCGTCCACCTGAGCACACTTCTCTCCCACCTCGATCTACGTACCATAGGGGAGAAACATCGCGTGTACGGGTAACAGAGATACCTGTTCCTACTTGGGGTTTACCCGTCCCGGTACCCGAGCCACCTCGTTATTCTGATTCAGCATGGTTTGGTTTAGCAACTGATCAGCTCTTAGAACACTCACATACGATAAATAGCCTAAACCAGCATAGACACGATATGTATGATCACATGAGGTATATGCAGCAGGAAATCAGAATTGTACAAAGATCCAGTGTTGACAGCCACGGGCGTCAGGATCGAGCGATGATACTACTGGGGGCATGTTTAGCGGTTAATGCGGCCCTAGTGGCTGCTGTGGTTTGGTTGTGGTTCCATGTCACAAAGAATGGATAGGACCCAGTAGTCTGGTCTCATGTATATAGTCTTTTGATATCCCAAGCAGCATTTTGTTACAGCGTGTTGGGCTGGCTTGGGAGTTGTTTGTGGTTTTGTACTATCTCAAGCACTGGCCCTTATCGGGTTAAGTCTACTTGTCACTTGGTGACAAATTTTGATATGCATATACAAGAGCTGGCCTATACCAGGTTAAGCCTATGCGCTAATTTTGGATGCATATGTACAGTAATGATTATAATTAATACAAACGTGTTCTCTTTGGCATAGTTATGTGTTGTGAAGGTGTAATATCGTAAAGTTGTGTTGATCATAGTGAAACGATATTGATTATTATATAACTGATTATTCTATAGAATGGCCCCGAAGAAAACAAACCCTTTGTCTGAGGCGGAAGTGGCCGCAATGATTGCTCGTCAACTACAAGCAGTGATACCAACAATTGTAACACAAGTCACTGCAGGCATACGTGCTAACAATACTGTTAATCAACCTACGAGCACCACCACGGCCACTGTTAATACACCTCCGCCGGACACTAATGTAGCCCCGGGTGTTACTACCCCGGTGAATACTGATACTGTCATAAATAATAATAACACTCTCCCAACTATGAATGTCACTGGGAACCCAGAACCTGTTGTGCACCCTGATAATATCCCGAACCCGAACCCTGTACCAGTTGTTAACACAACTAATAATAATAACCGAGAACCCCCGCGTCAGGAGTACTCATACAAACAATTTACATCATGTAAACCGATTGAGTTCAAGGGTATTGAAGGACCTAGCGGGCTAGTCAAATGGATAGAAAAGACCGAATCAGTAATTAATATCAGTGAGTGTCCACCGAACCGCGTAGTCAAATTTGCTACCAGTATGTTTCTAGACCAAGCGCTGATGTGGTGGAACACAGTAGTCCAAATAAGGGGACAAGATGCCATTAATCGTATGTCATGGACTGAATTAAAAACCCTCATGTTAGAGCATTTTTGTCCTAAAAGTGAGATTCAGAGATTGGAACACGAGTTATGGAATCTGGAAATGAAAGGAGCGGATCATGTGGGATACACGAATCATTTTAACGAACTGTCCCGCTTAGTTCCGTGGTTAGTTACACCGGAAGCGAAGCGAATTGAACGTTATATCTGGGGATTGACCCCTGCCGTGAGAAGTATAGTGAACTCAGTTGCCCACCCGACATTGGAAAGTGCTGTATCTCAAACGGGTGTCGTTACTTTTGACCTGATGAGAAGTGGAGTGATAAGGATGCCAGGTGAAACAACAAGTTTAAAACGAACTGATTATGGGACAAGAATACAAGGAAACCCTCAAAATAAGCGGACTTGTCCAAACACCCGAAGTTATGCCATGACCAGTTCTAACGTAAAACAAGAAACCTATAAAGGGACGTTACCGAAATGCAGAAGATGTAACTTTCATCATGTGGGTGACTGCAAACCGATCACCTGCCAAAAGTGTGGAAGAACGGGACACTATGCCCCCAACTGCAGAACCCCTACCAACACTGTTAACCGTCCACCGCAATCAACTCAACTCCCTCGACCTCAATCAAACCGCCCACAACTCAACCAACAAATCCCACCTACCACGAACCTCCATGCCTGCTATGAATGTGGCAGTACGGAACATTTTCGGAGATACTGCCCCAAATTGAACCCGAGTATGGTGAAAAGGCAAAACCAAGCACAAGCATCAACCTCCAACACAGCTAAGGGACGCGCATTTGTATTAGGACCGGGTGAAGCGCGTCATGATCCGAATGTGGTGACAGGTACATTCTTAGTTTCGGGTCAGTATGCTTCAGTTTTGTTTGATACGGGCGCCGATAGAAGTTTCGTATCTGTTAATTTCTTACCTTTAGAAAATATGCCGGTTAGTGAACTAACAAAACCATATACTATAGAACTTGCTAACGGTAAGTCTATACTTGTTAACCGAATAGTCCGAGACTGTTCCCTTATCTTAAACGACCACCCATTCCTTATTGATTTATTCCAGTGGAATTGGGAAGTTTCGATATTATAGTCGGTATGGACTGGCTATCTAAGTATAAAGCTGAAATTGTCTGTAAGGATAAGACCGTTAGAATACCTCTTTCGAATGATGAGGCTATAATTGTTCAAGGTGAGAAATCTGGAATGGTACTGCCTCTCATATCTCAACTTAAGGCATTGAGATATTTACGCCAAGGTTGTACTTTATACTTGGCGAGTGTAACAGTTAAGGAACCTGAGGAAAAAACGAATAGAAGACATCCCAGTGGTACACGAGTATTCAGATGTATTCCCCGAAGAGTTGCCTGGTTTACCACCGACCCGACAAGTTGAATTCCGTATTGATTTGATACCGGGAGCAGCACCTATTGCTAAGGCACCTTATAGACTTGCACCTTCTGAAATGTAAGAACTGTCCAACCAGTTACAAGAATTACTGGACAGGGGTTTTATTCGCCCTAGTTACTCACCGTGGGGAGCACCAGTGTTGTTTGTAAAGAAGAAAAATGGGAGTTTTCGAATGTGTATTGATTATCGGGAATTGAATAAAGTGACTATAAAGAATAGATACCCCTTACCTCGAATTGATGACTTGTTTGATCAGCTCCAAGGTGCGAAGTATTTTTCAAAAATTGATCTTAGATCTGGTTATCATCAAGTGAGAATTCAGGAAGAAGACGTACCAAAAACAGCGTTCCGAACTCGGTATGGTCACTATGAATTTTTGGTTATGCCGTTTGGGTTGACGAATGCACCTGCAGTGTTTATGGACCTCATGAACCGAGTTTGCAAACCTTACCTTGACAAGTTCGTGATAGTGTTTATCGATGACATTCTGATATATTCGAAAAGTAAGGAGGAACTTGAACAACATTTGCGGGAAATTTTAAAATTATTGAGGCAAGAGAAGTTATACGTAAAGTTGTCCAAATGTGAGTTTTGGCTACAAGAAGTGCAGTTTTTGGGACACATTGTGAACTATCAAGGAATCCAAGTAGACCCAAGTAAAATTGAAGCTATTAAGAATTGGCAAGTGCCTAAGTCACCAAGAGAAATTCGTCAATTCTTAGGACTAGCCGGGTATGATAGAAGATTCATTGAAAACTTTTCAAGTATTGCACAACCTCTAACCCTCCTAACTCAAAAAGATCGAGCATATGAATGGGAAGAAGAACAAGAAATGGCCTTTCAAACGTTAAAACAGAAGTTATGTGAAGCTCCAATATTAAGCCTTCCAGATGGAACTGATGAATTGGTGGTATATTGTGACGCATCTCGTAAAGGTTTAGGATGCGTACTGATGCAAAGAAAGAAAGTAATAGCATATGCTTCCCGACAATTAAAAGTGCATGAAAAGAATTATACGACCCATGATTTGGAATTGGGAGCAGTTATCTTTGCATTGAAGATTTGGAGACATTACTTGTATGGCACTAAATGTACCATCTATACTGATCACAAAAGCTTACAACACATATTTGATCAGAAAGAGCTAAACATGAGACAAAGAAGATGGGTAGAACTGTTAAATGATTACGATTGTGAGATTAAATACCACCCGGGTAAGGCCAACGTAGTAGCTGATGCCTTAAGTCGAAAAGACAGAATCAGACCATTAAGGGTACGAGCACTCGGAATGATTGTTCAAAGTAGCCTAACCGAACAAGTTCGCATTGCACAAGATGAGGCCTTGAAGACAGATCAGCTAGAAAAAGAAGAACTACATGGAAATGAAAAGAATTTTGAGAAGAAAACCGATGAAGTATATTATTACAAAAACCGGGTCTGGATTCCAACACTTCATAAACTCCGAAAGCTGATACTTGATGAAGCACACAAATCCAAATATTCTATTCATCCAGGTGCTGATAAGATGTATAAGGATGTCAAAGAATTTTACTGGTGGCCTGGTATGAAAAAGGATATAGCCGTGTATGTAAGTAAATATGCAACATGTGCAAGGGTAAAGGCGGAATATCAAAAACCTTCGGGAATGTTACAACAACCCGAAATCCCACAATGGAAATGGGAACAAATTACCATGGACTTTGTGACACACCTTCCTAAAACCTCCAGAGGACACAACGCAATTTGGGTAATTGTGGACCGATTAACCAAATCCGCACACTTTATTCCCATCCGTAACAACTACACCACCGAAAAACTCGCTCAAATTTACATCGATGAAATAGTATCTCGACACGGAGTACCTCTTTCGATTATTTCCGATCGAGACAGTCATTTTACTTCACATTTCTGGCAAGCAGTACAAGAAGCCTTGGGAACCCGAATCGACCTAAGTACGGCTTACCATCCCCAAACCGATGGTCAATCCGAACGAACCATCCAAACCTTAGAAGATTTACTTCGTGCTTGTGTACTGGACTTTAAAGGGAATTGGGATCAACACCTCCCACTCATTGAATTCTCTTACAATAACAGTTATCACAGTGGTATACAAGCAGCACCTTATGAAGCTCTATAAGGGCGAAAATGTAGATCACCACTATGTTGGACAGAAGTGGGTGATACTCAAATTTCAAGATCCGATTTAATTCAGGAAACCACCGATAAGATCCACCAAGTTAAACAAAAATTGAAAGCTGCCCGTGACCGACAAAAGAGTTATGCCGATGTTCGCAGAAAACCGTTATCTTTTGAAATAGGTGATAAGGTATTTCTAAAAGTATCGCCATGGAAAGGTGTTATAAGATTTGGAAAGACTGGTAAACTAGCCCCGAGATACATCGGACCTTTTGAAATTGTTGCAAAAATTGGTCCCGTAGCTTACCGATTAAAACTACCCTTAGAACTGAGCACTATTCATGACGTGTTTCATGTATCGAATCTGAAAAAGTGTTTGACTGATGAAACGACAATAGTACCACTGGAAGATGTTCAGATCAACGAAAAGCTCAACTTCGTAGAGGAACCGGTAGAAATTGTAGACGGGAAAACCAAACAGTTACGACACAACAAAATTTCATTGGTAAAAGTTCGGTGGAATTCAAAACAAGAACCCGAATATACTTGGGAACGAAAGGACGAATTCCGAAAGAAATACCCACACCTGTTCCCTAGAAAACCGATGACACATTAAATTTCAGGGACGAAATTTCTTAACGGGGGGAGAATGTGACATTCATGACAAAACGGGGTACACTATATTCTTTACGTAACAAGTAAACGACAAATCGGTTAATTCGTAGTGCTTAAACGAGTAACCGACCGATACTAATTATGACCCATATACATACTGAGGGGTCATATACGAGTTATATATATGTTATAGAGGCTAACATATTGATATTTAGGCCTCGGTACGTTTAAAACTCTTTAAACGAAAAAGGTTTCGTTTATCGATACGCTATAAGCTTAAACGCAATCGTTAATATCAAAACAAGCATTGTAGCATCCGTTAACCCGAAAAAGATTTATAAAACACTTATATGACATGTTCTAAGCCATCCGTGAAAATATTTTGGAATTTTACAACGAGTCAGTACGTTTTTCTTATTTTACAAAAATAAGCTGAAAAACACTCGTTTTTACGCTATTTCTCATACCCGAATTAATTTTCTTGCGAAAAACCGAACCCGAACTAAACTTAAAATGGGCTTTTCATGTTTGGGCTGGTATATATAAATTAATGGGCCAAAACAGCCCATTAAGGAGCCCTTCATAGTTCCGATCGGCCAAAAAAATTATACACCACACACCTTTTTATAACTTTCATCCTAAGCATTTTTATTCAATACAACATACAACATATTTTGAAGTCCAGCAGCTCTAACCTCTGCTCTATCAACTCCTTTCAAAAACCCTAAGGTAAGGTTCAATTTTAACAAGTTTTAACAAAGTTTGATCCATATGATTATCATATAAACATGTTTTGATTAGTGTTAAACATGTTTAACCATCCAAAAACCCTAAAAATCAAGTAAAATTATGTTTTGATGTTAAACATGTTTACAAACCTGGAACATATACTTTTTTGGTCAAAAACGCGGATTAGAACATGAATACAACGTTTTTACGGTTAGAAAGTTCGGTTTGAACCTAAAACCGAAACCCTAATTATCAAGGCTGTTACATGGATGATTTATGCTTGGTTTGATGTTATATGATATGTAGATATACTGAGTTTGCAACCCGAGACCCGGAAAGTCGTTTAAGCTAGCAAAATTCATCGAAAACCGACAAGGTAAACCCGTAATACTCGTTTAGGGGCTGTTTAGTATTAGGTTGTGACGTGCTTGTTGTTAGCTTGTGAAAATTTGCAGGGACATTAGGGATAATATAAATGAGTCCCAGTTCAAAGTTGGTAATTTTTCGATAAACGGAGAATATTTGGTGAATTTATTCCCGTTTATGGGCGTTTATTTGGGAAAAATAGCAAAACATGTTGAAAAATTATGAAACTCGGTTTTGGAGTTTGATATGGGATGGTAAGATCACTGGTAAAGTTTGGGAATCATTTGAAATGTCTATGTATGGTTTGTGCAGCCATGGTTTAACCGAATTTTAACAGCCAAAAAACGCACAAAAAGGCATTTTGTCAAAAGAGTTAGGTTCTGGAAATTTTGCAGGGGCTATGTAGTCACATTGAGGCCCTTGGAAAAAATTATGGGATTTTTCGGAGGTCGTTTGATATAAACGGGCCATTTATTACATGATTATAACCAATTAAATGAATTTTTATAAATAAATAAATAATCATAAAATTACTGGAAATATTTTTATAAAATTCTCCATGTCTTAATGTATTTTTACAAAAATTTACATAATTTATATGTAATTACATATTTAGTTATGATTTATTAAAGATTTAAATTATAATTGTTTTAACGAAACCGGCAGTTTTGTGTTTAACGGACTGACTGGTATGTCAAAATGTCAAAAGTGGTCAAATATCATATTTTTGAATGATATTGATAAAAACGAACTTTTTACGAGAATTCCGGACAATTCAAGTGGATTGTACGCGTTTTGTATAATCAAACCCGTGTGAAAACGGAAACGAACCCTGCAATCAAACCAGACACCGAAACCTTAAAATTCTTTCATAAATCAAATCATTTTATCAATCAACATATTTACTTAAGTTTATATGATCTTACCTAATCCCGAAACGTATAAACGATCAACTGAGCTAGGCTCGGAAAACGGTGAAACTGAGCCAAATCCAGTTTTAAACATTTCATAGTATACAACGTCACAATCTAAGACTATGGTCATGTTCTGGGCCTAACAGCTATACCCAGATTATCTATACAGCCCGACTTAGCTTGAACACTGTACTAGTATTAACGATACGATACCGTTTATAGGAATCAGGCTATAAACGAGACATCTGACTATTTGATACGTGATTTCTGTGCGAACTACGATAAGGTGAGTTTCACGACCCCCACTTTCTAAACTGTGTTACGAACTTTTGGGGTGAAAAGCATGTTTACATAAACTGTTATACTTGAAAACGTGTGATGATGTGAATTATCTAAGTACTAACACTTGTCAAGTCCCCACAAACACAAGTGATTAACTTCGTGCCGGTGGCGTGTGGATAGTACTATCGGTTTGACAAACCCAACTGTGACAGAGCCGGTGGGGTAAGCCGGAACATATGTAAAACCAGTTGCACATTGTCATTATATTTACATACTGCTATGTGGTGTTAGACATAGTACATACATGGGGCAAATTGGCTGTTAAATGCCAACGGGAGTGCATGGGCAGTGGAGGCCATGTGTTTTAGCTCGTTTCGGTTTCACTTGTGACTTAGTATAATACATCATACACAGACATACATACATTCACACTGTAAACTTTACGAACCCGTGAACTGATTTCATTGATACTCGTGAAACTTGAAACTCACCAACTAGACGTAGTTGACCCGTTTTAACATGCTTTTCAGGTAAAGCAAAAGTGGAATGATTTGCTTACATGCTTGGTGTTAGGAGGAAAGTTGAATAGCTGTGAATAGACGCAGATGTAATACTATATAAGAAGCTCGTAAACCGGTTATGTGTTTTTCACATCTAGTTTGTAAACTTAGTACCAACCCATGTATTATGATGTAAATTAGTTATGAATTTCCTTATAAACAATGTTGTTGATACCAGTGTTATCTGTTACATTCCCGTATTACGCTTCCGCAACTACCTAGTCGGGGTGTGACACAATCACCTAGGTTTGATTTTTAACGATTAAAATTAACTAGTTTAGGGTTCTTAACAAGTGGTTGATTGTTTTTCTATTGTCAAGTTCATATTTTGTGATATAATCCCGTTTATATCTGCTCCCATAGATGTATGTCAAGTTGCGGGTGCCCCGTGTGATTGATTATTGCATAAATTAGTTTTGTGTAGTCGTTAATTGCATAGTTTGGTTAATAATTTGTGTGTTGATTGATTGTGATAGACGTATCATTACGGTTTATGTTACTTGATTCATTAAAATCAGTAGATTAACCACCTTAGATTTTGACCAATACCTTTGGTGTCGGCTTATCTTGCTAGTTAGTTGATCGGTTAGTCGTTGCGAGACCACGCGTGGTTTTCCCACTGTCAGCTAGGTTAAGTTTGTAAGTTGAGTTGTTTTGTCCCTAGCATTGAATTACCCCTTTTCTCCTAAGTTTATAATAGCTTGAACCTTAGCGAGTCTTGTAGTTTAGACATGGACCAAGTGTTGAGTTATTAGGGTACTTCGAATAAACAACCAAGAATTAAAAGTTAACTAGACGTCGTTAGTGTTTTCTGGTAAAACTGACCGTAGGGACCCAGTTACCTTGGCTTCACCTTTGTTAGATCATCTTTAGAACCCTGGTTTCAACCACATGTTAGCACCCAATCCATCCTACACCCATTAGATCATCCTACCTAGGTGATTCTCTTTCCCATTATCGTGAAATCTCATTAAGTCTTCTAGTTAGTTTCGTTAAGTTAAGTTAAGTTAAGTTAAGTTAAGTTAGTTTAACTTAATTAAAATAATATAACAAGGTTTCCGAAATAGTTTAAAAAGAAGTGCTTCAAATTGTTGCTATTTGACTCGGATCTGTTCTAAAAAGTCAAGGTATTTCGAATTGTTTGTTGACACAGACAAAGTCAGGGAAAACCTTTGAATTTTTTCAATATTGAACCTTAGACATATAATAGTTCCGAATCGAATCTCTTTAGAAAGAAGATCTTTTGTCTCATGGTAACCTGCTCCAGTCCCCTTACGAAACTTTCGTTATTGGGTTAGCCATACACTTCACATGTTTCTAGCGATTCACATGGCATCATTAAATGATACAAGTCTTGGATAAGAATCTACAACGCACTAGAACGCCCTTGTTGACGATCTTTTACTTCGACAGCATCTAGGGTTCCTCGAACAATGTGATTAATAGGTAGGACTTGGATTAGGGTTTATAATCTGAGCCGTTCTCACGTGTCTTCCAGTTCGATATCCGGACTTTCCTTGTCTTTGCTATACGCGTCCGGTACACTTGCCGTTTGTGTGAACTAGGATATATTGTTTGGTTTTTAAAGCTTAGTTGTGATTCGTGTTTATTATCTATATATAAAAATTCGCACATCACTGTAAAATTTAGATTTATGCATGTTTAAATAGGTCCAGCAGAGCGATAACTAATATGAGAGACTAATTCCCTAGTCGCAATACTACTACTACTCTAGTAATACTGCTACAAAGACATAACAAATACTTTTATATTAGCTCTCTCTAGCAGAGACACTTACTAATGTTGTGTTTCTAGTATATTGAACGCCGAGAAGAGTATCAACAACATCTGGCAATAGGCATTCCTTACGTAATTTAAAAGTCTCACTACCAAAACACTTATCATATGTGTAATGAGTTTTCTTTGATAGTTAAATCTTTAGTGTCCCCAAAAGTAACACATGTACAAATAATCTCTCAAATGTGGACATGTTTATCTACATGTAGGCCATGTTTAATATATTATGGTATAGATAATGCATATCTATATCATCATATGTGAAACATAACAGTTGTCTGGCTTTTAGCTTAAATCATACATGAGAATTATGGCATCCAATACAAAAGGGTTCCAAACCCAAGATTTTAATTACTATCATATGTTTATCGAGATAAATGTTGAATATCAAGTAGCTCATATTCACATATAAATCAGTTTACCTGAACGGTAATAGTTAATCGCTCGTCGCTCATGATGAGATGCAAATTTCAATATCCACACGAGGGCATATGACTGCATTAATCAACTTTAAACCAACTACTAATTATGAATATTCCCCAATACAACTAGTATCCAAATATAACCAAGTTGGTCCCACCTGAAAAAATAATAGGTTGTCTAGTCTATGTATCACCACAAAAATCCTCCATAATGGGACCACATAAAAGACTTGGTATTTACATTCTCATTAACGTATAGGAATTTCTAAATATAAACATTGACATGCGAATTATTTTCAGTATAATATGCTAACTATCATATTTGATATGATAGTATACCCAGTCTTAGGGGGTAAATATAAAGAAAGACTTATAAGTTAATAAATAACGTAGAATGCATCTATCCAATTTTGATCCCTAGAGTGATTAATATATATGTAACAACTCGGGTTTTCCAATTTATGTATATCCGTTACCCGACCCACTTTTATATTCGGGAAACTTTAACAATAAACTATTGAGTTATTTAATTATTATGATTGTTGATTATTTACTTATATATATATATATATATATATATATATATATGTATATATATAAACTTTCAAGATATTACGATTATTATTATAAACTAAACATTTATCTCTTTTTGCTTCCACCATCATAAATCAAGGGCCTTTCCGCAAATTTGGAAATTTTATATACATTCAACTCATTAACCCAACCTAGACCCGTTACCATACCCTTTACACATATCTAGTTTGAACCCAGGAACTCGTTTAGATTTCTTGTACCATAATCTTTGCTTTAAACATGTAATCGATCCTTGCAAATCATCATATTTTCAAAATCGTAGTAAACCGACGCTATTAATTTGGAAATCAAGATCCAAAAGATGTGAATTTGTATATTAAACCAAACTGTCATTTACAATTTTTGGGATATGCAATTTCAGATTATAATATCACAATTAAACAGGCACGTACCTCCATCTGGACCTCGCTAACTGAAGCCCTAACTTTGATTGGTTGGAGATTCGTCCTAATTAAATGTTTTGAGCGCGTTTTGGCCGTCACTACGAGATCGTCGTTCATTATCATAACATCAATACTTAAGGTAATTGGTTAGTGCTTTTAGTTCGTCATGGACTTGTTAATCAAACCCCTAACATTAATCAAATCAACATCAAACGATTTAATCGATTAAGGATTCTAAGGTTCTTAAGTTGAATTGGGGTTTTATCAGTTGGCATACTTATTTTACTTTTATGGGATTATGATCAACTGGACACACCACCCAGTGGCTGGTGTGTGGATTTTTGTTGTTTTTTTTTTGTTTAATTGTTTTATTTAAATGACTATAATTAATATAGTTAATATTAATAATAACAAATAATATTTTTGTCTAAACCGACACTTTTTAAATTGGTGTTTCTCATTGTGATCAGCATTATAAACTTGGTATGCATAGTTTATATATATATATATATATATATATATATATATATATATTAAACATATATATGTATTGTTTTTAAATATAAAAATGTAATAAATATAATTTAAATCAACATGTTAAAACGCATCTTTTTGCTACACTCAGTTAAGCTAATGTTAGTTAAAATCTCGATATAACGGTTTATCTAAATATTAAAACATATTATGACTTAGACATTTAAACATTTATTTATATGAATGTAATATTATCATAATACATATTATAATTATTATTTTACACATTCTTCACTTATTTATTTATAAATGTATATTTACTATGACTCTTTATTTAATTATTTATTTATAAATTTAATTATATAAGTATAAAGGGATTTTATAAATAATAAAAATAATGTTTCTTGTAAATAAATGATAATCAATAATATTAATTTTGCAATAATAATCACTAAAAGATCAATCGTTCAATCAATAATATTACAATCCCAAACCTAACTCAAATCACATCGAAAATCTTAATTCATTAAATTATGTTCTATCTCTTATAAATAATTTATATTATATTTAACTAGGAATCCTTGACGGTATATCCCGAAGGGTTTACTTTTCTCATCATACTCATTTGTATTTCCTTCATCTGATCAGGTGAGTAATCACTACCCTTTTTACTTATTTTAAACCTTTTGGGGACATATGTGTATTTACATTATTTATCTATTATCTAGTATTCAAAACCCGCAACTATTTGATCCTTGTGCGTATATCAGTTTATGCCTAACTTGCTATTTGCTTACTTGCTTTACTTGAATACATTTAGGAGAGGTCCAACATATTCACATTATAGTATGATCATACGACCGCCGTATTGGCCGGCGTCCGACGCATTGACAATGGTTTTACCGACATCTCATTCTTGGTAACCAATACCCATTCGCACGGCAACGGTTTAGCCCTTTCTTTATGAATTGATTGATTGTTTATATGCTATGGTTTAACTGTTTATTCTCACAGGAGCAGTTTGCATCTTTTTTTATTTATTATATATTATTACTGTTGTGTCTTAAACTGTTATTTTACTCACTCAACATGTGTTGTTGACAAAAATATATTTTATACACATTTGCAGGTTATCAGCTTGGTTGTTTAGCAAAACGAAGATCACGTAGAGATTCCCTTTTAGGATACAAGCTTAATTAATCGGTGTTGTAATTACTTTATACTTGATGTACTTAACTGTAATTGTTTTATTTAAATAAATTAAATAGATGTTGTCATTATCAATTTGCATGATAGTACTTTGAGAGTTGTGAGCAATCAGTTCACGTCCCGGCATTTCCGCCTTAGGTTGGGGTGTGACAGATTGGTATCAGAGCCGAAGGTTTAATATAGGTCGTTAGTGGTGCCTTATTAACATGCTTAGGAGCCCCATACGTGCTTATTTGTTTACCTGATGTGTTCTATTTGATTTTTTACAGCTTACGTAATTACTTGCTAGATTAAGTACTTATTTAACTGTTTAATTAATTATTTATTTTATTTGACATTCACACACACACAACTCCGAAGCTATGCTTCACTCTCAAAATATTTTATTACTCCGAGACTATGTCTCATTCTCAAAATATTTTTTTAACTCTGAGGCTATGCCTCAATCTTAAAATATTTCTATTGAATTAGGTTAGATTGCCTTTTATTTTTTGGAAATTTCCTTGCGAATTTCCTAGCTTTGTTTTTACTTGTGCTTACTTAAAACTAGGGAGTTTGACAAGATTCCCCTCCATAGTGGAAATTGTCATGCGACCGACACTTTAATCGTTTAACGTAATCAGCTAAACGGTTACACTCTTTATTGTGTTTTATTGCTTTTTAAAATGTCTAGTCATGTGGAAAACCCATGGGACGACATGGACACGCCAACTGTACATTTGCACGATTCGTTATATTTGCGATATTTTGTTGGAACATTATCATATGTGGTCATACACGAGATGTTTCAACTACTTATGCTTGAGTTCATTTATTCATTATTTAGTTTTGGTCGGTTAAAGCGCCATGTAACGCTCATGCGCCGACAAACTCAATTGATTTATTAATTCGTTAATTAAGTTGGGTCATTCAAATTGCCATGTAATTCTCATGGGAGGCCCACTCACACATTTGTTGTGGTATGCTAATACGTTGGGGAAACAAAATGCCATGAAAATCTCATGGGAAACCCTACACATAGGAGAACATTCGTGATTTGTTTATATGTTTGTTCATTTTATTTTATACGAAATGATTTATGCGTTGATTTAGTTAATTTATTATTCAGTTATTCTATTATACAATTAATCAATTGTTTACTTATTAAATCACTTTTGAATCAAGATTTATTGATTCAGTTTATTCATACACTCAAAACATTTTTACTCTCTGATCGGATACAAATTCTTCATTCATCAAGACTCGGTTATCACGAGCCAACCAAAACAATTTGCACTTTATTATTGAAATTGGTTTTCACATATTCATATTATCACGTTATTTTAATATCAATACCTCAAGTAATTTAAATAATATAGCACAATTTAATACTCATGATATGATATATATATATATATAAACTATTAAACTTATTTCAAGTATTCAACCTCAAATTTTAATTTGTTAAAACATATCAAACTTTGATAAAACTCATTCACTCCTCTAATTAACTCATTGATTTTCAATCTAGATTCTAACTTATCCTTATGTTATGAATAAACATCAGCATAACCTATTTAAGTTTCGTTTACACAATAACGCATATGAAATCTACACAACTATCCAATCTTCTCATTAAATCACATCTTTAATAATCATAGAATGTTTTCTTAACATCAAACAACATCAATCATTTATTTCCTATAACCACCTCATGGCCACATGTTTAGTCAAGGAGATAGCACTTGCAATCTCTAAAATATACACTCAATTTTCAAAACATAAATATGATCAATTCAATCTTGTTCATTAACTTCTTTCGCTAATAAATTCAATTCATTTACCCAAACTCATTCTCATAACGACAAAAATAACAAACGCAAGTCTAAAACATCAAGTATATGCCGTCAATCAAATTAACATTCAATCTCAACAAAATCATAGCGTCTCAAACAAGGAATTTACGTCAAAATTCATGCGTTATGCTTCACTTGTCACTATCACTATTCAATTAAATCTTCATATCATTTTGTAATGTAATCGTTCGTTTATCTTGTTAATACTTGCCACGTACCACAAGACGTTCCACAACTTTCTATGCCGTCAAATTCTAAAACCCATGTTACGACGTTTTCTCAAATTTTATACTCTGCTACCTGAAATTGTTACAACTATTGAAATCCTAATCACCTACGCCATGAATGTTACTCGATCCAATCATGTTCACCAAGCTCAAAATTTCCAAACATATTCTATTAAACCCCACTTTGCAACCTAATCAATATATTTTAATCCAATCAACTTCAATTATTTAAATACTTATAGATCTAATTAATCGAGTTATTTTTAAAACAGCTAAATCAATCAATCATAACTAACTTTATCAAAGAAGATGTGTTTGTCATTTTATCTAAACATATTTTACCTTTCTAAATCATACATTATAAGAAATCTTCACTCGATTTTTTGATTTAAACAATTTAAATTCTAATAACTTATTAATTTTAAGTGATTATGCTCATACAATAAAATTATTTTTTTTTTCAAAGACAACTGTTTGCAATACTTTCAAAAGATGTTTTGAAATTTTAATATTTTATTAAAACAATTCAAAAATTCAATTCATTTTTAGCAATATTTTACTCAATGACTATCTTTTATTTATAACCAAAACATATGAAAATTCTTGTTTTCTCTAAAAATCATGTTCCTCAAACGTTTTGTAACCCACACGATGGGACGGGTTATGTGGATGTAACATCCTATTTTTGGTTATAATTATTAAATTTCGTTTATTTTATAGTGTGTCGTTTATCAGTTTAGATAAATAAACTAATAGAAGGTGGGCTTGGACTTTAGAATATGGAATAAAAGATGGAATGGGCCTTAGGTCCATGGGCTTAAGGGAGTATAAATACCCCTTAAACCCTAATCCTATCCAATTTTATCCATCTTCACACCATAGCCTACACCTTGGAAAACACACACAAACATCATCCTTTATCTTGAGTCAAGATCCGAAGTTGAGAACCCGAGCTTGATAGTGCTAGAACGTCGTGACGAACCAAAACAACATCGAGACTAGACCGTGTTTGTAACCGACTCGTTTAAAGTACATTTATATCGAGAACTTGTTCGTTTAGGTCCGGTTTATATCTAGAAATCTTAGATCTATGTTTAAATGGTAAAAACGAACCCGATGCATCAAACCTAACTAGAATTCCTTAACATTTGATGGTTTAATTGTTAGATTAACGAGCCGTATGTATATATGGGTAAATCGCACCCGTTAAAACGTGAAATTAGGATGATAAATGGATTGGGGTTTGTTGGCGTTGGGATTCCAAGTTCATTGATACCTAAATCGTGTTGTTTCGTTAAGAATCGAAGGTTTATTGCAGATCTTGATACGTGTTGATTAATCTGTGTTCTTATTGATTTTGACTATGACCCTTGAGTCAAAGATTCAGATAAGACTGATGTGGATTCGTTATGATTGAATGAATAGTTGGTAATTCGTTACGTTAAAATAACGAATGAGATGATTCGTTGCTCACCCAATTCGTTATGATTAAGAAAACGAATCAGGTGATTCGTTACTCGCCAATTCGCTAAGATGAGATAACGAATCAGGCCATGTTCCGATGACGAACCAGACCATGTTAAGATAACAAATTAGGTGATTCGTTACTCACCATTCGCTATGTTAAGCTAACAAACAAGGATAACGAATCAGATCATGTAAGATAACGAATCAGTTAACGAATTAGGCTTAATTCGTTATAGAGAATGAGTTAGCGATTTTAAATAATATTTTAAAATCCTAATGGAAAACGTGTTAAGACAGTTAATGAAAATAAAATTTTTCCAAGCCAGGGGCTCTGTCCCTTGGACCCCGCTAGGGGTTGCTGCCCCTAGAACCCCGCTGCCAGCGCGCTGCCCCCGGACCCCCATTCATTGTGGGTTATATTTAAACTAGAAATACGATATGGATAGTGATAGATAATTGATATGTGTAATTGTTATACAGTTAGTCGCGCACAGCAAAAGAAAGGAATAACCATAAACGGTGAACGTAATCGCATTCAGGTGATTTTCTAACCCCATTTCCTTGTTATATTTTCGGGGTTGTGTTCATACTCGATGTGATAGTTAATACACTTACCTTAAATGGTAAGTGTATGCCACGTATGATCTATGTGATAGATATTATGTTATGAATGTGAATGAAAGCTTGTCGGTACGTGAACGATCTACGGATATTGCACGTATCGACAAGGGAGGTATGTATATGAAAGATGAATGTGTAAGAAATATATATATATGTACAACATATGAATTGGTATAAATGATTAAAGATAGTATATGTACGTTATAGGTATGTAAAGACAGTATGTGCGAAGATGAAGAAGTAAGGGATCAGACCTTATTCATATATGAGATAGAGAAGAAAGGGATCAGACCCTAATAATATCTAAGATAGAGAAGTAAACAGGGATCATACCTTAATAATATCTGATATTGACAAAAAAAGGATCAGACCCTAATAATATCCTAATAATATCTGAGATAGACAAGAAAAGGATCGGACCCTAATAATATCTGAGATTCACAAAGAAAAGAGGGATCAGACCCTAATAATATTTGAGATAGAATGGACAGTATTTATATAGTATGAAAGCATTTAATTATGAACGTATGAATGAAATTGTGTAATGAAAGTAAATTAGTAAAGTAATTATTATGTATCTTCGAATGCATGATTGAAGGTAAGTATACGTATTGTATGATGTATGATTAACTAGAACTCACTCAGCGTAGCTGACTTTTAGTATGCACGCAGGTGAGTAGGATGAGACAGTTGGCTTAAGTGGGGACACATGGCGAAAGAATAAGAGTCTTGCATCTGAAGACGCAAGTTGTTTAACGTTTAATGTTTTAATTTTGAAAGACAAGATGAATGTTTTAAAACATGTTATGAATTATTATTGTAACGTTATGAAAGTTTTAATATCCCACAAATGTTTTAATTAACTCTGATATTTAGAATTGTGTTTATGAGTAAATCCAACGTCTGACGTGAGGCACCGGTAACGGGGCCTTACAAGTTGGTATCATAGCAAAGTTCGAGAGATTTAAGCATCCTACATGCTTAGACTCGAACAGAGAATGGGACTTATGTAAGAAAAGAAAGAAGATGTCAGTTCAAGAATGTCATCTGTCACTCAAGCAAGCTCAGTAAAGGTAAAGTGTATGGTTAAATAATGAATGTTGATTTTGCCTTAATTGCTAAAGAAAGGATAAGTGAGCGATAGGGATAGGATTAATTGATTGCTTGATTTAATTAATTGTTTGAAAATAGAACCATCACAAATAGACTCATAAAGGGAAGTGTATAGGAGACGGAAAGTAACGTGATCAGCTAATCACAGCTGGCCACTGTTATTACATGTTAGCCCTACTATCCTTGTTCTAAATAGTTCCTTGAGTGATGACGTTTGTGTTTTCCCTTTAAGAATACGATGGTTGGAGCTAGAGAAGTTGTGAGAACAAGAGGTAGCACTGGACGTCGTGGCAGGCCTCGTATTGTCCGACAACCTTTGGTAGAAACAACTTCCAACACAGGAGATGAAGGAAGCGCAGCTGGACGAAACCCAAGCAACAACGAAGGGTTTCAACTTGACCCTACAATTCAAGAAGCTATTGTTCAAGCTGTAGCCACTGCTGTGAAGAACTTGACTTCGGAGGGGTCTGCTGGAGGCCGTGAAAGAACTGCTTAAAGGTCGGGAGGAGATGGTAAGAAAGATGATGAAAGGGAGAGGGAGGCCTTAATTGTGGTTAAGTCAGTGAAGATTGATGATAGGAAGAGGGGCCGAGGTGGGTGCAACTACAAGTCATTTAAAGGTAGCGACCCACCGAAGCTGACTGGTTTGGGGACACAATTGCTACTCTCCAATGGATAACCACTATGGACATGGTTATCCGGGTTAGCGAGTGCCGTCCCGACCAAGCTGTGGGTTATGCTACCCAGTCCTTCGGAGATGAAGCAATGTACTGGTGGGAGTCGATTGAGCAGAGGAAGAGTCAAGAAGAGATTAAGGCAATGAGGTGAGAGGACCTTACGGAGTTAGTGTTGAAGAGGTTCTGTACATATGCCGAAGTTGAGAGAGCGGAGATGAAGTTTCTGAACTTGAAAGCTGGAACGATGACACATCGTGAGTACACCATAGAGTTTAACCGCATGTCTAGGTCGGTACCTGATATGGTTAACACTGAGGCTAAGAGAATCAAGTGCTATATGAGGGGATTGCCACAGAAGGTCCGCACGTTGGTCAGGGCAAACAAACCTGCTTCTTTTGACTCTGTTGTCAAACTTGCAGAGATGGTTTATGAAGACCTGGCTGTGGACAATGTGGTTGTGGGAGAAGAGAAGAAAGATAAGAAGTGGGTCAATCATGTCAAATGACCCTATACTCAGTTATGGAACTCCAAGGATAAGAAGCAAAAAGTGTGGGAAAAGAGATCGCGCAAGACGTGTGGAAAGATGCATGGGGGTGAGTGTAAGTGGAGTAAAGGATCAGATGTTTGTTATAAGCGTGGTAAGGCTCATGGTGAGGAATGCAAGCTGGGATCGAATACCTGTTATAAGTGTGGGAAGGTGGGGCATTATGCTCCCGATTGTACTGCAAAACCCGCATGTTACAAGTGCGGTAAGCCGGGACATTTTGCTAAGGAATGCAATGATGGTGGGACTGGAGGGAGCGGAAAGAATGATGCTGGTCAGACTAGGCCGAGGACCAGAGCTTACATGTTAACCCAAGAACAAGCCAAGCAAATTCCAGGTGTTGTCATAGGTACATTTTTAGTAAACGGTATATCCGCTTCAGTATTATTTGATTCGGGTGCGAACAAAAGTTTCGTAGTCACACCATTTAGTAAATTAGCTAAAATCAAATGTTGTAGAGTGTCTGAAACTTTTATAGTAGAAACCGCTAGTGAAACCATGGTTAAAATAATGAAAATGGTTAAGGATTGTAAGATAGAGTTAGAGGGACATGAGTTCCCTGTTACTTTGTATGTTATGACCTTAGGAGGGTACGATGTGGTTTAAGGAATGGATTGGTTATCTGAGTATGAGGCTCAGATAGTGTGTAAGAGTAGGATAATAAGGTTAAAGTCCTAGGATGGTAGTGTGGTGACGGTTTATGGTGATAAGAAAAGTTTCGGGCTTAATGTTATTTCGATGATAAAAGCCGAGGGTTTGTTAAGGCGAGGGTGTGGTGCCTACCTAGTGTATGTTGTCAATGCTACGGTCGAGACAAAGAAATGAAAGATGTTCCTATTGTGCGCGACTACCCCGAAGTATTCCCTGAGGATCTTCCGTGGTTGCCACCGGAGCGAGAGATAGAATTTCAAATAGATTTAGTACCAGGAGCCCATCCCGTCGCGAAAGCACATTACCGTTTAGCGTCGTCCGATATAAAAGAACTGATGTCCCAACTGCAAGAACTCCTCGACAAGGGTTTTATTAGACCAAGTGTTTCCCCATGGGGCGCACCAGTGTTATTTGTGAAAAAGAAGGATGGAAGTATGAGAATGTGCATACACTATCGCGAGTTGAACAAGTTTACGGTAAAGAATAGATATCCGTTGCCAAGGATTGATGATCTATTCGACCAACTGCAAGGTTCAGGTTGGTTTTCACGAATGAATCTCCGATCTGGCTATCATCAATTGAAAGTGAAAGAAGCAGGCATCCCTAAAACAGCGTTTCGGACGCGGTATGGACACTACGAGTTCCTCGTGATGTCATTCGGTCTAACAAATGCTCCTGCAGCATTTATGGACATGATGAATAGGGTGTGTCGACCGATGTTGGATAAGTCGGTAATCGTCTTCATTGATGATATATTGATTTATTCAAAAAACGAGTCTGATCATGCTAAGCATCTAAAAGAGGTATCGGAGACTCTGAAGAAAGAAAAGTTGTACGCAAAGTTTTCAAAATGCGCGTTCTTGTTAAGAGAAGTGAAATTATTAGGTCACGTGATAAATCCTAAAGGGATTACCGTGGACCCAGCTAAGATTGAGGCGATAACGAATTGTAAGACTCCACAGAACCCGACTGATATACGAAGCATCTTAGGGTTAGCTGGCTACTATAGGAGATTCATCGAAGGTTTCTCCAAGATAGCCGCACCATTGACTGGCATAACTCAAAACAAGGTAGTATTCAGTTGGGAAAATTTCCAAGAAGAAACTAATAATATCTGAGATAGACAAAGAAAAGAGGGATCAAACCCTAATAATATCTGAAGATAGAATGGACAATATTTATATAGTATGAAAGCATTTAATGATGAACGTATGAATGAAACTGTGTAATGAAAATAAATTAGTAAAGTAATTATTATGTATCTTCAGATGCACGATTGAAGGCAAGTATACGTATTGTATGATGCTTGATTAACTAGAACTCACTCAGCGTTGCTGACTTTTGGTATGCACGCAGGTGAGTAGGATGAGACAGCTGGCTTGAGTGGGGACACATGGCGGAAGAATAAGAGTCTGGCATCTGAAGACGCAAGTTGTTTTATGTTTAATGTTCTAATTTTGAAAGACAAGATGAATGTTTTAAGACATGTTATGAATTATTATTGTAATGTTATAAAAGTTTTAATATTCCGCGAATGTTTTAATTAACTCTGATATTTAGAACTGTGTTTATGAGTAAATCCAACGTCCGGTGTGATGCACCGGTAACGGGGCATTACAGTGGACCATCCAACGATCTAAGTATTTATGGTCCAGAACATAGTTACAAAATCCTCGCATGGAAATCATAAAACTTACGATAGTGTGTCATAATATAGGATCGAAAGTAGTTGAGATAAAAGTTCAAATGTGAAGATGATAAGGACATGGTGGATACGCCCGCTAGTACATCCTATATGTAAGTGTCCTTACCGGATTTTCGTTTGAAGCGTTTCTTCAACATTTCAAAGTTCTGTATTAAGATTAGTTTAAATTATATTTAAAAATCTCTATTAAAACTTAGTGGTGTTATTATAGTATTATTTAATTTCGGGATGAAATTCCCTATACTATGGGAGATTGTAACAACTCGGGTTTTCCAATTTATATTTATATCCGTTACCAGATCCACTTTTATATTCGGGAAACTTTATCAATAAACTATTGAGTTATTTAATTATTATAATATGATTGTTGATTATTTACTTTTATATATATATATATATATACACAACTTTCAAGAATTACGATTATTATCATAAACTAAACATTTATCTATTTTTGCTTCCACCTTCTTAAATCAATGGCCTTTCTGCAAATTTGGAAAATTTATATACATTTAACTCATTAACCCAACCTAGACCCATTACCATATCCTTTAACCCGTATCTAGTTTGAACCTGCGAATTCATTTAGATTTCTTGTACCATAATCTTTGCTTTAAACATGTAATCGATCCTTGCAAATTGTCCTATTATTAAAATCGTAGTAAACCGACACTATTAATTTGGAAATAAAGATCAAAAAGATGTGAATTTGTATATTAAACCAAAGCATCATTTACAATTTTGGGGAATGCAATCACAGATTATAATATCACAATTAAACAAGCACGCACCTCCATCTGAACCTCGCTAACTGAAGCCCTAACTCTTATTGGTTGGAGATTCGTCCTAAATAAATATTTTGAGCGCGTTTTGGCGGTCACTACAGGATCGTCGTTCATCATCATAACATCAATACTTAAGGTAATTGGTTAGTGATTTTAGTTCGTCATGGACTTGTTAATCGAACCCCTAACATTAATCAAATCAACATCAAACGATTTAATCGATTAAGGATTCTAGTTTTCATAAGTTGAATTGGGGGTTTTATCAGTTGGCATACTTATTTTACAGTTATGGGATTATGACCAACTGGAAACACCAGCCCAGTGGCTTAGAGGTGTACAAATCAGTTAAGTTTGAAAACTTGTTCCGGTTTTTAACTGGTTCGGTTTTTTTGGTAACTGTTTTTTTTTTTTTAACCGTGACTGGTTTAAACCTGTTTCAGAAGCAAAATAACCATAACCGATACTAACCGGTTTGTAACTGGTTTAAAAAAAACCGGTTATTAAAAACCGGTTTTGATAACTGGTTATTAAAACGGGTTTTTAATAACTGGTTAAAAAACCAGTTTTAAACGAATGTGAACCGCTGCAGAACATAAACGAACATCTTTTGTTTAACGAACATGAACATAAACGAACGTGAACCGCATAAAAACAGTTTTAACCGTTGCAGCTGCCGGAGATTATTATTGGCAAAAAAAAAAACAAAACGACTACAAAACCAATTCCAACGGTCATTACATGCTGAAGATGCTGCATAAAAACAGTTTTAACCAGTTTTTTTTGTCCGTTATATAACCGGTTTTTTCCTAAACCGATTAAAAAACCGGTTTAGGAAAAAACCGGTTATATAACCGACGCAGCTACGTAAACTCCTAACTTGTGTAAAAAAGGTCTAACCGGTTAGTAACCGAACCGGTTTTTCATGATAACCGGTTCCGGTTTATTCCGATTTCAGTTACATAATCAGTTTTTTTGTACAGCTCTACAGTGGCTGGTGTGTGGATGTGTTGTTTCTCGCGAACCGCCGTCCGCCCAAGTTCGATTCCGGGCAGAGGGGTTTTCGTTGTTTTTTTAGTTTAATTGTTTTATTTAAATGACTATATAAATAATAACAAATAATATTATTTTTAAACCGACACTCTTTAATTTGGCGTTTCTCATCGTGATCGGCATTATAAACTTGTTATGCATAGTTTATATATATATATATATATATATATATATATATATATATATAACAAATATATGTATTGTTTTTAAATATAAAAATATAATAAATAAAATTCTAAATCAACATGTGAATACGCATCTTTTTGCTACACTCAGTTAAGCTAATGTTCGTTAAAAGCTCGAGATAACGGTTTATCTAAATATTAAAACATATTATGACATAGCCATTTAAACATTTATTTATTTGAATGTAATATTATAGTAATACATATTATAATTATTATTTTACACAGTCTTCACTTATTTATTTATAAATGTATATTTGCTATGACTCTTATCGTATTTAATTATTTATTTATTTAAAAATTTAATTATATCAAGTATAAAGGGATTTTATAAATAATAAAAATAATGCTTCTTGTAAATAAATGATAATAAATAATATTAATTTTTGCAATAATAATAACTAAAGGATCAATCGTTCAATCAATAATATTACAATCCCAATCCTAACTCAAATCACATCGAAAATCTTAATTCATTAAATCATGTTATATCTCTTATAATTAATTTATATTATATTTAACTAGGAATGCTTGACGGTATATCCCGAAGGGTTTACTTTTCTCATCATCCTCATTTGTATTTCGTTCATCTGATCAGGTGAGTAATCACTCCCCTTTTTACTTATTTTAAACCTTTTGGGGACATAAGCATATTTACAGTATTTATCTATTATCTAGTATTCAAAACCCGCAATTGTTTCATCCTTGTGTGTATATCAGTTTATGCCTAACTTGCTATTTGCTTACTTGCTTTACTTGAATACATTTAGGATAGGTCCAACATATTCACATTATAGTATGATCATACGACCGTCGTCATGGCCGGCGTCCGACGCATTGACAATGGTTTTACCGACATCTCATTCTTGGTAACCAATGCCCATTCGCACGGCAACGGTTTAGCCATTTCTTTATGATTTGATTGATTGTTTATGTGCTATGGTTTAAATGTTTATTCTCACATGAATAGTTTGCATCTTTTTTTATTTATTATAGATTATTACTGTTGTCTCTTAAACTGTTATTTTACTCACTCAACATGTGTTGTTGACAAAATTATATTTTATATGCATTTGCAGGTTATCAGCTTGGTTGTTTTGCAAAATGAAGATCACGTAGAGATTCCCTTTTAGGATACAAACTTAATTCATCAGTGTTGTAATTACTTTATACTTGATGTACTTAACTGTAATTTTTTTTATTTAAATAAATTAAATAGATATTGTCATTTATCAATTTGCATGATAGTACCTTGAGAGCTGTGAGCAATCAGCTCACGCCCCGGCATTTCCGCCTTAGGTTGGGGTTTAACAATATATCTAAAGTCTAAAAGATCGAATACATTTGTCATGAAAAGCAAATGAATTACTAAATGCATTCACAAACACAAACAGTGTGACAAAGTCACCAATATCAAATTTAGCTGCTCAAATTATTACAAAGAGAACGTGGAAGACAAATCGTTTACATGTTAATACCCACAAAAACCAAACGAGCAGAATAATGCAGTTGGTGTAATCTAGAAGAGGTTACATACAAACATCCAGAAAATGTTATCTATATGACCCCATAAGAGGTCAATGTTTCAAAAGAGACTAATATAAAAACCTTAGAAGAGGCTATTGTTAGATAAGTGACAAATACGATTATAGAAATGAAATGGCCTCAAAAAAGGAATACAATGCTCCAAACGAACACATGTATTATATATAAATGTGATCTCTACAAATTATGTACAAAGTAGTATAATATGGAACCAAAACAAAACACATGTTGATGAAATTTTTACATATGCTATAGCAGCAAATGTAATCGATGAAAACGATTATGAGCATAAAAGTGTGTAAAAGTACTTACACATATTTGATTTGCCAAAATGGCAAGATGCCTTAAAGGCTTAATCAATTTGCTCGACAAGCATAACTTTTTCGGACTGGAAGTTCGAACACCCATAGATGGCAAACCAATTGGTTATAAATGGGTGTCTTTATAGTAAAAAGAAACGAAAAGAATGAGTATGCGAATAAGGTAGAAAATTTTAACACAAGGGCTTTTCTCAGATAATACTAGTTAAATATGAGGAAATTTTTATTCGATCCCTTGTAGTGGATCGATATCCCTTGATATTTAATCAGCCTTTCATTCTCATAAATGCTTCAGATAAACTTATGAATGTCATCACCGCTTCATTGCACGGGACACTTGAAAGATATTTACATTTAAATCTCTAAAGGGTTAAATGCCTGAAGCATTAAAAGCATTGCCTTGAGATGTTTTGATATAAATCACAAGAAATTTAGAAGTATATGGTACAATCGACTCATTATATATTGTTAAAGAAAAATATAAGTTTGATAAAAATCAAGCATATTTATTTATAAAAATTTTGTTTTTATATAATCGCAGGTTACAATGTTGATCTAAAGATTCCCGAGAGGAATTTTCGGACTACTAAAGAGTGAATTTTTGAAATAAATAGAACTTAGACACATCTAAATTAATCATGGACCGGAAGTTTGAGCATACATGTATTCATTAAAATTGTCAACCTAAATGTTTTCTAAAATTGCATTTTACAGTGATGATTATTCATCATTGAGATGAACTATCGAACTTCTAGATGATGATTTTAAAAGACAATGATTCAACACAATTATACCTGACCTGGAGTTGAGATAAATATGTAATTGTATATTCTCTCATCAACCAACTACATCGGAAGATGTTAGCACACTTTAATACTTTATTACGCTCTTAATTTCCGTTTTTTACTCCTTGCAGTCCTCCCATCAATTCTCTATTCATAACCATTTATTTAAATTAATAATCATAGGCCATTACAACTGCTGGTTATCTATTTGTATCCACGATTCTCCTCTGGTTCATCCACTCCCCCCCCCCCCCCCCCCCCCCTCTTCTCGTTTGAATCCATATATGTTTCCTTGTCTGCTTTAGTATCATGAATTGATGACATTGTTTCCAGCAAAAGGATTTTGTTATATAAAACTATCAGATTATGCTACAATTAATTACATTTCTTCGATCTTTAATGGTTTTGCTAATGTATAATTATTTGTTTTCTTTTTTATGGTGCACACCAAAAAGAAATTTGTAAAACTGATGGATCATTTGCTTTTTCTCTCTTGTTTTAGTCTTATTATGTACTCTTTGCAAGCTAAACTCATTGTGTTCTTTATATTATTCAATATATTAGCTAGAAATCAGGTTTCGAAAGTTGATTTATGGTTCATTTGGTTATTGAATTTCACATAGTTTCTATTATATCTTATGAAATTATAATTTTTTTTTGTAGATGATGAAATTATATATATTTCAATAGGAAATAGGAGATTTTGAGAACCGGATGAAGACAATGGAACTGGATTGTTGTAAACTTTGGTGATCAAATAATTGAATATGAATATAGAATAAGAAAACAATGATGATGTTAAAACGAATTCTTTGATTGATATTGTCTGATACAATTATAATGATCGATGGTGTGGGTATATAAACCCTACCAACGTTTCAACAATAACCGTTTCAACATAATTACATGACTGGCCACTAATGTATTTACAATGACACTATTAACCTAAACATACTTTAAACTAATAACAAACAGACCCTTATAACTTATAATACAACTAATATTTTGTTTAACTTCAATACTCCCCCTTAAACTAAATATAGTTTAAGTGAGGTCTTCATACTTCAATATCTTCTATAATAGAGTTGGTTCCTCGTCCTCCTCGTGGATCAGATTCGCCTCCTCTTTCTTTTCCCATGTTGGACATTCATTCATGTAATGCCCAATGTAACATTACAAAAATTTTGAATCGATAATGTCAAATTTCCAAAGTCTAGGGATCAAATCTGTCAAAATCCAAACCTTAGGGTTTAAAGTGAAAATTCTGTTTTTCTGACCCATCGCGATGCGTGATGGATCAGAAGAGAGACCCATCGCGTATCGCGATGGGTTGTCTGACAACAAGGCACGTGGCCTGACACGTGACACACCGTTCGCCACGTGTCCAACCACGTGGCCACACATGGCACGTCGCCTGCCACGTGTCAACACGTGGCACACCGTCTGCCACGTGGCAGACCTATATGGTGACTGATCTGGGCTAAGTCGCGATACGCGACGGGTGACCAGAAGGCCATCACGTATCACGATGGGCTTCCAGGTTTTGCCTATAAATAGCAAGTCCGGGATTCACATTCTCTCATCCCAAATTCAGTACATCAATCTCTCTCTAATATCTCACTAGAACTCCATAATCAAACCCTCGATCCACCTCTAAAACCGTGCCCCAATTCCTTGTTTTCCGTGTTCGTTTCCTCGAATTTCGTGCCATCTTCCACCAATGTACCGACCAAGAAGGTGTTTGTTATTCCTTCATGATGGTTAATCTCGTAAGACGTGCCGACAAGTGGTGAAGCATTGGGTTTGTCGTTTGGCGTGTCAAGGAAAGAGCAACGAGGAGAAGTGTTGATCGAGAAGGAAAAGAAGACTAAGCGGCGTTGGAGTGTTGCTCGAGTAATTAGGGTTTTCATAAGCCAACAAAGGTAGGCGTAACGCCGATGAAAATAATAATAAAATATTATAAAATGCTTAAACCTTAAGTCGAGGTTATACTCGATACCTCGATAAAAGAAAAGAAAATATAACAATGAAAGAATAAAAGAAGAAATTATGAATGATTATAAATATGTATATATTTGTGTAAGTATATATATTCTCTTTGTTATAAATATTATTTAAAGAATAAATAACTATTCTTAAATAATAAAGAAAAGAAAAGAAATACGTTTCTTAGAGAAAAAGAAACGTAGGGTTTTATAAATAAACTAAAGGTTTATAAATTACTTTTAAAACTAAAGGTTTTAAAGTAAAAGATATTTTGAACTAAAGGTTCATCGACGTAAAGTTTATAAAATAAGACTAAAGGTCTTAACCCAGATTGTATATCAGACTAACAATTGGTTATACTCATACTATAGGTGCGAGATAGCAACGGGAAATACTCTCGGACGGTGTTTGAAGCCGATCTAAATTGAAAAGGTTAATACGCTCCAACTTTTACAAACTTGTTTTCAAACGAGTCAAAGTGTTATATGAAAAACTTTACATGAGACTAAGTGTCTTTAAAACATTTATAAACAAGGGTATAAATACTGGCCTCTGGATATCATTTACGTTTGTCTGGATCCTTACATATGTGGTGGGCACATCACACCTGGTCACAATTACGCTCTCATGCGGGGTGTATGACCTTGTGTATACGTATAGGCACTCAACTAGTCGAACGCTGCGGTGTTTGCTGGGGGGAACCGAGTATAGAGACTTGAGTTTATAAATTGTATTGTTTTAACTTGATTATTCCTAAGCCACGTTGGGCCGAGACCTACGTAGTCTCGAGGGGTGATTAAGTAAAGAAAATATTTTTAGCGTCAGCATATTCACCAGTATCCGTTGCTGGCGTATTTTCTTACATTTTGTAGGTGATCAAGGTTAGCACTTGGAATGACAAAGTGCAAAGATATCCGATGGCTTGTATCTTTTGTTTAAACATAATATTATGTAATGGTAGTTTTTGTAAAACAAGTAATCCTTAAAAACATTAAACGTGAAACTTTTATATCCCGTCTTTTGTATATGTAAATATTACATTTTAAATCCACAAGTTTATAAAGTCTTCCGCTATTAAACGTAACTCTGATTTAATTACAATTGTGGTACCAACATATGTGTCATACGCCTAGGCCGTGGTTTGGGGTGTGACGCCCAAGCTCATGACACTTGTGACACCGTATGTGACGCTTGTCCTGTTGTACTCGACCATCGCCTCGACTTCTACCGGACCCCTGACCTTTTCCTTGGCCACGTCCAAAGCCCTCCCGATATGAGTTCCCACAACCGCAATTCTCACATTTATGGTGTTTGCCCATTTCTTTTTCATTCATTTTAGTGAATAGAAGTTTACCTGACACGTCTTCCTCCTTAGTTTGCTTCTTAGTGTGTTCCTCGAAAGCCTTCAATCTCCCAACTGCTTCTTGGAATGGCATCGTGTTAAAATTTTCAAATTGTATGATCGCTGCTACTATCTGAATGTATTTTTCTGGTACAGACCCCAAAAGCTTTGAACTAATCTTTTATCATCCAAAGTGTGCCCAAGACTACTTGCTTGTGATGCGATTTGACTAATCTTTTCGGCATAAACATCGAGTGATTCGTTAACATTCATCTTTAATGATTCAAAATCTGGCTCGAGTGTTTCAATGCGTGCTTCCTTAACTCTATCAACCCCCACATGTAGAACCTTTAATGCATCCCAAATATCTTTTGCTGAAGTAAGATTTTCAATTTGCAAAACCATATTTTCTTAAAGTGCTTGATATAGTAATGCAATTGCCATATTATTTTTCTTTTCATCCACTTCCGTTTCTATTTCTGCATTTGGTTCCACTACTTCCCAAATTCCATGGACATTAAAAATTGCTCGAATCCTTACAGCCAAAATTGTGTAATTTGTGGAATTTAGAATTGGACATTGGAAAGTCATTGACGTTCCTCCTTCCTTAATCGCAACCAGTTCTTTGTTAGATGATTCGTCTCCCATAGTGTGTGCCTACTTTCTATTCTAAACTAATAAACCATTCTAATAAAAACTTTCCCTTATCTTCCCACAAGTACTAGTCAACCATGATAATACTTGTACAAGATTTTAAGAAAACAAAACTTGGTTATCCTTTTGGTTTCCTAATTCTGATCAAACCCGCTTCGCTGTTGAAAGTCAAACCCGCCTACTGTTGATGCCAATCCCGCCAATCTGCCGTTGACAATCAAACCCGCCTCTCTGCTGTTAACAATCAATCCCGCTTCTCCGTCGTTGATCACGACTCCCCTTAACCAAAACTGAACCGTTTGTTTCCTCTCCTTTTCTCTTTTACTCAATATTCAAAACTTGCAATATTTAAAGTTGAGTAAAAAACAAAACTTTATATTTAAAACTTCCTAGTACTCCTTATCAAGGAAACAAAAACAAAAATTTGACTTTTCCTGTTTTGCTTTCCTTCTTCTTCGAACCAATCAAACAAGGAACAACAATTCCTTTATTAAATGGTCCTAAAAAACAACACTACTTTCTTTTTCTTAATGCCAACGAATATGAATTCCAAATAAAAGTGCAGTAACAATTTCAAATAACAATAAGCCACTGCTTCGATTAACAATTGCCAATTCCTTTGTTTGTGAATCCAATAACCACACCACTAATGCAAATCAAACCAGAATCTTCTAATCAAATGAAAAAAAACTACAGTAACAATCAAACCTTATATTTTTTATTTATGATGACTCCGTTTCAGATTTCAATCTCCGTCTTTTATGAATGATTAATCAAAACAGCCCCTTCCAATGACCGAAGATTGTTTTTATCAGTGCTACTTCCCTTGATCGATTTTAATTGATTGTCGGTTTATTCGATCAATTTTGAACAAAACCCTTCTGGTTGATTTTTAAACCACCGCTGATTGATTTGAACTGTTAATGGCCTTTTCCAGAACGATTGATAAACTGCTCTGATGTCACTGTTGTAAACTTTGGTGATCAAACAATTGAATAAGAATATAGAACAAGAACACAATGATGATGTTAAAACGAATTCTTGGATTGATATTGTCTGATACAATTATAATGATCGATGGTGTGGGTATATAAACCCGACCAACGTTTCAACAATAATCGTTTAAACATAATTACATGACTGACCCCTAATCTATTTACAATGACACTATTAACTAATAGCAAATAGACCCTTATAACTTATAATACAACAAATATTTTGTTTAACTTCAATATGGATTGTAAAAGTATTATCGCAACTATCTCCAAAATTCGGAAGTCGGGGAGTTGTGCCAAACTAACCTCACTACAGGTTAGTTTCTGTTTCCTTATTCTATATTCCTTTATTTATATGTGTCATTTTTTTATCTCCCATCATGAAGAAATGCATTTATCTTATGTTTATTTGAATAGTTTCTGTTAAAACATGGAACTAATGTGTTCTAGGAATAGTTTTACGAACCTGCTATTTTGTATGGTCTGCTTCATCATGTAATATGAACCTTTGGTTATCTTTTTTGTTATTATTTGTTTAATTATTGTTTTTTTTGTGCTAACAGGTTCGTTAGAATTTCTGTCTTCCTAAATATCATGTTGGTAGGATTACTAGAGTATGTATTCAGTATTCTATATTGGTGTGTTTAGAACTTCTTCCAAATACAAGTTATATTGCATGAAATGAGTTTGTCTTTTAAAAATTGATGACATGATATACAGGTTAAGTCAGGTAGGTGTGTGAATTGGTGTGGTAGTGTTTTAAAATTTTAATAATGCAAATTTAACATGTTTGTGGTAGTTGCTGGTTAGTCAGCCCGGTGACATCGGTTGAAGTGAGTGCAATTTTATTGGGATTTGGGGAACTGGTCGGAGTAACTACAACCTTGGTCACTAAATTTATTGGTACTGAATACATGATTAAAGCAATCGAAACACTTATTATTTCGGGAAATATCTTTTTTGGATAAATTTTGCATGAAAAGCCTATATGCTTCAAGTTCATAATACATGGCGGCTTAAATCGGGTTATTGTTATGTATGTGTAAAGTAATGACTTTTCAATGCAGCTACAAACGTGTTATTTTAACGCATTTAAAATCTTATTATTTCCTATTGAAACATAGACAAAATGGAAAAACCCGTTATCGTTAACAAAATGGCAAAACGGCAAAACACGTCCTTTATCCAGTTCCATTGTCTGCTTCAGTATTCATGAATTGATGACATTGTTTCCAGCAAAAGGATTTTGTTATATAAAAATAACAGATTATGCTACAATTGATTACATTCTTCGATCTTTAATGGTTTTGCTAATGTATAATTATTTGTTTTCTTTTTTATGGTGCACACCATAAAGAAATTTGTAAAACTGAGGGATCATTTGCTTTTTCTCTCTTGTTTTAGTCTTATTATGTACTCTTTTCAACCTAAATTCATTGTGTTCTTTATATTATTCAATAAATTAGCTAGAAATCAGGTTTCGAAAGTTGATTTATGGTTCATTTGGTTATTGAATTTCACATAGTTTTGTAAGGCCCCGTTACCGGTGCCTCACATTTGGACGTTGGATTTACTCACAAACGCAGTTCTAAATATCAGAGTTAATTAAAAACTTTCATGGAAGTAATAAAACTTAAACCATTCGTTACAAACATCTGTATTTTGTCTTTAAAACATAACTTAAATTAAAGAAATAAAACATTATAGCAAAATCCCAATATGCCAGCTTCGTCCAACTCTGCCATGTGTCCTCCTCAAGCTAACTGGCTCATTCTATTCACCTGCGTGCATACTAAAAGTCAGCTACGCTGAGTGAGTTCTAGTTAATACAATCAACATACAATACGTTCTTATATTGCATACTTGTCTTTCTTTACTTTCTTTCATATATGCGTAAGTATATACTTTCATTCTTACTTTCATACTTTCTTTCTTTCATACTTCATATTGTATCCTTCTTACATACATACTTATACGTTTTAAAGAGCCTTTCACCCTATAACCTCACATATATTATTAGGGTCTGCCACCCTTAAAGAGCCTTTCGCCCTAAAACCTCACAGATATTATTAGGGTCTGCCACCCTTAAGGAGTCTTTCACCCTATAACCTCACAGATATTATTAGGGTCTGCCACCCTTCTTCACAGATATTATTAGGGTCTGTCACCCTTCTTCACATATATTATTAGGGTCTACCACCCTTACCGTCAATTCCTTCATATCATACTTTCCTTTTCATTTATATATTTTACATACTTTCTTTCATTCTCATATTCTATAACGTACATAATTCATACATACATCATATATATATAAATAATCACATCATCAACTATCTCCTGACAATACATGCAATATCCGAAGATCGTTCATGTACCGTCAAGCATTCTTTTATAACATACACATATATCATAATAGGCATACACTTACCACTTAAGGTAAGCGTATTAACTAATCACATCGAGTATACACACAGCCCCGAAAACATAACAAGGAATGGGGCTAGAAACTCACCTGGATCCTGTTGCGCTCGTCGTTTATCGTTATTCCCTTCTTTAACTGAGCCTGGCTAGCTGTTAAATATATATGTTATTTAACCGTATTACCAATTAAGTTGGTATTTTAGTTTACCAACGGGCTTCCTAAGTTGGGCTTGTTTGTTTAGTTCATGACAATGGGCTAGTTTATCTTAAATTAGATACGGGCTTAACATTTATGGACTTAGTTAATTCAGGCCCAACTGTTCACCATCAGGGCCCAACTGGACTCAGGCCCAAGGCCCAACAGAGAACTGTGTGGCCGAGAACCCAAGACAGAGAACCCTTATGTTGACCGAGAACTCTCATATTTGGCCGAGATCGTTGACCGAGAACCTTTGCTTTGACCGAATTCCATACTTAACCGAGAACCCGTGTTTTCGGCCGAGAACCCTGACCGAGAACACGTAGACCGAGAAATCAAGTCTGATCTTCCAGATCATATTTTACTACCCTAATTTGGTCCTACTCAGCCATGGTAGTTCACTGATGATCTATGACAGGATTTTAACACTCTTTTTCTACCCTTTTAACCGCTTAACATCGTCCCACTATCAAGATTTACCCGTTTCTAGCATAAAGCTTGAACCTTTATCATAAAAACGTTCTTTAGGCTAGACCTAGGGTTTCCTTCATGAACGTAGCTAACCATATGTCCATTAAGTCCATTTTAATCATCAAGTTTGCATTTTTATGAGACATCTAGACCCGATCTACCCTAGGGTTAAGTTTCATGACAAACCGTTCACAAAAACGTAACCTTTAAACGTAAAGAACATACCTTTAGACGTTTTCAAGATCACGGCTGGCTTGATTATGAGCTTGGATCGTATAGCTATCTTGAGTAATGAAGATAAATCAAAGGCCTATGCTCGTTTGATCTTGGATCTCGTATTTCTCCCTTGCGGCCAAAAATAGAAGGGTTGTATGTGTGTTATGGAGGTGTAGGGAGAATAAGATGGATAAGATGGATGGAAATGGAAAGATTTAGGGTTTAAGGGGTATTTATACTCCCTTAAGCCCATGGACCTAAGGCTCATCTTTCCTTTTTAGTCCATGATTAATCCATCTAATTAGCTTACTTATCTTACCCTCTTTATTATTATTTATATACTAACTCAAGTAAACTTTTCCGTTATAAGAATAATATATAAAATATTATTATTTGAAATTTGGGATGTTACAAGTCCTCCCTCCTTAAAGAGGTTTCGTCCCCGAAACCTAACTATTACATAAACAGATTAGGGTAAAACTTGCGCATCTCATCCTCAGCTTCCCAAGTAGCATCCGATCCCTTACGATGTTTCCAAATCACTTTCACCAAGGGTATAACCTTGTAACGAAGTTGCTTCTCCTTGCGATCGACAATCTCTATCGGTTATTCAATGTCGTTCAGCTGTTCACCAACCTCAATGTCCATCAATGGCACGTGCGATGTGTCGTCAGCCAGACATTTCCTTAAATGAGAAACATGTAAGGTTGAATGAATTCCTTCTAACTCTTCTGGCAAATTTAGCTTATAAGCCACTTCCCCCACACGATCTAAAATCTTAAATGGTCCAATGTACCTTGGACTCAACTTTCCTCTCTTCCTGAAACGAATAATTCCTTTCCAAGGCGAGACCTTGAGCATCACATTGTCGCCAACATTAAACTAAATCGGTCATCGCCGCTTATCGGCATACGACTTCTGTCTGTCTTGAGCAGATTTCATTCTAGCCTTAATCCGATAGAACTTTGAAGATGTCTCTTGAACAACTTCTAAACTCCCCATCTCTTTCTGACCAATTTCTCCCCAACACACCGGGGTTCTACATCATCTGCCATAAAGCATTTCAAACGGTGGCATACAATTATTTGAATGGTAACTGTTGTTATAGGAGAACTCTACTCGACGAACTCTACTCGCAAGGTATCCTTGAAGCCCCGTCCTTCGATATCTGTAAGTTTACGAACCCGGAGATTGATAATATCCGCTCACTTTTCCCGGCCAACACCGTTTTTCGACCCTTCGATTCCACAGCCCGCAGCAATTACATATCAATGAACTGGGTTTGTTTTCCGGCCCAACCATTTCTAATAGGTTTCAAGTATCCTTTCCTGATTTCACCCAAAGATTCTTCACCTTGACAGGAATCAGTTACGTCCAAACCATGCCGATGTTATGGAGAGTCCTTCATACCGTAGAGAGGATAATTAAAGAGGAGGGTGTCGAGTTCGGCTTGGCGGAGTTAGCGTACATGTACACCCTAGTTACCCACGGTTCCAAACGTCTTGTTTTCAAATCGAAACCTCGTCAAGTGATTCCTATCTCCAAGGTTACTCAGAATGACACACTTTGGAAGAATCAATTTTTCTTTGTAAAAAGGGATTCCATTCCAGGTGAACCCGACCTTCCCAAAAAGTGGATCCGAAAGGGTAGGATCTAGAATCCTTAGGTAACCAAGGTAGGATATTCGATTCTTTTATTAATACTTTTCATTGCTTGTGTAGTTGAAAACTTTGGTTTGCTGTCTGATCTGCCTGGAGTCGAAGAGAGAATCAAGAAATTCTTGGCACTGGATCCTACAATCAAAACATTTCAAGCTAGGTTTGTTGAAGCTTTTCAGGAGTCATATTCAGAATAAAACATGTCAAGTAAGTATATTTACAACTAAATTCAATAATGATTAAAATATAATTGAAAACTTATCTGTGGGTCCTTGTTTACAGGTGCTCAGAAGTCAGGGAAATCCGCATCCAAGTTATCACCCGAAGATATCGACTGTATGTTCGCAAAAAAAAGAAGACCTCCAAGTCCACTCCGATATCTGAACCTCGTCCAGTCACAACCCGAGCTAAGTCAGGAGCTAAGAGGAAGAAGAGCTCTGAACCAGAGAATCCCTTTGACACTGAGAAACAGTTGCTCGAGATGTTGATCGCCGTAAGGATCCTTTATTCTCTTAACCTTTGTTGATGGATTGAGGATTCTTCTGATCTAGTCTAATTTTCTTATACAGGCTATGAACTCTGCTCGAGGCCACCATGAGAGGATAGTTGGAGAATATGAGGAGACCCTTGCTGGGATGAGGTCTATGGCTGATGCTAAAGATAAGGCTCTCACCAAAATGACCAAGGAGAAAAAACAGGCGGAGAATCATGCATCCACACTCGCGGTCCAAATGTAGGATGAGATCAATCGGGCTACCAATGAGGCAAATATCTGGGCAGCTAAATCGGTTCTCCAAGCTAGGATCAAGCTGGTAACTCAGGCTAATGACCCATCTTTTGACAAATCCTCATGGTACATCAAGCAGTGGAAGCAAGCCTAATCTGACTTGGGTGGAGGTGAGGACGAAGAGGAATGTGAGATGGGTGATGCGAGCGGAGGAGGTGTGAGTGGAGTGAAGGATGCAGAGGAGGCTGAAGGAGAAAAGGAAGCAACCGCGGAGGGTGAAGCAACCGCGTAAACAGGCGATGAAGGATATAGAAGACAAGGCCCGAGCCCGTTTTCTTTATTTTGTTTAATGATGTTTTTATGAACAATGGTTATGGTTTGTAATAGACTGTAGTAACTAGGGTAAAGGATCCATGATCCTTAAGACAATTTACGGGGGTTGCAAAGGTGGATGGATCATCTGTTTGTGGGGATGAAACCTTTGGTGCCCATGTTCTTTATTTTCCTGCACTTATGAACAATTAGTACTACTTACTTAACCCGGGTGGATGGTCCATCTTTTGTATGGTGAAATCCGGGTTAAGGATTTTGGATAAGTCTAAGTGACCTATGTCTAATAATATAAAACTTTTAATAATCTGTTTGTTATCTATTAGTTTGAAAGTTTATTTGATATAATCTTAGCTTATTGAGAGTTTTAAGAAATATTCTTGAGTGAAAATTTTAGGATAGAGTATCCTCATAAAAAATAATTATAAAAATTTTTGGAAAGAATATCCTTGTAGAAAAAATTCAAAGACTTGAAATCTTTAAACCAGAAACATTTATAAGAATCTTAGTTAAACAAATGTAAATGGGCAAATAGAAATCATACCATAAGGTCTAAATAGACCTGAGTTACCATAGCTATAGAACCTTTGGTGATCCTTGTAGAAACTAGCTAAGGATTTTGAATCCATAAGTCTTGATTATTGTTATTGAACTTAGAACATATGTTGCAAAGAGCTTATAAGATTAATTGGGGTTAAACCCGTTAAGCTGGGGACAAGCCCGTGAAACTGGGGACAAGCCCGTGAACTGGGGACAAGCCCAAACTGGGGACAAGCCCAAATACTGGTGACAAGCCCAAATTGGGGACTCGCCCAAACGTGAGTGACATGAAAACGCCAAATCCTTAGCTAACATGAAAATGTTAGAAACCTTTGTCTTGAGATAACGTGAAGACGTTATAAACCGGTGGTATGGTACGTCTACCATAAATCGTAGGATCCTCCATATCGCCGAAAGCAACGAAATTGTCAGCCACTAAACGTGTACTGGTCAAGCTGCCATGGACTATACGTTGGATAGCGTGTCCTCCAGGCGAGAGTGTAGAAACTCTAATTTATAAGAAAGGTAAAAATCTTTAAACCGTAGGGGATATGACCATCGGGGGTCATACCCAGTCGTGGGCTAGGCCAAGGAAAATAGTAAAGTACCTTAAACCGGATTGGTGGTGTTTTGGAAGGCTTTCCTCAAAACTAAATCTCCTTCTTGAAATCTTCTGATCCTGATATTCTTGTTGTATGCCCCAGCTACCCTTTATTGATATACTGCCATTCTGATCTTGGCTAGGTCTCTGAGTTCTTCAACAGTATCCAAGTCTTCAAGAAGGATTTCTTCATTGACCTCAGGATCACGGATGCTTGTTCTGGATGTTGGAATCACCATTTCTGTGGGGATTACTGCTTCTGATCCAAACACCAATGAGAAGGGTGTTTGGCCTGTTGCATTCTTGGGTGTTGTCATGTCAGCCCAAAGAGCATAAGTGAGCTCTTCGGCCCATTTTCCTTTCTTCGAGCCTAGCTTCTTCTTCAGGTTGTTGATGATGATCTTGTTGCTTAACTCTGCTTGGTCATTAACTTGAGGATGCACTGGAGTAGATGTAATCATCTTGATGCCCTAAATGTTACAAAAGTTAGTAGTTCTTTTCCCAATAAATTGGGATCCATTATCACAAATAATTTCAGATGGGATCCAAATCTAGTTATAATATTTCTTTTTATGAAGGATATAACTTCCCTTTCTCGGACTTGTATGAATACTTCTGCTTCAATCCATTTAGAAAAGTAGTCCGTCATGGCAAGCATAAAGACCTTTCCACCTAATATCTTTGGTAGCTTGCCAACAATATCCATTCCCCATTTCATGAAAGGCCATGAAGAGGATATAGGATACATTGGTTCTGCTGGTTGATGAAGGATGTTTGCATGCCTTTGACAAGCATCACACTTCTTTGAGTACTCCATTGCATCATTCTTCATCGTCGGTCAGAAGTACCCAGTCCTAAGTATCCTGGAGAATAATGCTCTTCCCCCTGTGTGGTTGTTGCAATCGCCCTCGTGGAAGTCTTGGAGTATCTCTTGTATTTCAGGATCCTCGATGGACCTCAAGTATGGACCTGCAAGAGATTTTCTGTATAGCATATCATTTAATAAAATTTATTGTGATACCTTGAGTTTGAAAGATTTGGGATTCTCCGTGGCTGGAATCTCTCCTGTTTGAATGTACTTCTTAATTGGGAGGATCCAGGATCCTTGGCTAGCTGAGGGTGATGGATCCCAAAGTACAATCTGTTTGTCAGTTTTTATCTCCCCAACTTCTGGTTCTCCTATTGCTGGCGAGAGTATATGGATGATTGGGATCCTCGTATCTTCTGGGATTTTCAAGGATGAGGCTAAATTAGCTAAGGCATCTGCCCCTGCATTTTCCTCTCTTGGTACCTGTATGATACTAAACAACTCGAAGGATTTTGCTAACTCCTTCACAACTTCTAAATATTTGATCATTTTTTCACCTTTTTACGGTATAAGAATCGTTAAAGTGGTTAGTTATAAGTAAAGAATCCATATAAACTTGAAGATACCTGATCCTCATTTGTTTGGCTAAAAGTATACCTGCGATGAGTGCTTCATACTCTACCTCATTGTTGGTGGCTTGAAAGGCAGACTGGGGTATTATGTCCCCCTGTGGCGATTTCAGTAGTATGCCCAATCCCGTTCCTATTACGTTGGATGCTCCATCTGTGAAGAGGATCCAAGGATCCTTGTTTTCTTCTTGTTGCTGCACTTCTAAATCAGGTTCCTTTTGCATGTCACTGCTGAAATCAGCCACAAAGTCTGCTAGTGCCTGCGATTTGATAACTGTTCTAGGCTCATATTGAATGTCATATGCACTCAGCTTCACAGCCCACTTGGCCATCCTTCCTGACAATTCCGGTTTTCTAAGCACATTCTTAATAGGATAATTAGTTCTCAAAATAATAGTATGTGTTTTAAAGTAATGTCTCAATTTAGTGGAAGCCATAATCAAAGCAAGGATTAATTTTTCAAGGTGAGAATACCTGGCTTCTGCATCTAATAGACTTTTACTTACATAATATACCGGGTGTTGTTCACCTTCATGATCCTTAACGAGGACAGCACTTACTGCATTACCTGAAACTGCTAGATATAGATATAATGATTGTCCATCCACAGGCTTCATCAGAGCTGGAGCTGAGGATAAGTAATCCTTTAATGCTTTAAGGGATACTTCATGCTTCTCTGTCCATTCGAACTTCTTGTTTTTCCTAAGGATGTCATAGAAGTCTTTGCGCTTCTCCGAGGATCTAGAAATGAATCTGTTGAGAGCAGCTATTCTTCCCGTCAACCTCTGGACATCCTTAGCATTCGCATGAGACTTTAAGTTGACGATGGCTTCTATATGCTCAGGGCTTGCTTCTATTCCTCTTTTGGTCACCATGTATCCTATGAACTTCCTAGCCTTGACACCAAAGTGGCATTTTGAAGGATTCAGCCACATGTTGTACTGATCCAGGATGTTGAAAGCTTCTTCAAGATCTTTGAGGTGATCCTCAGCTCTCTTTGACTTCACCACCATATCATCTATGTAGACTTCCATGGTTTTGCCTAGCTGATCCTTGAACATCATGTTGACCAGTCTTTGATATGTTGTTGCTGCATTTCTTAGTCCGAACGGCATAGCAATATAACAATATATGCCGGTAGGAGTCATGAATATGGGTATCCTCTTTATCAGATAGTTCCATCTGAATTTGTTGAAATCCAGAGAAAGCATCCATAAAGATGAGCATCTCATGTCCTGTCGTTGCATCCACCATGGAATCTATATGTGGTAACGGGAAATGATCATTGGGGCATGCCTTGTTTAAATTAGTAAAATCGACACACACCCTCCACTTTCCATTATTTTTAGAAACAACAACCACATTAGCTAACCATTGAGGATACTTAACCTCTCTGATCATACTGGCCTTAAGAAGTTTTTCAACTTCTTCTTGTATGATCGTGTTTCTCTCAGGAGCAAATTTCCTTCGCTTCTAATGGACAGGTTTAACAGATAAATCAATGCCTAACTTATGAGTAATTACCTCTTTAGAAATACCTGTCATGTATAAATGTTTGAAGGCAAACGTGGATTTTCTTTGCTTTAGGAAGGATATCATATCCTCCTCAATCTCACTAGGGATACCGGATCCTAGGAACACTTTCACATCTGGATCCTCGGGGTCCAAGGATACATTCTTTAAGTCCTTCTCCCGAGCTTCCAGCACGTCCCTAGGATGTTGTTGTGGTTGTTATGCTATAGTTTGCTTGGTGGTCAGCTTCATAGGTGAAGAATAGTAGTTCTTGGCCTCCACCTGATCACCATATATCCTCACTACTCCCCAAGGAGTTGGGAGTTTAATGCATTGGTGGTAAGTAAAAGCCACCGCCTTCGTTCCATGTAACCAAGGCCTGCCTAAAATAACATTGCAACAAGAAAGGTTATCAATAACACAAAATCTTTAGTAAGAATTTAACCCTTCGATATATATTGGGTGGTTAATGTCCCCCAATGTCTTTTTGGTTTCTCCACTGAAACCAACTAGCACCGATTTCCTTAGGATGATCTCCGAGTCTGGTATGTTCATCTTATGAAGAACATCATGTTGGATGATATTAACCGAGCTCCCACCATCTACCAGGATCCTGCTTACATAATGGTTAGCAATAATAAAGTGACAATCAAACCATTGTGGTATGGATCGTGGATGTTTGATTTATCTTCTTCATCGAAGAAGATCATTTTGTTAGTCGTCAAAGTGGTGGATATAACCAGTCGTTCCCCATTATCCAATTTGGTTTCCTTGGCAAGTATCTTAGCTGCGAAGAAGGAAGTGCCGCATATGTCTGATCCTCCGGAGATGAAGTTGATCACTTGAGTATCTGGTGGGGGCGGAGTTGCTTTTTGAGGAACCTATTCAGGATCCTGGATCCCGGACTTTTTTCTTCCCAAGAGCTCCTTAAAGTGGCCCTTGCTCAGGAGCTATACAATTTCCCTCCTTAAACCGATGCAATCATCCGTCATGTGGCCAAAATCCTCATTGAAAGCACACCATTTGGATTTGTCTCTGAAGGTGGTTGACTTTTCGTTCTTTCGGGGCCACCTTGCTTTCTCACGTAGATCCTTCATGGCACAAATTAAACCATGAGTATCTACTGAGAAGCAGTATTCTGAGATGCTTGGATAGTCTTCATCATCGTCTCCTTCTTCAACCGCTCGGACTTTTTGATTGTTGAATTTGGAGTAGGGTTTCGAGTTATTGTTCTTGAACGAGAACCCTTGCTTCTTGTCGGAGGATACTTTCTTTGTTTGATACCCCAGACGATCCTGGATCCTCTTGTCATCTTCCAACCGTATGAATCTGAGTGCCCTGTTTCTGACTTCATCTAAGGACCTGCAGGGAGTCATCACAAGATCATCATAAAAAGGGGAGCCCCTCTGAAGTCCATCTTGAATGCTTCAACAGCAGTAGCCATGTCAAGATTAGGGATTTCCATAGCTTCCCTGCCGAACCTCGTGACAAAATCCCTAAGGGATTCATCACTAGGTTGGATAACTCGGTATAAATCACTAGATAACTTCTCAAATTTCCTACTACAGGAAAATTGACTGTTGAACAAGTTAACTAAGTGTGAGAAAGAAGTAACTGAAAAAGGAGGAAGACATAGCAGCCATTTTAATGCAGATCATGTCAGTGTGGATCCGAAACCCTTGCATAAGCAAGCTTCCTTAAGTATCTCAGGAATAGGATTGATCTCCATCATTTCTCTATACTGAACTACATGCTCCTCAGGATTAGTGGTCTCATCATAAGTTTTCATGTTGGGGGTCTGGAATCGCTTCGGGATTTCAGCATCACAGATAGGTGGAGCAAATATGTATAACTTGTGGCTCCCTTCTGGTATCTCGGGAATTTGACTGATCACACCGGGTACGTTGGATATCATATTCTTAAGTTTTTGTAGTTCCTTATCCATAGCTTGGTTGATACATGTATCCTGCATGGAACCACGGTTAGCATCTAAGGATATAGGATCATATAAGTTACCTCTTTGTTGGGTGAAGGTTTGCATCCCGGACGAGTAGCTGAGGTAAGAAGCGTCTGCTACAGGGGTTGGTCCTCCAGAGCCTATGGTTTGCATGGGGATTATATCTCCCTCATGGACTTCGGAGGATCGTTGATGTTGAACTCCTAAGGATCCTTGATTCTGAAAGAAGGATCCTTAGGGTTGGGAATTATAGGATCCTTGGTGGTATATCCCAGAGGATCCTGGTTGAAGGATGGATGATCCTTGTTGGAAGTACGAGGATCTTTGAGGTTGCTGACCCATGAACCCTTTACACCACTACCACCGCCACCATATTCACCCACCACCATATTGATCTAGGGTTTTCAGAATTATCAGAGCGCGTGAATCAATTGAGTGCACTCCACGCGACGCCTGAGAGCCACCCGCATCAACAGAATCCTTAGCCGTGATGACGTCAGCGGCGGCCGTAGAAGAAGCCACCAGATCCGTGAGCCAAATCAACGACGGGTCTCATCAGCTCCGTCAACCGGATCCGTATTCATCTGCATCATCATATTAAACGAAGGCTTAACTTTCTTAACCACATCCGGGTTTTGATGAATTAACTCCATTGAACCCAACTCGATAACTCCGTCAATAGACGGAATACAATCAAGACTTGTTCGGGAATAGTGGTCGTTGAAGTTACAACTTTGTCTTGTTAAGAAGTTACTCTTGCTAGTATTATGTTTCGTGATTCGGGGTTGTTGTTGTACTTTTCTTTCTACTATGTTTAACTATGTTTTATGTTTTAATGAAAATTAGGACTTTTAATTTCTATCTTAACTTTAATCCTCAGAGAAAATCAGTTAAAAACATACCTGCCCGACAAATAAACAACAAAAACAAAAGAATCTGACAGCCTCATGCAGCACGGGGCCGTGCTTTTATGTCCAAAACAGTTACGAGTTTTATATCAATAAAATAACATCACCATTCACTTAAACCTAAAAACAACATCGTCCAGAACCGAAAACCGCCAATTTCATTAATCCTTGCCTCAAAGCTTCAATTTCAACCAAAGGTATGTTAATCTGACAAATCTTATCTTCAAAGTCAACATTCTAGGTCTAATCCAAGCCCCTCAAACAAATTGATAAAATCGGGTTCAAACCTGGAAAATGGATGGCTTAATTGTTTAGACTTAGGACAATGAGTTGTTAGATAGATTTACACTTGTGTTTTGTTAAGAAAAACAATTCGGGTTCGGATCTTAGTTGATTTGCTTCAAACTTGAACCCGAATAATTAGTCAAAAACCGGTTGGAATCGTAAGTTCGAGTCTTGATTATAGTGGAATTAGGATTAAAAACACGGGCTGTGCCTTACAAAACGCGACCCGTGGTCACCTTTTGGTCAACAAAAAGTCAAAATCTGGAATTAGGTTAAAGCTGCAAAGGACCCGCAGCATGGGGTCGTGCTTCTAAAAGCACGGTACCATGCTGATTTAAAACATGGGGTCGTGCTTTTTAAGCACGGCATCGTGGTTTTAGTTATGTTTCAGCATTTTTAAAACTTTTGTTAAAATTTAACTAACTTGGGCAAAAATTGCAGATGGCTGAGTACGGGGACGATGTACACGCATTGCTAGTCTTCCCAGAACGCAGTGAAAGGGATCAAAGAGCCCAAGCTAGATTGACCTACCTAAACCGACGCCTTACAGAACCGAACTTTTATGCTTGCAAGGATACGTTGATGCAAGTTAATCAGTGGAATAGGTACAACTCCATTGTCAAAGGACCATGGAAACGAGTTTTAGTCAAAAAGGGAAAGCTATCACATAATTAACAAAGGAATTCTTAGCCTCTTTCTCCCATAACACGAAAAACTTGGACATGTGGGATGATGAAGCAGTTGATTTCATGTGTGGGGGTGAGTGGTACACAACAACAGTTACCCAACTTGGGATAGATTTGGGAATTTATACGAGTGATGAAACAGACAGCGCAGTATGGTACACAGCTGCAACAACGTTCGCAGATGAAGATGGTGATGAAGACGCGGAGGCTGAAAACACAAGGTTACAAGCATGGCAACAGTTAAGCTACGGAATGAAACCTACATTGCAAACAGCTCAAAGAGAACGGCACTACGAGACCCACTTATGAGATACATTCACCGCTTGCTTAGCCACACTGTCACTGCTCGTGGTCAAAGTGAGGGGGTGGTGAACCTGAGGGATTTATGGGCTCTGTACTACATGAAGAATGACATACCATGCAATATCACGTATCTGTTTTGCAAAATGTTCACAACAAATGCAAATGCAAAAAGCTGAAACACCCTGATTTTTGGTGGATCATGGATCTATAAGCTGTATAGAGCTTACGAAGCAGACAGAGAAGGAACCTGTAGCCCAGACCCGATTGCTCTTAACCTTGGTTTTTGTATTAGTATGCAGATGGCCCAACAGATCAGCAGGGATCCTGAGGTGTGGAGACTACATGATGCCTATAACCAGGTTTGGGATCTTGAGGACCCGGCTAACATGATGATCCAGGACGATCCCGAGAGGAGAGGAGGATCACCACCTGCACAAACCCGCCACCGCACTTATCACCAGCAGGGGGGCCATCTTCATCAGGGCCCAGCCCTAGCTCGTCACACGATAGCCAATACTCACTTGAGGGCATATACGGGCTCATTAAACAGTTCCAAGCTAACACTACCGCCTCGTTTGACACGATCACAGGACAAATTGCTGCCTCAAACGCACATCGAGCAGTGGAATATGTGGAAACGAGGCGAGAGATTGAAAGTTTGGGATATCGCATAGACAGGCAGTGGGGACCATTTGACCTGGACATGGGTAACTGACGAGCAGCGGCACTGGTAGCTCAGGTGGTGGTATTTTCAAGACATTATTATTATGCTTGTTTGAACAATTTACATTCTGTCGTTTGTTTGTTTTTTGGTTGGTTGGATACTTTTTATGGCCATGGGTGTCAAGACGTCATAGCAGGTACTTATTTAGCCTGTGTGGGCAGGGTATGGATGATTCCATACCCAATTTTCAGTAGAATTATGCTTGGTTGTTTGCAGTTTTATATTAAACAGGTACAAAACAGGAAAACAGATGAAAAACAGGGGATGCTCTGTCGAAATTTCGTTAACCCGTAGGGAAGTACCTCTCCATTTTAACCCACAGTACTTAAGTAGAATTGTTATCTTTTTATGATTTTTTTCAAATTGAGGACAATGTGAGATTCAAGTGTAGGGAGGGGAATTACTTGACTAATTGCTGCTCAACTAATTCTAGAATTCTCTAAATAACAAATTTTTATAGTAAATAAAGTCTACTTCTTTAACAAAACCAAAAGAAAAATCCAATAAAAAATTTTGCAAATAACCAAATACAAATCTATTCTAACCAAAAAGTGAATAAGCAAAATGAAGTTTTGTAATACTGAGAATAAATTTATGCAAAATATGGCGTTTATACCCAATCCCTCCATTACTGTGAGATAAACCCCATGCCATATAAATATTTATTTCGGAAGATTTGAGTGAGTCATATGTTTCGTGTGATTTAGAACTTGTCGCAATTATTCATTTCAAGACCGCACGAAGCGTTATATAAGGAAGAAGGTAATATCACTACAAACCTCTTAAATCATTCTCCGAATTACAAAACCCTAAACCAAAACCTTACCACTTTACCCCTCACAAACCGGTAAAATACAACACTGGTATTTTACCGGCAGACCCTAAAGAACTGGAAATGCATTCTTTCGATTTCAATTTCTTTTCTGCATACATTTTGCAAAACCTAGGTTACCTCCAGAACTTAGGGAGAGAATCTTTCTCTTAAGCAATGAGGTGAGGAAAAAGTGGCGCCAAAACGAACAAAGGCCACCATTTTGTGGAGTTTCCAAAAGCGCAATGAAAAGAAGAGAAAAAAGATACGAACATTGCTTAGGATGCGGGAACTGGTCACACGAAGGACGATGTAGAAAAAGTCAAACTCAGTCTCAACATGAATATACCGAACTAATGAGGTTGGGGGGCTATTAGGCTCAAAGCCGAATGATCCATTAGAATTGGGAGTTATGTTCAGAACAGGATTGAGGAAGAACTGATTCACATCCTCGACAAAACTGGTCTTCACGATGTGACCTTAAAAGAGTCACTTAATTTGTTTTAAATATATATATATATATATATACATCTTTCAAACGGGAGAAAAGAAGCTGACTATTGAAAACATCTTAATATTCCCGACAATCAGCAGAAGTTGTATTTAGCATCCTCATTAACCTAAACCCCTTAAACCACCACAAAATACCCAATCCCGGTTCAGACAAAACCAACCCCAATTACCTTCTGATATATGTAACCCTTCACAAAGGTGGAGATTTGAACGTGCTACAAGCTTATTTATCACAGGTAACATCTTGACTAGGAGTGTTCACATACGTACAACACAGGTACGACCAGATATATAAATCGAGCGTTAGTGAACATTGTGAGAACGTGACATTATGCATAAAAAAACTCATAAAAACAAAATTTCCTTTTATTTTTCCCTACATATTATCCTATGATTTAAGGTTGGTTATTTTGTTCCCATTATTTTGGAACTCTTTTGGGAATGTTCTAAGATATGGTCCTAACTTGCTATTTTTAGAGAATATTTATAAGCAGATTGCTTGAGGACAAGCAATGTTCAAGTGTGAGGATGTTTGATGTACATAAAATTATACATCTTTTTAGCATTAAATAATCTCTAAAAACTGCAATTTCTATCAATAACATAGCTCAGAAGGCTACTTATCGTAATAAAATACAAATTCCTTTAAACCCAAGTCTCAAACGATAAAAAAGCGAAAAGACAAATAAAAATGGAAGAAAACACAAGAAAAATAAGAAACACGCCCCCATGCTTCAAGAAACAAGCCCACATTCTTCTGAACACAAGAAAAGACAAAGACAAACACTTAAAACAAAAGCACGGGGCCATGCCCCATTGACCATGGGGCAGTGGTCACCCTCAGATAAGACAAAAAGGATTTAGGCACATGTCAATAAAAAGCACGGGGGCGTGCCTTAGAAACACACCTCCATGGTGAGTCATCATGTACGATCTGAAAACATGCAACTGAGACACGTGGACACGAGGCCGTGCTACTTCCTCCAGACAGCCTATAAATAATGGAGCATGTTGCACGCATTTGGTGTGCTTGAAGAAGGTTTCTAAACGGGTTTCTCTTATAATAACACCCACATTACACTCATATTGAAGATCTTGTGAAGAGTTTGAAGGCTTGGATGTTATCATCATCATCCATCATCATCATCGTCATTAAGAAGGGAGATTCATCCACATTTGGTTAGATTGTTTTAGTTTAATCATGTGTTTGTTATTATCATCTCTTTTAATGTTTACAACAATTCTCATTAAGAGCTATTTAAATTGTTTGTCTATTTAAATTGACATTCTCGGGGTAGTATGCTATTAAGCATAGGATGGACTTGAAAATATGCATGTTATTTACCATTATGTCATAGAATATGTTCACTCAAAAATGAGGAGCATAGTCGATCATATATTATTAAGGCAAGTTTATCACATGTTTAACTAATAATCATCAAGGAGTAATGGAGTGGATTCTTGATCTTAGATGGTAACCTTCATATAATTGAACTACTCGTTTAGAATTTCTCTTCTTGTCACCTATATATTTTATCTAAGTATTTATATTTTATAAAAAGTTCAAAAAAAATCAACACAAAGATGATTTAAACTCTCCGATTGCATTAAAACAAAGGATTCACTATTGGAAGCATTTGTGTCCACGGATCAATACTTGGTTCTTATCGATACTATTCTACATATACGATAGGTACATTTTCCTATTTTGTGTGTGTTTAGTCTTAGAAGAAATCACTTTTATAAATTTAAAACACGATCTTGTGCAAAAGTTAAAACTCCAATCAGTTATCATTTTACCAACACAGAACGCATCACATCAGGAGACAATAGTGATCGAACTACTATTGGTTATCTCTACCTTGAAGGGCTTAGATAATTTGCTACGGGGCACATCAAGTATGTATTCAAAATCAAAGGAAATAAAGATTCTATCGGCTCCCGAATCAAATTGTAACATAGCATGGTGCTTATTAACTAGAAACATGTCGTTCACCACATCATTCGAGTTTCAGGCTTGATGAGCATTGATGGTGGAAGCCTGTCCTTTAGTTCCTCGAGGTTCTTGGGTTTGAGAAGTCGAAGCTTGAGGTGTTGGAGCTTGATAGGCTTGCATGACCATGGATTGAACTTGAAGAGTTGGAGGATCCATGAGTTGGGGTACATGGGGTTGGTAAGGTTGCACTTGGTAGGCTTGGGATGTGTAGTAAGGTTGTGGTGCAACATAGGCTTGGTAAACTTGGGCGAGTCGAGGAAATGCATTGCGAAGGTGATTTGGGTCACCGCAATTGTAGCAAGCCCTAACGGGGTTAATGATTGGAGCACGAGGGATGGTTCGGCTAAGTTGGTTTGTCGATGCGAACCACGGTGGAGCGGCTTGCACACGAGGTGCTTCTCGATAATATTGGGTGAGGTGGCCGAATTAATGGAAATTATTGCACTCCTGACAAGTGGTTTAGGTCGGGTGGTGGCGTTGGCAAGTGTTGCAATACGGGTGTGGGCAGGTGTAGGGCTTCTTGTTTGGAGGGGCTTGTTGGGCTTGTGGTTGGGCTAAGACATTATTTTGGGAGTTCAGTTTTCTCTTGTTGTTGCGGTAGTGGGGTGAGTTGTTGTGGTTGTTATTCTTGGAGGACTCGGGCTTAGAGGATTCGGGCTTAGATTCCTTAGTGGGCTCAGGTGTGAGCTTATCGTTGGGTTTCTTAGAACTCTTCCGTGTCAAGGTCCCGGCCTTAACGTGGTTCTCGGTGAGGGTACCGGCTAGAGTGATGGCATCATGGAGGGTTTGAGGGTCACGACTTAGGACGGAATCTTGGATTTGCATAGGCAAATCCGAGATGTACTTGTCGGTTAAAAGTTCAAGGGGAGTAACCATGTGAGGGATGAGAAGGCTCAGTTCATGGAAACGATCGTTGTAGATGGTGTCATTACCACTTTCTTGTTTCAAATTCCAAAACTCCTCTTCCAACTTCCGAAGTTCATGTTTCGGGAAAAACTTCTTGGGCATGAATTTCTTGAGGTCATCCCATGGCAAGGCCATGGCAACCTCGGCGCCAAGCGTGCACTTCTCACCGTTCCACCAATTGAGGGCATTCTTCTTGAGTACGCTCGAGGCGTAAGTGGTTTTCTTGTCCTTGAGACATTCACAATGGAGGAACACGCTCTCCATTTCTTCGAACCATTGGAGGAGAATGGTAGCACCGTCGATACCGAAGTATTCGGGCGGCTTAGCACTCTTGAATTGCTTGATTAAGCAAGCAATTGGGTTCAGAGTTGTGGATGATGTAGAAGCATTCACAGTTTGCAATTGAGAGATGATCGTTGGGAGGGCTTCCACGATGCCCTTAGCAATGCGGGCAGACAGGCCACGGCCAGAGCTTCCGACGCGATGGTTGCGGTTGAGGAGGAGAGAAGACATACTGCAGGAGTAAAAGGTGTAAAGTTCGTAAGACTCGGGTAAATTTCGTAATATAATAATCGTTAATTGAGGTTGGGATTGTGTTTGAGGTTGAGAATTTCATTACTTAGGGAAAGTTTTTAATTATACAAGTCTTGTCATTTTTAATATTATGAAAACATATCTTAAAATGTAAATGGGTTCATTTGTTGGTTAGGGCTTCATGAATCACCATGGGTCCTTCCAACAAAATGAAAAACACTGAAAACTGAAATAAAATCATTTAAAATCGAATTGAGGGGGTGTTGAGGTAGGCGGTTGAAGTAATTCGGGAATCACCCGTATCTACATACTTCACCCATCAATTTCAACAAACACAATACGGAAAAACGAGTTTAGCCACGTATCACAGTGAATTCGGTTTATAATTTAAGAGTGTGATCGTCACATGACCACATTTGATACAATGAGGGTAGTAGATTCGGGTACGTTTGGTGTGATATGTTTTGGCTTAATAAGTTTCACACCCTTACCGAACACTCCAGGAAGGCAACCAGGTCTCGCGGTTGATTGAGATTTATGTGCATTGCACTTCCTTAGGCTCGCAAGCCTTGGTGTCAAGGGTTCGGTAAACAAGTGTGTCCCTCTTACAGTTTACTGCATATCCGTCCCACGAATCATCCTCAAGGAGAGGGAAGTAAAAGGTGGGATTTCTTAAGGAATTTCCCGATTAAAAATCTTCCTAGAGTTTTAAATTATTTTTTTATTATTATTTTTTTATTGGAGTGAGGCATAGCCTCGGAATAAGTGTGTGATTTTGTGTACAATTGTATATGATAAACAATATAAATATGCTAAGCTATGTACAAAAAGTTAAACAAGTAGGGTGCACATATAGGAACACGTATAGGGACCCTAAGCATGCTACTAGGTCGTTACATCTAACCACATATCTTATATCCTTCGGCTCTGATACCAATCTGTCACACCCCAACCTACGGCGGAACATGTTGAGGCGCGGCAATATTGTATCATAGCTTAGAAGACACTAAGTAAAAATACACGTGTCAATATCTAAATTATTCAATTCATATATCAAATTTTAAAAGCACATACATTGTCTCAAAAATTCCGTTACAAATAAATATTCAAATCATAAATAACTTAAAACAAATGTGTTCTTCATTCATCAAAGCAACCTAAGGTATCATCTAACTTTCAATACTTGATTCATCCAATAAAGCTACATGCGTCATGCGTGAAAATATATATTTTTGTCAACATAAAGTTGAGCAAGTAAACCACAGTTTTTGAAATACATATAATACTAAAATGACAATTCCATGAAATAATCGTAAATTACTACAACCAGTAAACAATAAATAAAAGTTGTATTTTCAACCATTGATAATAGTTTACTCTGACAGCGTATGATCATACTAATGATGATGAGGATGAGGTACCAACCAACATAAAATAAACACATAGTCATATTCGCACGTAACAACTAATCGAGCAATTTCAATTATGCATATAACGGAATTATAGTGAAAACAATGAGTTGATTTTGAACGCATAACGCCCCCAAAATTGTAAAGCGGTAAAACGAGGGATGTGTGTTTACTTACCTTATAAAGTAGGATAAGCGAGGACGAGATAATAAAATAAAGAGCTAGGATGAAAACGGTCAAGCTCCTCGAGATTCGCCGACAAATATTCCTAGTTGTTTATGACAACACAAATTAAATATAATCATAACGAAATGACGGGTTTTGAGATTCGATATGGTTGTGTGAAACAATAAAATATTATTAGATACACTTTCGTTAATTATAAGGGTTATTATTATACTTATTAATGTTATTATTGTTGTTGTCCTTGTTATTATTATTAATATTATTATCATTATTATTATTATTGCTTTTAATAAATAAAATAAATACTATACTCAATAATATATTATGGAAAGATACGAGATAAAATAGTTTGAGTGTTTATAAGATAATAATACGTCTCATTTAAGCGATTGATAAAAAGAAGTTATTGTTATTCTATTTATTATATGTACAACACATATATATACATACATATATACGTATATTACATGGTTAATAAAAGTCCAATGACACGAAAGAAAAACATTAAATTCGGAGTTCGTTTTATGATGAAAATGCATATTTAAGTATATATACATGTATTAATATCAAAATCTTTGATTAAAAGTAAATAAATATAATAATAAAAATTAAAAACATCAAAACCGGGCCTGGGGGATTCGAACCCGCGCCCCAGGCCGGTTCAAAGCCTTAAAGGATTTGCACCTGCCACTAAGGCAGGTGTCTAACACGTTACTAGAACCATATGAGTTTAATTTATACACATACTTTCATTCATCCCCATTATAATTATAAACCCTAGATCTCATAACTGATTAATGGATCATTGTTGATACAAATTGGTTTAGGGTTTACATTAGTCGCTGAAAACCGAACATGGGGTATATTATAATTACCAGAAAAGGTTATGAGTCGATGGTTAATGGTGGTGTAAGCTTCACGGCTGGAGTTTGATATCAATCAGGTTCTTGACGGCTTCGAATGTAAAAATTGAGTTAGGGCTTTGTTCGTGATGCTATGAGGGATGTGTGTGCAAGTTTAATTGAAACGAGGTTGGGTATTTATAGTGTTACAAGGTCAAAAGAGCCGCGGTTCGTTTTTGGTAAATTGGTTGTCAATAGTTAATCGTTTACCATGATTAAAGTGTCGGTATGACGCGTTTAAGGTAAAGAATTGATTTAGCATGATCAATTTCGTTTATTATTCCCAAAAATTGAGGTCCAAGCAATGGGGAGGGTCGACGGCTGGTGAGGGTGGTGAAGAGGAGGAAAATAAATTTTAGATAAATTTTGCTAATTGGTCCTTGATCTATAGTTGTGGGTTCAAAAGTGGTTAATAGGATAGTTTAGGGTTTTTTTCGCATATTAATCATAGATATATATAAAAAGAATAAATAATATACATAAATAAAAATGATTTTATTATATTTACAAATCAAAAGACGGGATTATAAAATACCTGTTTAAAGTTTACAAAGATTATGTGTTTCATAAACCACCAGTTACATATTTTAATGTTTATCAAAATGATCTGATCCATCAGATCGTCTATTCCAACTTCGATTATTCAAGCGCGGCTAACCTTCGTTACCTGTAAAAATGTTTGAAAATACGTCAGCAACACATGCTGGTGAATAAGCTGACGCATAAAATATTTTCTTTACTTGATTACCCCTCGAGACATAACTTCGTTCCGGCCCATCGTGGCTTAGGAATAATCAAGTTAAAACAAAACACAATTATAAACTTAGCTCTGCTCGAAACCGCCCAGCAAACACCGCAGCGTTCGATATAACTTAGATACCATCCGTATACACATGATTATCCTAACTCGGACGTAACTTAGGTCCGGCCCATCGTGGCGGAGGCTAATAACAAGGTGTGACGCGGTGTGCCCACCGACTTACCACATATGAAAGGATCCAAACAAACGTACACGAGAGCCTGAGGGCCATCAGTTACCTTTGTTTATAATGTTTTAGAGATAAGTAATCTTATGTAATAAAATTAATTTGACTCGAATAAACAAGTTTATAAAATTGGGCGTATTCACCATTTGAAATGACCAGCTTCACTTCACTGATCGTTCTTTCTTGTTATCTCGGTACGTGTATAACCTTTTATTAATACCAAATCTTTAATCCGGCTTAAGACCTTTAGTCTCTTTTGTATAATATTTACCTCAATTATATTTTCTTTATAAACCCTTAGTTTAAATATACCTCTTTTCTTTTTACAAGTTTAAAACATTAGTTTTACTTGTTTTACTTTTCTTAAACACTGCGTTTCTTCTTCAAGAAGAAACGTATATTTTATTTCTTTACTTATTATTTAAGAAACTCAAATAATAACAATATTGATAACAAAGATACATTTATATCACATATTTCTTATTTATACTTTTCTTTGTTATATTTTCTTATGTTTATTTTCGAGGTATCGAGCATATCCTCGACTTAGGGTTTTAAGCATTTTAATATTATATTAATATTTTATTCGGGCATTATGCCTACCTTGTTTCGCTTATAAAACCCTAGACACTTGGGCAGCACTTCGACACATTTTCGTTTCTCGAGCTTCTCTTGATCAACACCTTCCTTTGTACGCGAATCGAGACACACCAATCTTTCAATCTTGTTGGCACGTACTTCGAGGTGTTCGTCGGGTCGTCTTCTTGATGGCACGTTCTTCAAGATGATGTCGTCGGTGTCGGCACGGTTTATGAGATAACGTCGGTTTTATAGCACAATTTACGAGGATGTTTGGCACGTTTATCGAGGTAGAGTGAGAGTGAGTATTTTAGAGAGAGAAAGTATGTTTGAGAGTTTGTGTGATGAGTGAGAGGGCTGGATGCCCATATTTATAGGCTGATTTCGGGTCCCCGTCGCGATACGCGATGGGCCTAGTGGTAGCCGTCGCGTATCGCGACCTAGCTATGCTGAGTCACCACTAGGCTTGCCACGTGGTGCCACGTGGCGGACGCGGTGCCACGTGGTGACACGTGACGAACTTTGTGCCACGTGGGGACACATGTCCGGCTTTCAGACCACGTCATCGCGATGCGGGACACATGTCCGGCTTTCAGACCACGTCATCGCGATACGCGATAACGTTGGGTCCAATGCCGTTGCGTATCGCGATCAGCCGAGATTTCACATTTTTCTTTTTGGTCTTTTAACTTTGAAACTTAACATTTTTAACCCGATATTTTCACGATGTTACATGGATCCAAAACGTAATTAAAAAATATTTAAATATTTTAAATTTTATTGGTTTTTAAATTCTTGTATATTGGATTTTGGATAATAATATGATTTAGAATAGTCATGCATACCATTAATTTATTTTATGTGTACCTTTCTTATATATATATTTTTTTAAATAACAAGATATATTAGATTTAATTTTTTAGCTAACGGAGTGGGGAGGCGACTAGTTTTGAGCTAACATGGAGGGGAGACGATGGGTTTTGAGCTAATATGGTGGGGAGACGATGGGTTTTGAGCTAATATGGTGGGGAGGCGACGGGTTATTAGCTAAGATGGAGGTGAGTAGCGAGTTTTGAGCTAACATGGTGGGGAGGTGACGGGTTATGAGCTAATATGGAGGGAAGGCAGCGAGTTAGAAAACATATCGTCTCGATTTTCTAACGTAGAGCTGAAGACGAGTTAATAAAAGAACAAAGTGGGAATTTGAATATTTGAGAGACATATTTAAAATCTTTCTATTTTAAGAATTTTAACTTTTTATTTTGAATTTAAGTTTTTGACAGTTTTATGGTTACCTGCAACAAATTAATGGTTAGTGTTTCCTGAATGATTTTTCATTTATGTGAAAAGTCATAATGTATGTATTATGATACTATTTGGTTAAATGGTTAGTGTTTCTCTCTGCTTAGTTGTCACACAAATGAATAAATTTTTTTTTTAATTTTTTTTTTCAGGATGTTAATTTTACTGTTAATAATTATAGATATAAGGAGAATATTTGATGTTTGATGGTTACTAATGAAATGGTGTATGATGGACATACATCACAATGTTGGTGATTCTCCCGTATATCGGAGTGGTGCTATAATCGAAAAATTATGCACTGTGGACTTGCGAAACGTAGTTACAAATATAACAATGAATTTTTCACTATGGATTTGCTAAACTTAGTTGCAAATATAGCATAGGGAGCATGTGAAATTTAGTTAAAGATATAAGAACCAATTACCTGTAACAAAATGTGTCAATGACGCATATCGACAAATGTGAATTCAATGTCCGCGCCGTGAAGCGCAAGTATACCCACTAAATTATTTAATAATTCTCATTTAATCACTTAAATGTACCAAGATCACCAAATTGAATGACAAATATATATCTTTTTTTTCTTTTGAACAGGAAAAAAGTGAATAATATTATAAAACTTAAAAAAAAAGTACAAATACAAATACAAATGATTAAATATGTAAAGTTACAAAATAAATTACAAACTTAAATTTAACATGTTTATATTAATTACAAGATTTGTATCTATATAGCTGATTTTGTTTATTATTGCAATCAATTCCATGAATCTTCCATCTTTATTTTTTAAAGTTTTAAGTTAGTTTAATGTTTTACTTTTGTTATTTTAAATTTAAATCATGAGTTTTGTTGTTAGTTTGGTAGTAACTATACTTTTTCATAATCAAAAAGTTATGGATGACAGAGTTTTCTTTATAGAAAAATCACAAAATACATCATATTATCTAGGATTATTGAATTTAAATAATCTCACCTTTAATGGGTTGGTTAATAATAATCCCACCTTTGGTATTTCCCGCTGGCAGTTTCACCTTTTCAAGGTTTTTTTGTTTTATGATCCTCGTTAAAAATAATTAACGGGGTTAAGTTTTTGCTGATGTGGCTAGTGACTAGGCTTTTTCATTATCCTATATGGCTTTTAGCTCCACCCCCCCCCCCCCCCTCCGATTACTTAGTAACTAAATCCTTCACCAAATCGGTTTGATACGAGTTGATAATATAACGAACCCGCCATGGTGTGATTCCAATTCCAATCACACCATGAACGACCTGCTGACTAAATCCTTCACTAAATCGGTTTGATATGAGTTGATAATATAACGAACCCGTCATAAAGGAATTGGTAATATACTATCTAGAAGAATTAATAATCCAATTAAACCCGTTCTCACCTTCCTTCCTTCAGGCCTGGCGATCAAAATTCTAGGATCAACTGATGTATAAGAATCTGCACTTATGAATCCCAGTCGCGTTTCGAGCCGGCTTCAATTCGTTCAAATTAACCATTTATTGGGCAGGATATCAGGTAATCAATCTATGTAGGATGGTCATCTTGATATGTTCTACCTTAACCCTAACATTAATTAAACTATCAACCAACGTATGGACCAATTGCTGATTTAGGGTTCTTGAACAATTTGGGTAAAATCCATGTAGGAAAATAAAAATATAGGTAAAAGCCATGTAGGATAATGAAAAAGCCAAGTCACTAGTCACATCAGCAAAAACTTAACCCCGTTAATTATTTTTAACGGGGAATCATAAAACAAAAAACCTTGAAAATGTGGGACTGCCAACAGGAAATACCGGAGATGGGATTATATTGACCAACCCATTAAAGGTGGGATTATTTAAATCCAATAATCCTATTATCTAACCAGTTTCATTTTCAAATATAATCAAATCACATTCTTAAAAAAATAAGAAATAATAGTAGTAGTAGTGGTAGGGATGTGATTATTTCAACTAGAGATTTCAAACATTAATTAACTATTTTAAAAAAGCTAACTATCATAAATAGATAAAAGCATCATAGATAGATCTCATCATAGTTACTACCAAACTAACAAGAAAACTCATGATCTAAATTTAAAATAACAAAAGTAAAAACATTAACCAAGCTTAAAGGAATGTTTGGCCTAGCTTATATTTTTGTGCTTATGCTTATATCTTTTTGAAGCTTATAGTTTATTTTATATCATTTAATAAGTCATTTTTAAGTGTTTGGATTAGCTTATATTCTACAAGTTAATTATACATCTTAATAAGTTGTTAAATCCATCATTTCTAATTTGTTATAGTAATAAGTTACTACAATATTATTAATCCATCACCATTTGAAGGCAAATGAGTAATTTACCCCCTTAAACAAATAAGCTTCTTCAAATAAGCTAAATAACCATCTTCAAATAAGCTTATACAAATTAGCTTATATAAGCTTATAAGCCTAAGCTAAAAAAGCTAAACCAAACACCAAATGAAGCTTATTTTATAAAAAAAAAAAGCTATAAGCTTTGGTAAAAAAGCTAGGCCAAACACCCCCTAAAACTTTAAAAAATAAAGATGGAAGATTCATGGAATTGATTGCAATAACAAACATTATCAGCTATCAATCAGTGCTCAACAGCACCACCCTCATTGGAGAGTATACATTTTCCTGGGTGATGTAACCAAGCATGAAAGATGTCAAAACAGTCACCGAAGTATGGATCAAGTAAGTCACAAATTCATCATGATGGTAGTGATTCTTGACCCATTTTAGCTCCAGTAGCTAACTCAATTAGCGGGCACACAATACCAGTCTGATTAAGCTCAATATCTCATCAACTATCGTCGGCATTAACCCGGCCATACCAGTAGAATTTACTTTCTTTTTTTCCGAGACCACCTATTCCAACAAAGAGAAGAAGCGTCCACATGACCACATGTGATCTTATAACTACAAGCTTCGAACACAAACACACCATGATATAGATATGCGGGTTGCAAGGTCCATCCAAAGACTTTCGGTGCAAGTGTTTATCATCTAAAAGATAATAGGTAATCCAAACTCAGATCCTGCATAAAGTAATAATAAAAAAATATTTAAGTGACTTAAAAAGCGAAAAAATTATGATATGGATGCATATGTTATGCTATTATTAGATTTTTTTCAAATCCTAAATACATGACAATTGAAAGCCTAACACAACACAATTATAAACTTCCATTACCTGTGTCGGTGAGAGATGCCGAAGTTCCACCGGAAGTGAGATTGAGAAAGAGGTGCGTGGGGAATAAATGAGGCTATGGGGACAACTCGGGTCGGGTTCCGGGCCCAGAATCTGGGATCTCTGTCTCGTGATATTTACTGTTTAAGTTGCATAAATATGGAAACGGTCAAACAAAAAGTGTTCTGAAATCATGCCATTTTCTGATTGATTTGAAGATACTTAATTTCACCTTTAATCCAAGACAAGTTTCAAATATTATGGACAACCATCAAGTTTTACATTTTATATTCATTTGTGTTTGTTGTAGATCTGCCTTTATGTTAAAAATTAATTTAGCTGCCATTCGGAAAAAAGAAATATTAAACTGAAGTATGTTATTGTATGTTTGTAATATTAAAATATATTAATTTATATAATATGGGTCAAGTTATTCTACAAAGGGTAACAAAAATAAGAAGTGTGAAAAGTCATAAATAATTGACATGTGTCAAGTGGGTATCAAAAGGAAAAAGGTATAGAGGTTAATGTACACATTTTCTCTCTTCACATTCAAGGCACATGTTAATACACCCCCCCATCATTTTAGAACGTCTATAACTTTTTCGAATTAAATTTTTTTTATAAAAAATTCATCATAATAACAAACGTTTTTTATCTTTAATATGAGTATGATTTTTGTTATATAAAATTTAAAACAAAAATTACGTCATTGTGTCTTTTCGCACACCATTGTGTCTTCTTTCGTCATTGTGTCTTTTCGCACACCGTTGTGTCTTTTCGCTTATCATTGTGTTTTTTTTCGTCATTGTGTCTTTTCTCACACCATTGTGTCTTTTCGCTTATCATTGTGTCTTTTTTCGCCATTGTGTCTTTTTGCACACCATTGTGTCTTTTCGCACACCATTGTGTCTTCTTTTGTCATTGTGTCTTTTCGCACTACATTGTGTCTTTTCGCACACCATTGTATCTTTTCGCTTATCATTGTGTCTTTTTTCGTCATTGTGTTTTTTCGCACACCATTGTGTCTTTTCGCTTATCATTGTGTCTTTTTTCGTCATTGTGTCTTTCCGCACACCATTGTGTCTTTTCGCTGTGTCTTTTTTCGTCATTGTGTCTTTCCGCACACCATTGTGTCTTTTTTCGTCATTGTGTCTTTTCGCACACCATTGTGTCTTTTCGCTTATCACTGTGTCTTTTTTCGTCATTGTGTCTTTTTGCACACCATTGTGTCTTTTCGTTTATCATTGTGTCTTTTTCCGTCATTATGTCTTTTCGCTTATCATTGTGTTTTTTCGCTTATCATTGTGTCTTTTTTCGTAATTGTGTTTTTTTGTCATTGTGTCTTTCAACTCATCATTATGTTTTTTTAAATACTAATAACACCGTTGTGTAATAATAATATGTAAAAATAATGATTAAATAACAACAAATTATCTAATACATAAAACACAATGATTAATACATGTTACACAATAACTTGAAACGTAAAACACAATGGTGAATACGTATAACACAATGACCTAAAACGTAAAACACAATGATGAATATGTATAACACAATGACCTAAAATGTAAGACAGAATGGTGAATATATATAACGCAATGACTTGAAACGTAAAACACAATGAAAACAACATATTACACAATGACTTGAACATAATATACAATGAACGCAATACTATTTTTCTCAAATTAAATGAATTTGTCATATGTCAATCCGAATAAAAGACAATAAACGTATCACACAATGACTAAAAGTTAATGACGAACAAAACGACACAATGACATAATCTTTGTATTAATTTCTGTCTTTAATATGAGTACCAATTGAAAAATATAATGATTAAAATCTATAACACAATTCAAATGAAAACTCAACTAAAAGACACAATGAATAACAAAAGAAAACACAATTAAAAAAACTCATTAATTTTTTTATTTTTATATAACAATATAATATGATACTCATATTAAAGATAAAAAACGTTTATTATTATGGAGAATTTTTTTAAAAAAATAATGTCGTATAAAAAAGTTATGGACATTTTAAAATGATTGGGGAATTGACATGTGCATTTCATGTGCAGAGAGAAAGTCAACAAATATGAGTTATTACCTTCATGCCCTTTTCATCAATTTTTATTTATTAAATTAATATTAGTCATTCAAATCTAAGATCATGGACTGGATTTATTCTCACCCTTCTCATTTTTGTTGTCCTTTGTATTTAACTTTACCATATGTAATAGTATTTAAAAAAATCTTTCTACCACTTCAATATTTTTTTTAAAAGATATATCAAAGAGAAAAGTTATAATAAGCTGTAAAGATGTTAAACATTGATAAGTGCAACTATAATATTAGTCGAGAAAAGTTAAAATCTATATATATATATATATATATATATTAAAATAATTGAGTTTTATGGAATAAACTTATTGTTTCCATATATAATAATCACTTCTATGATTTTCTTAACAATTAAATAATTTAAAAATTAATTAAATTAATCAATAACCCACAATTAATTCACATACTAAGATAATTAAATTATCTATAAACTAACTTTTAGCTAAAAACGACAATTTTAATATTCAGATTTAAATTTCAAATTTAAACCAAAACTAACAACATAATTAATTCATATCCTTACTAAATGTATTTACTCTAAATCTAAATCATCTATAAATAAAAACCGTGTAATAACTATTGTCAAACCCTCAAGTATTAGATGTCCAATTTTTAAAATTTCAAATTTCCACTACTTATTGGACCTCATCTTATACTTCGAAAACCATTTCAACAGTCATTTCTATAAATGCGGTATTCCATATTCATTTGTTTATATCATCATTTTCACTCTTCTGAAGCTGTTATAACTTATAACTACGACTTTGTATTCAAATTTATATCATTTTTTATTGTTTGTAAGTAAAATTCACATATTAATTTAATTATGTTGTCCTTATTTGGTCTTTTGGTTGTTATGCAGGCAAGTTAGCTTGAAATTTGGATGTATGCAAACTGGTTAAGTGAATGATTTTGGATGTATGCAAACTGGTTAAGTGAATGATTCATGTTAAAGTTTCCGTATTGTCAGTTCTATTTAAATATATTTCTTTTGTTCTTATTGTTGGTGTACCTTGAATGAAACTTAATTATTTGAATTGTTGGTACTATTTGCAGTTCATCTTATATGTTGCACACATCTTGTTGCTACTTAGGTAGGTCGGATCATGAAGTTTAAGGACCATTCGGAGACTAGCTCGAGCCATGGTAGGACCTGGTCACCAAATGCGTGTTCTGGTTGATTTAAGATTTCTTGAAATACATATTTACAGTTTTATATTTATATGTTGAGAGCTTCCTCTATTCATATTTACAGTTTAAGAACCATTTAGAGACTAACTCTAGCCATGGTAGGAATAGGTCACCAAAGTTCCACCTGCACCTTCCAAGATTCAATAGACATGTTGAAGGTTTTGAGATATGCGAAAATATTGTTGATTTATTTCCCAGTGTATCTAACATTAATTGATTTTTAGTAATTTCAATTTATGGCCGCCCAACTTGGTAGATTGGTTAATGCATGGAAAAAGTATTTAATGGAGATTATGTTGATTATGTTTGTTCTGGTCATTACGAATGTATTTTAGTTGTTAATTTTCTATCATATATTATTTTATGTAGCTTAGACAATTCATGTAAATTAACTCATTTTTATATGAATGACAATCTTTATTTTCAGTGTTAAAATTTTTGAATCTTATCTTGAAAGTTTTAATAATTAGTTATTGAACTTTTAAAAAAAATGAAACGTTTTTTATAATAATATTACAATTATTTATTTCGGTTTTTAAAATTCAAAGTTGACTACTATTGCAACAATCTTTTGTAGTTTTTAGTAGTATTCAGTCTCAACTAACTTTCCATTTTTTATATTTAACCAAATTTTAATTAACATAAATGACAAATTTAATGTAGCTGAAAATTTTAAATAATTTGCTTTTGATTATACTCGAAAGTTAATAACTTTTGTATTAAAAACTCATTAATTTATTTAACCAATTTAATAAGTGGTGTATTACTTATTTCAAATTTACATTTAAACAATCTTAGATATTTACTGTAATTGCTTATTTATTTTAAAATATTCATCATCTTTAATTTTAATAATACATTTCAATCATTTATACATTAATTTATTTTTGTTTTTAAGAACCAAATTTGATCACTCTTTTTTATTTTTAATATTCTTCGATCTCAATAAACTTTACATGATTTATATTTGACCAATTTTTAATTAAGCATAAATGTCAAGAATTACCGATTGTTTATATTGTTTCGGCCAAATTAAAAAATAAACTAATACTAAATAGAAAAAAAAATTTCCATCTTTTATATTTGACCAATTTTTAATTAGGCATAAATGTCAAGATCCTACTATACTATTAAAACAATTGAGATTGGGTCCACATGGCCCTTCTCTATTGGTCTATTCTCTTTGTTTCTAAATATATCTTATACTTCTCTAATTTTCTTAACAATTAAATAAATCAAAAATAATTTCAATTACCAATAATTAATGTAACCATTTAAGTTTAAGAATAACAATATAATTACAATTCCAATATTCCAATATACAATACCCGGTTTACTTATGAATCGTGTAATATTCAATTCCTTTTAACCTAATCACCCAAATCCCTCTTTCACTCCGCCATTCTTTTACATTGATCCGATAATGATTTTATTAGATCCTGCAATTGTAATCGACCTTGTAGTTTGCCTAAATTAGTTTGATCGACGGTAAATTAAGGCTCCACTATTTGAAGACAAGGATTGATTTGATTAGATCCGGCAATTGATTTCAGTAGATCCATAACGATGTACCTGCTCAGCATCTGGAAGTATATTGTTACTCATGTCTTCACATCCATGGCCATTTTCCCCGTTAATCGACGTTTTTTCGGGTCACTAAACCATCAGGTTTGTATGGTTAAACGATTTATTATTTTAGATTACTAATTTAGGTTAGTATATTTAATGTTTAATTGTTAATTGATATTGTTAATTGATATGTTTCATATCGATTGCTCTGTTTAACTCCTATGTTTAATTGATTCCAAATTTCAATTACAGTATATGTTAAATTTTTTTGATTTGTATTTCAGATTAGTAACGTAGGTTAGTATGTTGAAATATATGTTTAATGTTTTCGAGTAATGTTTTATACTGTATGTTTTCGAGTAATGTTTTAGATTAGTAAAGGTTCGTATGTTTAAATATATGTTTAATTTAATTGAAATTGAAATTGCATCTATAAGATTGAATATAAAAGATCCAAAACACTGATTACAATTTAAATTTTAGATGTATTGTGATTGATTTGTATTGATTCATATCATTATTACAACCTAATAACTTATTACGGATTTAAATTTAAATTGAAAGTTAATGTGTCTAATTTTTTAAACATCAATTATAATTTAATTGATATGAGTTATTATTGTTCGGTTACAGAAAAATCCCTAATTACATTCTCAGAATTTACTATATTTATTACTACCAATATAACTAAACATCAATTATAATTTAATTGATATGAGTGATGAGTTATTATTGTTTGGTTATTCAAAAATCCCTAATTGTATTTCCTAAATTTACTATATTTAGACATTTTCTTCTTATGGAACGATTCAAACTTTCAAACACAATCTATTTACCTATATATACTATAATCCGAATACACAAATTCTCACACTTCTCACTTCCTTACTCAAAATTCTTATTTGTGTCATTTTCAAGGTTTATAATTGTGTTCATACTTTTATATATTTTTTATTTTTAATGTTATTTGTTTTGTTGAAAGTATAAATATTGATTATTGAATGTTTAATCCTTGATTTAATTTGTTTCTTTCTCAAACAGCAACATGGAACCATCAAACATTACGATGTTCAACAGCCGGTGTTTACACATGGTCAGCTATATGTGGCTTTATCCCGAGTAAAGAGTAGAGCCGGTGTTAAAATGCTTATATTAGATAAGGTGGGTAAAGTTACAACTAAAATTACAAATGTGGTTTATAAGGAACTATTTAGTTATTTATGAAATTTTAATTTTCAAGTTTTTGTTATCTATAAAATAATTGTAAAACGAAATTTATTTAGTTGTTTATGAAATTATCATTTTGAATTATGTATTATGTATATAGTAATTGTAGAACCAATGTTATTTTGGTTGAAACTTATGTTGAACAAAGTTTTTGTTTCTTATACGTATTATTAACAATTATATATCATGTTATTGTCTCCTTGAGTGTTGTTGTTAAACGATTTATATATTTTCACCCGTGTCGTACACGGGTCAATAACCTAGTAACCATTAAAGATGTTATATATCGATAAACTTGACTATAAAATAAGTAGAAAAGAAGTTAAAATAAGCATTAAAGATGTTATATCAATAATTTAACTATAAAATAAGTCCAGGAGTAGTTAGAATATGACTTTTTTTAGATATATATTGTATTGTTAGAAAAAATAATTCATTTATTTTTCTCTTTGACGCGACCCACTTTTTACCCGGTTCATTTTATACCACTCTAATGAAAATTTCTGAATTCGCATTTGATTTCGCTCCACTCTCATTTCCATGATCATTTTGTTTAGGTCATTGATAAATAGTAAGAGCTATTTATCATGTTGTCACAACCACATAAGCAGTGAGAGAATTACTTATATAAATTACTTATTTTATATGTTTTGGGATAACTAAGAGCTTGTTATCGCGTTACGTGTCACTTATACGTTAAATTTAAATATATATATTTTAAATAATAGCTTTACATTAAACATAAAATAAAACACAACTCAAAATATTAAAATTAAATAAACTATCAAATATATTTTTTTAAAGATAACAGTTACTACTCGTCCTTCATTTTGACCATTAATTAATTCCAATTCCATCATAAATGTTCTATCAAATTTGCTCGAAAACTAGAATATTTCTCCCTATTTTGTATTTACATTAAAATACCGAATTTCTCGTCACTGTTTAGTAGCTTCGCTGCCCGACCCGAAACAATTATTACTTCGTCATCCATATCTGAATCTGAGGAAGAGTCGACGTGATAATAGGAAGACGACGATGAGCCACAGTGTGAGTGCACTTTTTTTAAATGTGGACATAATTTGAAAGAAGTTTGAAGATGTAGTGTTAAATTGGTGTGGTGTAGAATATAAATGTTATGTGCGTATATTATGTCTAAAAAATTAATTAAATTTATTTTTATTAAAATAGGCGTTGTGAAACGGCTAGTAGCCTAGGAGAGCCACATTTTGCATCAAATTAAAAAAAAAAAAATGTTGATGGCATATATAAGATATATCCTCTGTTTTGTAAGCAATTTCCTCTTGTGTTATTATTAGCACATATAAGATATATCCACTGTTTTGTTTATTAGCATGTACTCATGTTTATAACAGCTTACATGTCACTATATTTTAATTGAACCTTTTATTTCAATATAAACTTAACATGGTTTTTTAGTTTAATATAAACTTAACATGGTCTTTTCTACTCGTGAATGCTTTATTAAAGACAAAATAAATACCTTTTAGAATATTTAAATACTATTAAAGCAATACAATTTGTACACATAGCCTTCTTCTAGGTTGTTCACATGTGCAATCCAGTCAGCAACTTTCCTTTTGTAAGGCCCCGTTCCCGGTGCCTCACTTTAACGTTGGATTTACTCATAAACACAGTTCTAAACATCAGAGTAAATAAAACTTTCGCGGAATATTTAAACTTTCATAAACATTACATAATAATTCATGACTTGTCTTAATTAAACATTCTTGTCTATCAAAATCACGTCAATTAACATTAAAACATCTTGAGTCTTTAGATGCCAGTCTCTTATTCGCCCACCATGTGCCCGCTCATGTTAGCTGACTCAATCTACTCACATGCGTGCATACTAAAAGTCAGCTACGCTGAGTGAGTTCTAGTTAATTAGGCGATATACAATACATACACATATCATACATACATACAAACATATTCGAAGATACATATCTATACTTAACCATTTACCTTTTCAACATACATATATGCATACATACTATTACCTACCTCAGCCTACCGAGAGTATGCTCATAGTCCGTCGTCTATACCTATACTCAAGGTCGTGAACACGTAAAAGGTCCGCAGTCCTTACCTATGTTCACCATTTATGGTACGTGCAAGGTCCACATTCCTTCCCTATACCATCCTACAATAACAACATGTACAAGGTCCACAGTCCTTCCCTATGTTGCCACGTATATCATAGAACGTACGAGGTCCGCGGTCCTCCCCTATGCTACCACAATACAAATACTATCACAGCATGTAACATCCCAAAATTTCGAATAATAATAATATTGTGTATTGACTCGTGATGACGGAAAAGTTTACTTGAGTTAATAAATAAATAGTAAAATGGTAAAAGGGTAAGATAAGTAGGCTAATTAAATGGAATTAATCATGGACTAAAAAGGAAAGATGGGCCTTAGGTCCATGGGCTTAAGGGAGTATAAATACCCCTTAAACCCTAAATCTTTCCATTTCCATCCATCTTATCCATCTTATTCTCTCTACACCCTAAAACACACACCCAACCTTTCCAATTTCGGCCGCAAGCTAGAACAAGAAACCGAGATCAAAAATCAAACCCTTTATTGATAGATCTTTGGGTTACAAGCTAAATACAAGGTCAAGGTTCATAACTAAAGCTAGAAACGTCAAAAGGTATGTTCTCTATGATTAAAGGTTACATTTTTATGAATGATTTGCCATGAAACTTGACCTTAGAGTAGATTGGATCTAGATGTCTCATAAAAATGCAAACTTGAAGATTAAAATGAACCTAATGGTATTATGGTAGTATTTGGCTCATAGATGAACCCTAGATCTAATAAAGAACGTTTTATGGCTAAAGGTCCGAGCTTTATGGTAGGAAATGGGCTAGATCCCGATGAGGGAGTGATAATGGATGTAAATAGTTATGACTAAAGATGAAAAAGGGGTTAAAAGTTCATGATTTGAATCCTAGACCAAGTTAGCTGGGCAAGGTGGAAGCATAAGATAGAAAGATGAACTGAGCTGGGGGTTCTCGGCCAAACTTGAGAATCCTTGGTCAAACCTTATGGTTTTCGGTCAACAGACATCCAACAAGAGTTCTCGGTCAAGAACACATGTTCTCGGCAACCTTGTGTTCTCGGTCAGAGTTCTCGGCCGAAAACATGAGTTCTCGGTTAAGGATGGATTTCGGCCAAGCATAAGAGTTCTCTGTTTGGATTTGGGCCTGAGTCCAGTTGGGCCCAGATACCATAATGGACAGTTGGGCCTGAATCAGCTAAGTCCACATGAAGCTAAGCCCATATCCAATTTAGACAACTAGCCCACTATCTTGAGCTTAACTAGACAAGCCCAACTTAGAAAATAATTTAAAATGTTAAATGCAGCTTAACCCCGGCCAGGGGCTCTGCCCCTTGGACCCCGCTAGGGGCTTCCGCCCCTAGAACCCCGCTGCCAGGGGCGCTGCCCCCGGACCCCCGTTCATTGAGGGCAATAAGTAAACTAGAAACACGATATGGAAGCGATAGTTAAATTGATACGTGTAATTGTTGTACAGTTAGTCGTGCACAGCTCAAGAAATGGATAACCATAAACGGTGAACGTAACCGCATTCAGGTGAGTTTCTAGCCCCATTTAGTTGTTATGTTTTCAGGGCTGTGTGCATACTCGATGTGTTAGTTAATACACTTACCTTAAATGGTAAGTGTATGCCATGTATGATTTATGTGATAGATATTATGCTATGTATGTGAACGAAAGCTTGTCGGTACGTGAACGATCTTCGGATATTGCACGTATTGACAAGGGAGGTATGAATATGAAAGATGAATGTGTATGATATATATATATATATATATAGGTACGACATATGAGTATGTAATAATTAAAGAAAGTATATGTATGTTACGGGTATGAAAAAACAATATGTACGAAGATGAAGAAGTAAGGGATCAGACCCTAATAATATCTTAGATAAAGAAGAAAGGGATCAGACCCTAATAATATTTGAGATAGAGAAGTAAAAAGGGATTAGACCCTAATAATATCTGAGATAGACAAGAAATGGATCATACCCTAATAATATCTGAGATAGACAAAGGAAATAGGGATCAGACCCAAATAATATCTGAGATAGAAAAGGAAGGGATCAGACCCTAATAATATATGAGATAGAAAAGTAAGGGATCAGACCCTAATAATATCTGAGATAGAATGGATAGTAAATATAAAGTATGAAAGTAATAAAGTATGTACGTATGTATGAAGGTATGAAATGAGAGTAAATTAGTAAAATAATTATTATGTATCTTCGGATGCATGGTTGAAGGTAAGTGTATGTATTGTATGATGTATGATTAACTAGAACTCACTCAGCGTAGCTGACTTTTAGTATGCACGCAGGTGAGTAGGATGCGACAGTTGGCATGAGCGGGACACATTGCAGAAGAATTAAAGCCTGGCATCTTAAGATCTGCTATGTTTCATAAGTTATGTTTTGATTTTGAAAGACAAGAAGAATGTTTTAAGACATGTTTATTGATGTGCGAAAAGCAATATATAAATATTAATAACTAATTCTCGCAATTCAATACTAAGTCTTATATTTATAAAACCAAACAATCCTATCTAAAGTTCACACAAACGGCAAGTGTACCGGTTGCGTAGCAGCACAGTGTAATGGAAGTCCAGATGTCGAACACAAAGACACGTGAGAACGGCTCAGATAATTAACCCTAATCTAAGTCCTGCCTAAATAATATATTTATTTACCTTAATTATTTGAAGTAACTAAACTTAACTTAGCTAACGGTGAAACTTAACGAAACTAACAATAATAAAAAATGGAATCACCTAGGTAGGATGACTTAACGGTCGTATAATGACACGGGTGCTAACATATGGTTGAAATCAGAGTTCTAAAGATGAGCTAACATAGGTGAGGTCGAGGAAACCGGGTCCCTACGGTCAGTTTTACCAGAAAACCCTAACGATGTCTAGATAGCTTTTAATTCATGGTTGTTAATCTATGTACCCTAATAACTCGTCACTCACTTGGTCCATGTCTAAGTTACAGATGTCACTAAGGCTCGAGCTAATTACAAACATACGAGAAGAGGGGTAATTCAATACTAAAGACAAAATAACTCAACTTACAAACTTAACCTAGCCGACAATGGGAAAACCGCACGTGGTCTTGCAACGACTAACCCAATCAACTAACTAGCAAGATAAGCCGACACCTAAGGTATTGGTCCAACTCAAAGGTGGTGAACCTACTGACTTTAATGATCCAAGAAACACAAACCCTAATGGTATGCCTACCACAATCAATCAACACACAAAGTTTTAACCGAAATATGCAATTAACGCCTACACGAAACTAATTCATGCAATAATCAACCACACGGGGCGCATGCAACCTGAGATACATCTACGGCAGCGGGTATACATGGAATAATATCATAAAATATGAACTTTACAATAGAAAAACAATCAACCACTTGTTAAGCACCCTAAACTAGTTAATTTTAACCGTTTAACATCAAACCTAGGTGAGTCAAACAACTTTATCCAATCATTATAAACGAACAGCAGATAAGAATCGTAAGGTATCCATTAAAAACTGATTGGAACTTGTTTCAAAGTCTAAAACTCAAAAACGAACTCACAAGCGTTAAAACAAGCAAAACCGACAACTGGTTGATGAAACTCCGATCCGGAAGCTCTTCCTTCTTGTTATTTCGACTTTAGCAGATCTTGGAAGTCTGGAATAATGATTATTTTCGTTCATAGGGTTTAGGGTTTTTAAATATATCATTAAACACCCCTTCCTAATATAAAACAGGTTAAAACAAGCCCACAAGGCCCACTAGAAGACAAAATACACGTTTTTATGATTTCTCAACATTCTTGGCAGCTTTGGGACATGTTGGAATCCACCACATGCTGCTTGAATGGTATGACCTGGTCGCGTAGCGCGGCCATGCCATTTTCTGACGTTTTTCGACTTCCGGCTTGTTTATCTTCGTACGCGTATACCAACTTCATTAGATTCCTGTTTAAGCTGATTTCTTCTTCAATTAGACTCGGTTTCTCGCTCTCTTCAACCTTGGAATCTATAATAATCACAAACATGTAACTTCATGCAAGAATAATAAATAATCGTTAACGATTTACGCACAAAACAACACAAAAACGGGATAAAATGCTATGTGATTTGCCACACATCAAATATCCCCACACTTGAACCTTTTTCGTCCCTGAAAAAGAAATCTACACAGGATCATAACCAAGTGAATAACAACAAACTCCTAGATTATTTTTCATTACTAAAACACAAAAAACAGCTCGACATATTGACCGCGATTGCCGGTATATTTGTCCACTTTAAACCCAGCCACTAACCAATCAAGCCCCCCATTGCATTAAGCATTTTAAGTTTAAAAGCTACGGCTACACCTACCCCATCTCAGACAAAGAGAGCTAGAAGAACTAGAGTCGAAGCAAACTGGTTCGACAAATCACCATAAGCCAAGGACTCGTTGATGGTACTAATTAGATGCACTCAGTGAAATTTGATGGATGAATGGTCATGTGGAGGTCATACGAGCTATTCCTAAATATTATTGGACTTTGTCCTAAAAATTCCTAATTTGATTTTTATTGACTAAGAACCTTCGAGCCCCAATAGTGTATCCTCAGAGTCACTATCCCCTTGGTAACACGTAAACTCTAAGTCCCGTCTAGTATGTGCATCTTTGGCCTCTTTTACTAACTTTGAGAATGCTTCTTTGGCATTTTACAATACATAACTTTCTCATCTTTTTGCTTTTCGGACCAACTTTTGGAATACTTATAACTTTCATAACATAATTTTTTTTCTTTTTTTTATTTTTTTTATATCACCCTAAATTATATAACTATTTCTAATCTCGTAAAAAGATGGACATGTGGTGGTGTGCTAGTTTGAGTGCATCTAAGTCTTACCATCTCAAAATTTTTAGATTATGGTAATCCTCCCTAAGCATCGAAATTCGATTTCACCGTTTTTCAAATTATTATATATATAAAAACTGCTAAAGAGGACTATCAAAGCTAGTTGGGCCTACCGACATATCCCAAATCATATATGCAAACCATCCCTTTTTTTATTATTATATTATATATTTCAAAAGTTCCGAGAGTTCGTTAACACATTGGTAATAATATCATTTCCTGCTTAATGTAGAATAAAAACAATTTTAAAGGGACCTTTTTTCTTTAAAACTTTTTAAAATTCTTTAATATTCTTTTATTTTTCTTAAAAATGAAAACGTCAGTTCCCCATCCCCACACTTAAATTTCACATTGTCCTCAATGTGAGACAAGGAAAAGACAAAACTAAACATAAAGAAAAATAAAGTGGAACAGACTCCCCTGGTATATGTGATCATGCAAGTGTGCGGTGAATCACGTTCCTCGCCCTCCTATTCGAACGCAAGCTTAAAACTCCAGTTCTCTCTATCAAGCTATCACTAACGAACAAAAGCGGCAATCCTTAAGCAAATTGCATCCCCACACTTGTTTAAAACTCCACCTCATCAACCGTCATCAACCAACCAAGGAATAACCTGCAAGTAAGAGAAGGAACAACCCGGCAAAACTAGGAAATAAAAATAAAAATGAAAATAAAATAATAAGGAAAGATATTACCAGGTTGCCTCCCAGGAAGCGCTAAGTTTATTGAATAGTCTTCAGCTGGACTCACTCCCGAAACCTCAATCAGGAGGCTTCTCCTTTATCCTCTTCCCATCAATACTCTTTAACATTTTCCTCTTACAGCTGGTCAGGAAGAAACCAACTACACCACTCTCATGGGCCCAAACATACGACGTGAACTTGGCCCACCAACTCGTATACTCCCCCAAAAATGATTCCCTGAAGTGAAACGGGAGTGACGAACTCTTCTGCACACCATCATCTCTTAGCCTAGATATCCTCCTTAGTTTTTTAGCCAATTTTTTAAACCTCGACACGTCCCGAATGGAGATTGAGTACAGTTCATGTTTTGGTTTTTCACAATCAAAGTGCAATGGTGGAAATACTGAATCACCAACCAGCTCATGGCTCTCCTCACAAGGCTCCTTCTTGACCCCCGCGCTTGGCTCGTTATACAATAGATCCTCAAGCAACTTTAAATTGCCAAGTGGGTCAAACTCTCCTTCATCCATCACTGTAAAATCCACTAACTCATCACCAAAATCACCCCTAAACTCGTCTTCCCACGAGGGACATACTCCTCTGACCGCTTTTCCATCCCCACATCTTCAAATTCAATAATCGGCTCGCTAAGTTGTTATTGACTCATTAAACCAAGTCGAATTCCATCTAAAGCTTGTTGGGTTGGAAATGGGGCATTTGGATTTGTATCATGGATGATGCGTAACCAATCAAACATTACCTCATTCGGATCTGGTATTTGTTCAATGAATTCACCGGATGAGTTTTCATAACCCGAAAGATTCCCCCTTAATTCAAACATCAAACGTAACAGGGGTTTCACTCGATTTTTCTCTTTGAAATCCAAAATCCTTTTTATCTCCATCTGCCAAATGGTGTAACGTTTTTGTTCTTTGAAGCCATTCCCATAAGTCTCCATAACTACACACTTAAACAGAAACGGATCACGAGCACCAGATAGTAGTAGAAGAAAATTAATTAAAAATAAAATTAAACAATATAAAAGAAAATTAAAATAAACTATATTAATCTAAATATATTTACAAAACTATAAAAAGCAAGTCCATAACTCGGGTCGTTCTCCAATCGCCTCAAACCGTGTCCCCGGCAACGGCGCCAAAAACTTGATGTGCGAAAAGCTATATATAAATATTAATAATTAATTCTCGCAATTCAACACTAAGTCTTATATTTATAAAACCAAACAATCCTAACTAAAGTTCACACAAACGGCAAGGGTACCGATCACGTAGCAGCACTGTCTAATGGAAGTCCGGATGTCGAACACAAAGACACGTGAGAACGGCTCAGATAATTAACCCTAATCTAAGTCCTGCATAAATAATACATTTATTTACCTTAATTATTTAAACTAACTAAACTTAACTTAGCTAACGGTGAAACTTAACGGAACTAACATGTCACGCCCCCATCTTAGGCCTAGGAGTGCGACCCAACAGTTGGTACCACATTTGTATATAAATCAGAGTTACGGGTTATTAGCGGAAGACTTTATAAAACATGTGGATTTAAAGTTAAAATATTTATATTACAAAATATGGAACAAAAGTTCCATATAAGTTTACTTGTTTTACAAAAACCATCATATTTTAATATTTAAACAAAATATCTGAGCCATCGGATTCTTGAGCCTTCGTCCTTCAAGATCTATTCTTTGTTACCTTCAAAATGTTATAAAAATACGTCAGCAAGGATTGCTGGTGAATATGTTGACGCTAAAACATTTTCTTTTACTTTGTCACCTCTCGAGGGTTACGCAAGCCTCGGCCCATCTTGTCTTAGGAATAACAAAGTTAAAACAATATCATTACAAATTCGAGTCTCTACACTAGGTCACCCCAGCAAGACACCGCAGCGTCTCGACGTACTTAGGTACCATAAATATACACATGGTCATTCTCACTCGAACGTACTTAGGTTCAGCCCATCGTGGCTGGAGGTCGTGACCAAGCGTGGTGCGATGTGCCCACCGCATTTAACCACATATGTAAGGATCCAGACAAACATATACTACAGCCTGAGGGCTAGGCTTTTACTCTTATTCATAATGTTTTTAGAGACACCTGGTCTCATGTAAAGTTTTACACATAACACATTTATTTGTTTGAAAACAAGTTTGTAAAAGTGGGGCGTATTCACCTTTTCTCTTTGAGATCGGCTTCAAACACCGTCCGAGGGTCTTTCCCTTGCTATCTCGCACCTATAGTACGAGTATAACTATTTGTTAGTCGGATATAAAATCCGGCTTAAGACCTTTAGTCTTTATTTTACCTCGATGAACCTTTAGTTCAATTACTCGTTTACTTGGAAACCTTTAGTTTAAAAGTAATGTTTATAAACATTTAGTTTATTATAAAAACCCGACATTTCTTCTTTTCTAAGAAACGTATTCTTTTCTTTATTATTTAAGAATATTCATTATTACTTAAATAATATTTATAACAAAGAACTATATATATAATTATACACACATATATATACTTTATATATATAATCATACACACACATATATAATTTTATATTTCTTTATTTTCTTTGTTACTTATTCTCTTTTTATAAGTATCGAGTAATATTTCGACTTAGGGCTTAAGCCTTTAATATAATATTATATTATATTCATTTGACATTACGCCTAACCTTGTTGGCGTTTTGGAAACCCTAAGGGTTCGAGTAGCACTGCCTCGCCACTTGATCAACACTTCTTTACGTCCAACGATATCACCAATCTTTATCACTCGTTGGCACGCTTCACGAGGCACCAACACTTCACGGCACGCACTCCAAGATGATCGTCGGGACGTCGGTATGGTATCACCTTCTCGATATACACGTCGTCGGAAAATGGCATGAGTATCGAGGTATGGCACGGAAAACGAGGAATCGGGCACGTCGTTGGAAAATGGCATGAGTATCGAGGTAGGGCACGTTTTTCGAGGTGTAGTGAGATGTTAGAGAGAGAGTAGTATGTGAGATTTGAGGTGTGAAAAATGAAATCCCGGAGGTTGCTATTTATAGGCAAATTTTTGGATCCCATCGCGGTACGCGATGGGTCCCTGGGCTGGTCTATCGCGTAGCGCGATATAGGCCGTCTGTGTCACCACGTAGACCTGCCACGTGGCGACACGTGGCGGACGTGTTGCCACATGGCAGCAGACAGTGCCACCGTGTGCCACGTGGCACACGTGTCACAACTTGTCAGACCACGTCATCGCGTATCGCGATGACGTTGGTTCAACAGCGATCGCGTATCGCTATTGACCCCTTACAGAAGCTTTGACCAAGCCCCATCGCGGTACGCGATGGGCTTGTCTTTTGTCTCGTCGCGTATCACGAGAGGACAATAAAACATAATTTACATTTTAGTCCCTAGAGTTTGGATTTTGGCAGATTTGGTCTCTTAACTTTGAAAAGTTGTCATTTTTGGCTCAAAATTTCCGTGATGTTACATAACAATAATAAGAAAACGAATCACCTAGGTAGGATGACTTAACGGTCGTAAAATGACACGGGTGCTAACATGTGGTTGAAACTAGAGTTCTAAAGATGAGCTAACATAGGTGAGGTCGAGGAAACCGGGTCCCTACGGTCAGTTTTACCAGAAAACCCTAACGACGTCTAGATAGCTTTTAATTCATGGTTGTTAATCTATGTACCCTAATAACTCATTACTCAATTGGTCCATGTCTAAGTTACAGATGTCACTAAGGCTCGAGCTAATTACAAACCTACGAGAAGAGGTGTAATTCAATAATAAAGTCAAAATAACTCAACTTACAAACTTAACCTAGCCGACAATGGGAAAACCGCACGTGGTCTTACAACGACTAACCCGATAAACTAGCTAGCAAGATAAGCCGACACGTAAGGTATTGGTCCAACTCAAAGGTGGTGAACCTACTGACTTTAATGATCCAAGAAACGCAAACCCAAATGGTATGCCTACCACAATCAATCAACACACAAAGTATTAACCGAAACATGCAATTATCGCCTACACGAAACTAATTCATGCAATAATCAACCACACGGGGTGCATGCAACCTGAGATACATCTATGGCAGCGGGTATACACGGAATAATATCATAAAATATGAACTTTACAATAGAAAAACAATCAACCACTTGTTAAGCACCCTAAACTAGTTAATTTTAACCGTTAAACATCAAACCTAGGTGATTCAAACATGTATAGCCAATCATTGTGAACGAACAGCAGATAATAATCGTAATTAAGCTCAAGGTATCCATTACAAACTGATTGGAACTTGTTTCAAAGTCTAAAACTCAAAAACGAACACACAAACGTTAAAACAAGCAAAACCGACAACCGGTTGATGAAACTCCGATCCGGAAGCTCCTCCTTCTTGTTATTTCGACTTTAGCAGATCTTGGAAGTCTGGAATAATGATTATTTTCGTTCATAGGGTTTAGGGTTTTTAAATATATCATTAAACACCCCTTCCTAATATAAAACAGGTTAAAACAAGCCCACAAGGCCCACTAGAAGACAAAATACACGTTTTTATGATTTCTCAACATTCTTGGCAGCCTTGGGACATGTTGGAATCCACCACATGCTGCTTGAATGGTATGACCTGGTCGCGTAGCGCGGCCATGCCATTTTCTGACGTTTTTCGACTTCCGGCTCGTTTATTTTCGTACGCGTATACCGACTTCATTAGATTCCTGTTTAAGCTGATTTCTTCTTCAATTAGACTCGGTTTTTCGCTCTCTTCAACCTTGGAATCTATAATAATCACAAACATGTAACTTCATGCAAGAATAATAAATAATTGTTAACAGTTTACGCACAAAACAACAAAAAAACGGGATAAAACGTTATGTGATTTGCCACACATCATTTATGATTTGATATGTAATGTTTTATGAAAGTTTTTATATTCCGCGTATGTTTTTATTAACTCTGATAAATGGAACTATGTTGATGAGTAAATCCAACGTCCAAATGTGAGGCACCGGTAACGGGGCCTTACAAGTTGATATCAGAGCAAAGTTTGAGAGATTTAAGCATCCTACATGCTTAGACTCAAACAGAGAATGGGATTAAATTAAGAAAGGAAAGAAGATGCTAGTTCAAGAATGCCATGTGTCGCTCAAGCAAGCTCAGTAAAGGTAAGACGTATGACTAAATGTTAAATGATAAAGAAAGGATATGCGAACGATAAGGATAGGATTAATTGATTGTCTTGATTGACTAACTGTTTAAAGTAGAACAAGCATAAATAGACTCATAAAGGTAAGTGTATAGGACACGGGAAGTAACGTGATCAGCTAATCACAGCTGGCCACTGTTATTACCTGTTAGCCTTACTATCCTTGTACTAAATAGTTCCTTAAGTAATGATGTTTGTGTTCCTTATAGAATACGAATGGCTGGAGCTAAGAATTTTACTGGAAGAGGAGGACGTACGGGACGTCGTGGTAGGCCACGCGTTGTCCGAGAGTCGTCAGTAAGAGCAGCTACTAACGCTGAGGGAGAAGGAAGTGCAGCCGGTGGAAATCCGAGTAACAACGAGGGAGTTCATCTGGACCCCGCAATCCAAACGGCCATTGCTCAAGCAGTAGCAGCTGCTGTGAAAAACATGAATGCTGAAGGGTCTGCTGGAGGCCGTGAAAGAACAACTGAAGTAGCGGGAGGAGGTGGTAGGAAAGATGATGAGGGGGAGAGAGAGGCTTCGAGTGTGGTAAGGTCTGTGAAGGTTGATGATAGAAAGAGGGGCCGAGGTGGGTGCAACTATAAGTCCTTCAAGGGCTGTTGCCCGCCGAAACTGACCGGTTTGGGAGACGCAATCGCTACCCTTCAATGGATAATCGCCATGGATAAAATTATCTGAATCAGCGAATGCCGTCCCGACCAAGCCGTCGGCTATGCCACCCAATCATTCGGGGATGAAGCTATGTATTGGTGGGAGAGTGTAGAGCTGAGGAAGACCCGGGATGAGATTAAAGCTCTAAAGTGGGAGGATTTGAAAGAGTTAGTGAGGAAGAGATTATGTGCTGACGCCGAAGTTAAAAGGGCGGAGATGAAGTTCCTGAACCTGAAAGCTGGAACGATGACACATCGTGAGTATACCACCGAGTTCAACCGAATGTCTAGGTTGGTACCCGATATGGTTAACTCTGAGGCTAAAAGGATCAAGTTTTATGTGAGAGGATTGCCACAGAGAGTCTGCACGCTAGTCGGGACGAGTAAACCTGCTACCTTTGACTCTGCTGTCGAGCTCGCAGAGATGGTTTACGCAGACATGGCTGCGGATGATGTTGTGGTGGAAGAAGAAAAGAAGGATAAGAAGGGGTTGCTCCTGTTAAACGACCTGGTACTCAGTTGTGGAACTCCAAGGATAAGAAGCAGAAAGTGTGGGAGAAGAGATCGTGCAAGACGTGTGGAAAGATTCATGGGGGTGAGTGTAAGTGGGGTAAAGGATCGGACGTTTGTTATAAGTGTGGTAAGGCTCATGGTGGGGAATGCAGGCTGGGATCAAATGCCTGTTATAAGTGTGGAAATGTGGGGCATTATGCTCCCGACTGTACTGCAAAACCCGCATGTTACAGGTGCGGTAAGCCGGGGCATTTTGCTAAGGAATGCACTGATGGTGGTGCCGGAGGGAGTGGAAAGAAGGATGCTGAACCAACACGGCCAAAGACTAGAGCCTACATGCTGACTCAAGAACAGGCCAAGCAGATTCCCGATGTCGTCACAGGTACGTTTCTTGTAAACGGTATTTCCGCTTCAGTATTATTTTATTCAGGTGCGAACAAAAGTTTCGTAGCTACACCATTTAGTAAATGAGCTAAAATGAAATGTTTCCGAGTGTCTGAAACTTTTATAGTAGAAACCGCTAGTGACACTTCGGTTAAAATAATGAAAATGGTTAAGGACTGTAAGATAGAATTAGAGGGACATGAGTTCCCTGTTACCTTGTACGTAATGACCTTAGGAGGGTTCGATGTGGTTTTGGGAATGGATTGGTTATCTGAGTATGAAGCTCAGATAGTATGTAAGAGTATGATAATAAGGTTAAAGTCCTTGGATGGTAGTGCGGTGATGGTTTATGGTGATAAGGAAAGTTCTGGCTTAACGTCATTTCGATGATAAAAGCCGAGGGTTTGTTAAGGCGAGGGTGCGGTGCCTACCTATCGTATGTTGTCAACGCTACGGCTGAGACAAAAGGAATGAAAGATGTTCCTATAGTGCGCGATTACCCAGAAGTATTCCCTGAGGATCTTCCGGGGTTGCCGCCGGAGCGAGAGATAGAATTTCAGATAGATTTAGTACCAGGAGCCCAACCCGTCGCGAAAGCCCCTTACCGTTTAGCGACGTCCGAGATGAAAGAATTAATGTCCCAACTGCAAGAACTCCTCGACAAGGGTTTTATTAGACCAAATGTTTCCCCATGGGGCGCACCAGTGTTATTCGTAAAGAAGAAGGATGGAAGCACGAGAATGTGCATAGACTATCACGAGTTGAATAAGCTTACGGTAAAGAATAAATACCCTTTGCCAAGGATTGATGATCTGTTCGACCTACTGCAAGGCTCGAGTTGGTTCTCCCGGATAGACCTCAGATCAGGCTATCATCAACTAAAGGTGAAAGAGGCAGACATCCCTAAAACAGCGTTTCGGACGCGGTATAGACACTACGAGTTCCTCATGACGTCATTCGGTCTAACGAATGCTCCCGCAACATTTATGGACTTGATAAATAGGGTATGTCGGCCTATGTTGGATAAATCGGTAATCGTCTTTATTGATGACATATTGATTTATTCAAAGAATGAGACTGATCATGCCGATCATTTGAGGGAGGTATTGGAGACTCTAAAGAATGAGAAGTTGTATGCTAATTTTTCGAAGTACGCGTTCTGGTTGCGAGAAGTGCAATTCCTAGGACACGTGATTAATCCGGAAGGGATTATGGTGGACCCCGCTAAGATTTAAGCAATAAAGAACTGGAAGACTCCGCAGAATCCGACTGATATACGAAGCTTCTTAGGGTTAGCTGGCTACTATAGGAGATTCATCAAAGGTTTCTCCAAGATAGCCGCACCGTTGACCGGTATGACCAGAAAGACGGTAGTATTCAGTTGGGGAAAGTTCCAAGAAGAAGCTTTTCAGGAATTAAAGAAAAGACTCACGCAAGCTCCAGTCCTTGCTTTACCCCATGGTGACGAGGACCTGGTTGTTTGTACCGATGCTTCGCATCGTGGGTTAGGTTGCGTGTTGATGCAACGAGGAAAAGTAATAGCCTATGCATCTAGACAGTTGAAATTCCATGAGAGTACTTACCTGATGCATGATTTGGAGCTAGCAGCAGTAGTGCATGCTCTTAAGATTTGGAGACATTATCTGTGTGGTACTAAGTGTACCATCTATACAGATCATAAAAGCTTAAAGTACTTCTTCGAGCAGAAAGAGCTGAACATGAGGCAGAGAAGATGGCTGGAGTTGATTAAGGATTACGACTGCGACATTAAGTACTATCCTGGTAAAGCTAATGTGGTCGCTGATGTGCTAAGTCATAATAACGAAGAAGTCATTGCAACAGTAAAGTCATACCAGCTGATTATGAATTCAAGTCTTTTGAAGAAATCATCAAAGTACAGTCAGAGGTGTTAGTAGATGAAGGGTTATTGAAGAAAGAGAGAGTTTTACGGCCAGCAAGATGAGTTGATGTAAAACACTCATGGCGTTAAGACGAGATTTGACCGCATGTGGATCCCACGCCATGGAGATCTTAAAGGTCGAATCTTAGATGAAGCTCATAAGTCAAGATACTCGATTCGTCCTGGATCCAACAAAATGTACCAAGATCTGAAAAGAGACTACTGGTGGCCAGGAATGAAGAATGATGTGGTGGATTATGTTAGCAAGTGCTTGACTTGCTTGCAAGTCAAGGCAGAACATCAGAAGCCTTATGGAAGATGCAGCCTTTGGGGATACCTGAATGGAAATGGGAACACATCACTATGGATTTCATAACTAAGCTACCTCATACAGCTAAGCATCATGATACCATCTGGGTGATTGTGGACCGTTTGACCAAGAGTGCTCACTTTCTACCTATACGAGAGGCCATCTCGTCAGAAACGTTAGCAAGTTTGTTCATAAAAGAGGTCGTACTAAGCATGGAGTACCGTTAAACGATCGTGTTTGATAGAGATACTCGGTTTACTTCGAGATTTTGGAAGAAGTTCCATGAAGCTATGGGAACAAGATTAAACATCCTTACGACGTATCATCCTCAAACCGATAGGCAGTCAGAGAGGAAAATCCAAACCCTTGAGGATATGCTACGTGCTTGTGTTTTAGACTTTTGGGGGAAGTTGAGATGATCACCTACATCTGGCAGAGTTCTCCTATAAGCAACAGTTACCATTCAAGTATTGGTATGCCACCATTTGAGATGCTTTATGGAAGACGATGTAGGACTCCCGTGTGTTGGGGAGAGATTGGCTAGAAAGAAATGGGAAGTCTAGAAGTGGTTCAAGAGACATCTTCAACAGTTTGATCAGATTAAGGCCAGAATGAAAGCTGCTCAAGACAGACAGAATTCGTATGCTGACAAGCGGCGACCGATTGAGTTTAACGTTGGCGACAATGTGATGCTCAAGGTCTCGATAAGATATATCCATTGTTTTGTTTATTTGCATATACTCATGCTAATAACAACTTACATGTCACTATATTTTAATTGAATATTTTATTTCAATATAAACTTAACATGGTTTTTTAGTTTAATATAAACTTAACATGGTTTTTTCTAGTCGTGAATGCTTATTAAAGACAAAATAAATACCTTTTAGAATATTTAAATACTATTAAAGCAATACAATTTGAACACATGGCCTTATTCTAGGTTGTTCACATGTGCAATCCAGTCAGCAACTTTCCTTTTGTAAGGCCCCGTTCCCGGTGCCTCACTTTAACGTTGGATTTACTCATAAACACAGTTCTAAACATCAGAGTAAATAAAACTTTCGCGGAATATTTAAACTTTCATAAACATTACATAATAATTCATGACTTGTCTTAATTAAACATTCTTGTCTATCAAAATCACGTCAATTAACATTAAAACATCTTGAGTCTTTAGATGCCAGTCTCTTATTCGCCCACCATGTGCCCGCTCATGTTAGCTGACTCAATCTACTCACCTGCGTGCATACTAAAAGTCAGCTACGCTGAGTGAGTTCTAGTTAATTAGGCGATATACAATACATACACATATCATACATACATACATATTCGAAGATACATATCTATACTTAACCATTTACCTTTTCAACATACATATATGCATACATGCTATTACCTACCTCAGCCTACCGAGAGTATGCTCATAGTC